>NC_044318.1:28352671-28652671 GCF_007474595.2 Lynx canadensis | reverse complement strand
ATGATATATATCTCATATATATATATATATGTGTCATATATATATCATATATATCTCATATATATGTATCATATATATATGATATATATATGTATCATATATATACATATATATCATATGTATATCATATATATCTCATATGAGATATATATGATATACATATGATATATCTATCAGCCTAGAACAATGAAATTTGAAAGGCGTATGTGGAATCATCTGGTTACAGCACTTCTGAAACCCAAGGTCATGAGTAACCCAAAGAAACTCCATTCCCATTCAAGACGGGCTCTTATTTAACAATTCTTTCATGAGTTGGGGCACCTGGGTCATTTAGTCAGTTAAAGATCTGACTCTTGATCTTACCTCAGGTCTTGATATCAGGGTCAAGGGTTCAAGCCCAGTGTTGGGCTTCACACTGGGCATGAATCCTACTTTAACAATTTTTTTTCTTTTTTTTTAATGTTTATTTCTTTATTTTGACAGAGAGTGAGAGTACAGAAACAGAGGAGGAGCAGAGAGAGAGGGAAAGAGAATCCCAAGCAGGCTCTGCACTGCCAATGCATGAGATGCATGAGACCATGACCTGAGCCAAAATCAAGAGTCAGACCCTCAACCAACTGAGCCACCCAGGAGCCCTCAAAAAGAAAAAAACTCTTTAATGGGCTGAGATCCCATGTTGATAGGTAAAGTATTTCAAAGTAAGTTGTGCATTAGCCTTCCACACAGAAATTGCAAAGGAGGTAGGTTTTGGGTTCGTTTGTTTTTTTTTTTTTGAGAGAGAGAGAGAATGAGTACACAAGTGAGGAAGAGCCAGAGGGAGAGGGAGAGAGAGAATCTTAAGCAGGCTCCAGCCCAGTGTGGAACCCGACTTGGGGCTTGAACTCATGACCTGAGTCAAAATTGAGAGTCAGATGCTTAACAGACTGAGCTAGCTACCCGGGTTCCCCTTGAAGGAGGTAGGCTAGAACTAGTTAAATGACTCTTAAATTCCTCACCCACATCATGGAGAGGACTTGGGGATTGGTGGATTTCTTTGGAGAGAGTTGGTGTGCCAAGACCCACTTTGCGCAATGAGGAGAGAGAGAGAGAGAGAGAGAGAGGAGGGAATGGCAGACACGTGGGCTAGTATCTGATTCCCACCTGTGCAAGAAGCAGTTTGGTAGGCTGTGGACAGACAAGCCATAGGAAAGACAGATGCTTCGGGTTCAGCCTGTTCCCCAGATTGTGTTGGGGTAAAAGATGCACGTGTATTTCCCATGGACTGAATGTGGGCCATGTAGAAGAGAGAGTTGACATAAGGTTCACAGAGAGTTGACATAAGGCCTTCACATAAATAGACCTGAGCAGAGAGAAACTGAAGGTACCACTGGACCCGAGGAGGTGTGAAAAGAACATGAGACAGCTGAAGGCATGTGCATCACCCAGATGAAGAGAACAGATGGGAAAGGAAGTCTCAGAAGAATCCATAAACACACCCAAGGGAAACAAGTCAACTTTAAACACTCAGATAGCACAGAACCATCTAATCGCACTACCATTTGGTTAGGAATGTTCACCTCTCTTCATCTTTCCTCCAGTCTCAGGGGATCAGAAACCATTTTCACTGAGCCAGCACAAAAGAATTCGGGAAAGAAAGAGAGGAAGGAAGGAAGGAAGGAAGGAAGGAAGGGAGGAAGGGAGGGGAAGAAAGAAAGAAAGAAAGAAAGAAAGAAAGAAAGAAAGAAAGAAAGAAAGAAAGAAAGAAAGAAAGAAAAAGGCAAGGCAAGAAGGAAAGGGAGAAAGCGAGGGAGAGAGAAAGGACTCAACCATACCCCCTTTCCAAAATAACCTGCTACAAGAGAGCGTCAAAGTCTTGGCCTTTTAATGAAAATTTAAATATGAAGTATTACATGGGACTGGACATAAACTATGCTTTCAATGTAAAGTGACTGTAGAACTTTCTAGTTCCTACAAGAATATAAAAGGCATGGGGCCTGAACAAATTTACAGCTGAGGGCAGTTGAAAAACTAGTCTGACTGACAAAATTTTAAAAGATGGCAGAAATAAAAGTAAAATTGGGATACCTGGCTGGCTAAGTCAGTGGAGCATGTGACACTTGATCTTGGGGTTGCAAGTTCAAGTTCCATGTTGGGTGTAGCGACTACTTTAAAATAAAATCTTAAAAAAAAAAAAAGGAAAATTGGTTTCTGATGACGTACTTCTCCAAAGTACTAGTGTATTTTACGAATCATATGAGGAAGCAGCCCCATGAGAGAGAGACAAGAAAGGCAACAAATTGCAGAATGTACTTTCTTAAGAAATTTAGATAATGAATCAATCTCTAAAAACACATCCTTAAAATAACTGTTTTAATTTTTAAATATAAAAGAATAGAATTTATTAGACAAGACTGAATATTATTTAAAAAGAACAGGAACAGGGATGCCTGGCTGGCTCAGTCAATAGAGCATGCAACTCTTGATCTCAGGGTTGTGATTTTGAGCCCCATATTGAGGGTAGAGTTTACTTTAAAAAAGAAAAAAAGAACAGGAACACTTGAAAAAAACCTAGCTAAGTAGAAGTTTGAAAATGAAAAATATAGTCCACTAAATAAAAGTAATTAATTGGAGGGTAGTTTGAAGAGCAGACTAGACACTGGGGAAAAGAAATTCAGTGAACTGGAAGATAAGTCTTAGGACATCATCCAGAGCTTCTTTGAGCAAAGATGCTTGTGTCCCATCACCAGTGGGTTTTCTCAGGATCTATTCCTTCACAGGTTCCCCCCGCCTTCTTACCAGTTCATATCAGCCAGACCCTGTACCTGGGAGGAGAAGGATGCTGTTTCCTCCCAAAGGAGTGACTATATTTCCTCACTTGGGCTACTCTATGGTCTGATTGTAACTCATGGTCAGAAAGAAATGAGAGGCAAGACCTTAAGGAAGGAAGACAAGAATCAACTTATGAGATTTTGTAGCTTTTCAGGCAGGAGAAGTCTCCTTTCCCCTGCAAGGGAAAGAGTCTGCTTTTCCAGCCCAGAGTTATAGGAGAATCTGGAGAACCCAAGATTCTCAGGCTTGTCTATCCAATTGTCCTAAGGCCAGAACTCATAGCCCTCTCCTCTCCCGGCCCTGCCTTTGGCATAGACTTGGTGGGGTTGTGTTTTCACTGTCCTGTGTAGTCTGCTGTCCCTACAACCGGTGCCTGAGCCTGGATTTCGGCACTGTCTTCCCTGCAGCTGCAGGAGATGAATCTCTTTAAAAACTGCCTTGGGGGCTTTCCGACATTCACAGTGTGCCTGAGTTGACAGTTAACTGAATCGAGCCTGCATTTTCTATTTTCAGGGCTTCTGTATCAGTCAGAGTTTGATCCGAAAAATAGAACCACTAGACATGATCTAGAATATGGGATTTATTACAGGGCCTCAACCTCATGCAGTTGTGTGAGCTGGTGACATAGTCTCTGCACGGCTGTTGCCTCTGCATCCAGTGCTAAGACTAAAAAGCAGGCTGGGCAAACAGTCCAGCCCAGGAGACAGAGAAGCTGAAGGAGGAGATCTGGTGACAGCTGGAAGAGCTGTGGGCTAGCAGTTGCTTCATACCCATGAGAGGAGCCAGCAGAACAGCGACGATATTTGTGAGCTGCAACAGTGCCTGGTATCCCATTATGGTCTGAATGTCTGTGCTGATGTCCTCCCGCCCCTTCACATGTTGAAATCCTAATAATTAACGTCATGGTATTAGGAGGTGGGCCTGTGAGAGGTGCTAAGTTCATGAGGGTGCAGCCCTCTTGAATGGGATTAGGTCTCTCATAAAAAAAAAAAAAAAAAAAAAAAGTGAGTGGAAATCCACAGAGCTCCCTAGCCTTTTGCACCAGGTGAAGATACAATGAGAAGTCTCTGACCTGGAAGAGGGCCCTCAGTAGACCATGACACCATCTTCTTGGACTCCTGGCCTTCAGAACTGTGAGAGATAAATTTCTGTTATTTATAAGCTACCCAGGCTGTGCTATTTTGTTACAGCAGCCCAAGCGGACCAAGACACCTTCTGATTTTCAAACAAATATGGCTGCTTTCAAATCCCACCTGGGTCTTGTAGACCAAATTAACCAGACTATGTAGAAAAGGGGATTCTGGGAAATGTAGTCCCAGCTTAGCTCAGGTGACACAGAACATATCCATCCCAGCTCCTAAAGCAGTTAACAAAAGTCAACCAACACTGAACTCCTTACAATTACCGTTGTCCCCATATGACTCAAATGTTACTACTGCTGTATTAATAATGTTTTGCCCTCCACTTGCCCCTCAGGCCTCTGTCGTCTCGATGAAAGTCTAGTAACTGGTACTCCTAGAAGTCAGGACCCCATTGCCCTGACCATAGAGTGATTCCAGTTCCAGAATTCATTCTGAAGCTCTGGTTTCTAGACCATTTTGGCCTGGGTTTCCCCTGGAAAGTGGACCATTAGACAGGGGACTTGTGTGGAGGTGGCTGATTTGGAACGCAATCCCAGGGATAGAGGTGGTGGGCAAAATAGAAGGAAAGGAAAGATAAGGGTGAAAACTTGAGTTACTCACCACTGTGGGAAACTGGGGCTTGACCCAGTGGGGCTTGACCCACCGCTGTGGGAAACTGGGGCTTTCAGAGAAGCCATTCAAGATGTGCCTCAGAAGTGACCACAGGAAAGATGCACAAAGAGATTATTTATGGAGAAGGGGAGTATTTATCCACCATCTCCCAACCCACATTGGACAAAGTTTGCACCCTGGGGTGTTATCTCTGTCTTATTTTGGGGACACAAGTGCATGAGTGCCAAGGGGGTTCTGTAGGCATCCATTACCATGGCCCCACTGCTGAACCAGGAACATCAGGTTTCACCTGCACAGAGCTGGTGGCTGTGGCAACGGCCAAAGTGGAAGGTGAGGAGTGAAATGGAGCAAAAGTGGTGTCCAAGACTAAGAGGAAGAGGAGAAGGAAAAGAAGATATAGGAAGGAAACAGAAATACGGGAAGCTCCGGTCCTTCGGGTAATGCCTAATCAGGTGAAAAGCAGAGGTGCCACAAGCAGAGGGTCAGTTCAACAAGCAGTCCCCACGGACCCTCAGGCCATCCCAGAAGCAGGTTGATGACACATGGGAAACCAGTCCTGGTCTCCAAACGTCTCCCCAGGATAACTAACCCCCTTGCTCTCCTCAATTAGGCTAAACTCATCCACAGCCAAACCCCAGAGGAAAGTAACCCACATAAATGAAGGGTCATAATGATAAGGAAAAACATCAGATGTCAACGTGGCCCAGTTATACCCAGTTTATCGACTAAAGACCAACAGAGAGAAAGAGACTACTTCTGCTAGGAAGCAAGGGGTAGGGGGCTGGTTCCATAGAATGGCTCAGAAGAATAAAAGATCTAAATGCCCTCCCCAGTGAATCATGCCAAGAGCACTTCGTCATGGCTTGAACTCTTCCCTGACAGATTCCCACTTCCGACTTTGTCTCTGAAGAACAATGTGGGTGAAAAGGAGGGGGGCTAAGAATGGGTTTTTTTGAGAAGGCTGACCTAACACAGCCCGCACATAGAAAGAGATTCCCTTTTCTCCTGCAGCCACCTTACAAACACTTCCAGAGAGGGCAACAGTTCCTACAAGAAGCGTAATCCTTATCAACACGGCAAAGGGGCTATCAAAGCAGCAAAGATCACATGGCTGTTAAGATAAGGGTTTGGCAGTTCCAGGGTGGGCTTATCAAGGTTTAGCAGTAAGCGAGTTTTGTTGCTTCGACTGCATTTAAAAAGTTCATTGATTTGTAGCTAATACCAAGTTGTCATAGTTTCATGAGTAACAGCTTGTGGTTTGCCGAATCAAAGCCTTTTCCTGAATCCATAATAGCAGATTCACTGAGGTGGCCTGAACAACTGCAGAGAGGGGAGAAGCCCAGAAAGACACCCAGGTAGAGGGAAGGAGTGGATTTGGTCAGACTGTAAGTGGTCTATAAAAGAGGAAAAATAAAACTCTCCTTCCCAAAGCAGCAGAAATCCAGCCTTTTAAAAATTCAAATTGACTTGTAGAGAGACTATTGTTTTGAAAAAAATTATAGATTATGTGTATACACACACGTAAGAAATGGGCTCTAAGGGGGGTAAAGCCAAATTGAAGATTCTTAAAAAGCTTATCAACGGAGTTACTCACCATTAGGACAGCTTTTCCACATTGTGAGCTTGGCACAACTGAGTATTTTTCTACAACCAGGATCTTGGAAGAGTGACGTGTCCTTTTCTTTTTTCCTTGGGGGAAGATAGATGCACACAGGCAGGCACACACACACAGACCCATTCGATGAGCCCTGACCCCACTAAAGTGTATTCTGATGATGTCTAAGTACTATATTAGACTTTCATGGCATTTTCTCAGCCTACTCCATTGAAACTTCTAAAACCCATGTTGGGCTGACAGAGCTGTTACTTTTATCCCCTTTCGGAGGAGGAAAGGATTGAGTCTTAGAGGGAGTCAGAACATGCAGTCCGACTCTCCCAGTGGTGCCCAGGGCAGACATGACTAATTGATGGAGGAACTCTCTCCCAGGAAGCTCAAACTAAGCCTCAGAATCCTCTCCACAGCAGACCTCCAGAGCCCCTATCAATTGCTAGATGACATGAAAGATAAAACCGATTTGCCTTCCTGGACCCAAGTGACCTGCCCAAGGTCATAGGACTGCTTCATGGTACAGCCAAGACACAGGTCTCTCCTTTCAGTGCTTCCTTAATGAACAGTAGAACACTTTCTCCCCCATGAGGTGGGCTTGCCCTGCCTACAGGCTATATGGCTACCGGGGCATTTATTTGCCTCCTTGCACACAACTCCCAAACTCCATTCATGCTCACTGTTTAGGAAGCTTAGGACATAACAGAGAGCTCCCATGAACTGTGAAACTATATACGTGGCCCACGTTCTATTTCTCTCAGATTCTGTTGCTCTAGATGATATACAGCCGTCGGAATCTTTATTTATTTATTTTTTTAAATTTTTTTTTCAACGTTTATTTATTTTTGGGACAGAGAGAGACAGAGCATGAACGGGGGAGGGGCAGAGAGAGAGGGAGACACAGAATCGGAAACAGGCTCCAGGCTCTGAGCCATCAGCCCAGAGCCTGACACGGGGCTCGAACTCACGGACCGCGAGATCGTGACCTGGCTGAAGTCGGATGCTTAACCGACCGTGCCACCCAGGTGCCCCAACAGCCATCGGAATCTTTAAAGATCGGTGTTCTTTAATATTTATCAAGCCCAAATAAGCAAATAAGTAATAGAATTTCAGAGCATGATAAGTGCCAAGAAAAAGATGACGCAGGGTAAGGGGCTAAAGAATGGTGGAGGTGGGGTGATCAGTTAAGGTCTCTGGGAGGAGGTGACATTGGAGCAGAAACTGGAGTCAAGTGAGGGCCATGGCCCCTGAAGATCCGGAGAGAAGGTGTTCCACAGAACAGCAAGGGGAAAGCAACAAGCTGTGCGTGATTAAGAAATAGCATGGGGAACAATACAGGATGTCACCGAAGCCACGGTAGAGACTTGCAATTTTATTCCAGGCATGATGAGAAGCCTCTGTGGGGTCTAAAGCAGGTGAGTAGTGAAGCGAATTCAGTTTTAAAAGATTACACGCCCAGGGCGCCTGGGTGGCTCAGTTGGTTGAGCATCCAACTCTTGATTTTGGCTTGGGTCATGATCTTTCAGTTCGTGAGATTGAGCCACACGACTGTGTGAGGCCTACTTGGGATTCTCTCTCTCCCTGTCTCTCTCTCTCTCTCTCTCTCTCTCTCTCTCTCTCTCTCTCTCTCCCTCCCCCACTCACGTGCCTGCTCTCTTTCACTCTCTCAAAATAAATAAATAAACTTTAAAAAATAAAATAAATGAATGCTCTAATATTACACTGTGGTAATGGATGTATAATTCTGTGAATATACTGAAAACCACTGGATTATACACTTTTCACAGAATCTTGTAGTATGTGAATTATATCTCAATAAAGCTGTTTTTAAAAGTCAAAAAATAAAATAAAATAAATGAAAGATTACATGACCAAATGTTTGTTTTCAAAGATCACTCTGGCAGCAGTGTGAACAATGTACTCAGTTGAAGGGTTCAAAACGGTCAAGAAACAAGCTGGGGTCACTCACCACAATACTCCAGGTGGAGTTGTCCAATCAGAAGTTAGAAAGACAAGTCTGACAGTCAGAAGAGAGTAGCCAATGGACAAAGGCTGATGTGGGCGTCAGCAGCTTTTGTAGGTTTGGGTCCTTCTAGAAGCAGATGTGAAGACCGGATCAGACATGCATGAGATCTATATGGGGGGCAATTCCTGAAGAGGATAAAAAGGAGGAGGCAAAGAAGGCAGAGAGGGACTTCAGGCCATAAGGAGGTCTGGCACCTTTGCAGGAGTGGGGCAAGGAGGATTGGACAGAAGAGCCTCTGATGACGGTACAGTTCCAAGAAAGGTTTGGCCAGGGCCCTGGGGAGTCTTCATGCCAAAATCGCCATAGGACTGGCCCCGCCATGTTTAGTCATTTACTGAGAACAGCCTGTGGGAGGCAGCCTCAGCAGGGAAGCAGGAGTGGATCCAGAAGCACAGCAGCTGGGGCCATCAGTCAGCCATGCTCTGCCGGCAGCCAATTTTCACGGCCACCAGAGCAGTCAGGAGTATGGAAGGACCCATTCCCCCCGCCTTTTCAGGGACTTAGTTCCTATATCTCCATCCTGTCCATCTAGTCACAGGCATCCTTGAGGAAGTTGTATCGTAGGAAAACCTTCTCTTCGCGATCTCCAATCCTCCAAACAATGCTCTTTCTCATCCCCCCACACATCCAAGTTCCTACAAAGAGTTACCCTCCACAAAAGATGCCTCCACTTTCCCATCCCTCTTTAGTACTCTTTGCTCCACTCTTCTCTCTCTCCTGCTCTTTCCAAAGCCCCAAGCTTGTCTTGTGAAGGCCATTAGCGGACCTCCATCTTGTTAAGGCTGATCGTAGAGACTCTACAGTTCTCTTCTTCCCTGATCTCTTGGCAGCATTTAATGAGGTGGATTACTCACTCCTTCTTAAAATACTTTCTCTCCACTGGTTTCTGTGATGTCACATCTGCAGTATTTTCTTTCTCCTTCTCTTACTCCCTGCTGGTTCCATACACCTTCTAAACTTTCTCAGTCTCTTTTCCTTCTGCCTGGAAGAACCTATTGTCTTACTATATGTAATGGTGGGAAGTTACCTTGAAGTCTTTCATCTTCTCTCCTATGGGGCTTCAAATGAAAACTCTCTGCTCAGTTCTCCAGGTTTTAACTCCTCGGAAATCACAAATCTTTTCTTGCAAAGGAAAAGAGTTTGCTTTTCCTATTTTTTTTTTTTTTGGTAATATATTTTCCAAATTTGTTTAGCTTTTTCAGCTCTCATTTATTTTTTTAATTGATATAATTAACATATGATATTATATTAGTTTCAGGTGTCCAATATAATGATTCGATGTATGTATATACTGTGAAATGATCACCACAGTAAGGTTAGTTAACATGTGTCAACACACAGAGTTATAATTTTTTTCTTGTGATGAGAACTTTTAAGATTGACCCGCTGAGCAACTTTCAAGTATACAATGCAGCATTGTTACCTATAGTTGCTTTGCTATACAATTCTAGGACTTATTTTTTTTTAATGTTTATTTATTTTTGAGAGACAGAAAGAGTGTTTGTGGGGGATGGGCAGAGAGCAAGGGAGACACAGAATCCAAAGCAGGCTCCAGGCTCTGACTGTCAGCACAGAGCCCGACGTGGGGCCTGAACTCACTAACTATGAGATCATGAGAAGTAATGCTCTTTCTCATCTGAAGTCACTGAGCTACCCAGTGCCCCTTTTCTAGGACTTATTTAATCTCATAAGTGGAAGTTTGTACTTTTGACCATCTTTACCTATTTTGCCCACCTCCAGCACCCCCTCCTCCCCACCTCTGGCAACCACCAATCTGTTCTCTAGGTCTGTGAGTATGTTGTTGTTTTGTTGTTGTTGCTGTTTTTAGGTTCCATGTATAAGTGAGATCACACAGTATTTGTCTTTCTGCCTGACTTATTTCACTTAGCCTTATAAGTCTTTCTGACTTATTTCACTTAGCCTAACACCCTCAAGGTCCTTCCACGTTGTAACAAATGGCAGAATTTCCAACGGCTTTTTATTATTATTATCATTAATTATTCTGCTAGGTGATACATTTTATCTTTTTTTTTTCTTTCAATGTTTTTTTTTTTTTATTTATTTTGGGGACAGAGAGAGACAGAGCATGAACGGGGGAGGGGCAGAGAGAGAGGGAGACACAGAATCGGAAGCAGGCTCCAGGCTCTGAGCCATCAGCCCAGAGCCCAACGCGGGGCTCGAACTCGCGGACCGCGAGATCGTGACCTGGCTGAAGTCGGACGCTTAACCGACTGCGCCACCCAGGCGCCCCGATACATTTTAAAAGCAAGGCTAATCTTTACCACCTTTTTCTTAACTATGTCTGCCCTCCCCTGAACAATGGGATGCCTCACCTTGCATGAGTGGAGGGTGCTGGGGCAAACCAAATTTTTGAGAGTGAAATATCTCAGCACCAAACTGTCCATAAAGCCTGTCCACCTGTGTGTGTCTCAGAGGTATAATAAACTGTTACATACTTAAAACTTGTGACTCCCCGCCCCCACATATCCAAATCCATATCACCTCTAGTCTCCCTCAACCAGAAGAATGGCTCCTCCATTCATTCAGTTGCTCAAGTCAGAAATCTGGGAAACGGCTCTACCAACTCCTGCTGGAGATGGGGAACCAGATCTTGCCCATTCTTCTCTGTCCTTTCCCCAGTGTCTACTTCTCACCATCTCCACTCTACTGCCCAGCTCCTAGCCGTCAGTATCTCTTCTCTGGAGAGCTGCAATAACCTTCCAACTGGCCCCCCTGCTTCCACTCATGCTTCTTTCCAATCCCATCCCCACACAGCAGCCTGAGAGGTCTGACAAAGCCCATCAGGTCCTGCAGAAAACTCACTCTGTATCTCTTCAGTGATTTCCCATTGTACTTGCCATAAAATACAAAACGCTTGACATGGCCTCCAAGGCTCCACATGTTCTGTGTTCTGCCTCCCTGTCTAGACTTACAGCAAGCCACTTTGCTCCTCAAGCTCCGAAACTGGCCTTTCACCGTCTCTGACTGTTCCACACACTTTCCTCCCTCTGAGCCTTCACACATGCACATCTTTTCTCTCTCCTACACCCATTCCTTTGCCTTCTACTCAACTTTCTGCCTGAGATTAATCGAAGGGGCTTTTCCTGAACTTTCCAGTCCAAATCAAATCCCCAAGTTACTGTCGTGGCACCCATTTCTTTTCCCTCATGTTGGTGATTGTTATGTGTGATTATAAAGTCATGCATGAGAATTAACTGTTAAATGCTTCCCTTCCCATAGAATTAGGGACAGGGACCTTGTCTGTTTTGCTCATCAGCTAGCACAGTCCCCAGCATGTAGTGGGGACTCACTATCTGCTGAAGGAATGAATGAACGGATTGTGTAGGATAAATAGACTAAGAAAGCAAAAAGGAAGAAGATAGAATCGTAGGGAAAAGGTTACATGTGAAAAGAGTGGGCAAAGGAAAAGGAGTCAGCAACAGAAACGGAAAGATCAGGAAAGAGGTAGAATCAGAAGAAAATGGGATTTGGGATCTCTAAGGAACTACCACTTGGAAGACAGGGCACAGAGTTTTCACTCTGTGCCCCAGACAGAAAATGCCCGTGTGGGCGAGGAGCTTCTGGAGTTAGCAGACCCTGCTGACATTAGTGTAAAATGTACAGGCACTGCTCGGCAACATGAAAACTCAACATACGCACACCTATCGTACCTGCGACTTGACTCCTCGGTGTTTGCCCAAGAGAAGTGTGTGCACATGTGCACCCGCAAAAAAACATAGACACGAATGCTTACTGCAACCCGATTCATTCCAGTTAAAAACTGGAAATGACCCAAATGCCCATCAACAGTAATATGAACAAATTGTGATACATTCATGCAATGGAATACTAGATAGCAATGAAAATGAATTAGTCCTGTGACTAATACAGGTGAGTTGGATACATCTCACGAACTTACTGTTGGACAAAGGGAGTCAGACAGCAAAGAGTAGATGCTGTGTGATTCTCTTCGCGTAAAGTTCTAAACAAGGCGAAACTAATCTAGCAGTGCTGGAAATCAGAATGGTGGTTACCTTCAGGGAGATCATGTAGTGACTGAGATGAAGCACGAATGGGGTTTTGGGAGACGGTATGTTCCGGGATATGATTACCAAGTGGGTTTAGTTTATGCCTATTCACTTGACTCACTCATGATTTGTGCACTCCCTGTTTGTTACACTTCGATAACAGTTTACTTCGGAAGACAACTTGGTAGTCTTCTATTTAAATTGCTTAGCAGCACTTAAAATAGATTATCACTGAATCATTTCAGGAAATGGAAGTGTTGGTGTGTATGCCTCTGAGTGTGTATGTATGTGTGGGTGTTGAACACTGAATATTCTTCAGGAATGCAGTCAGGTGAAAGGAAACATCAGATTTATTATGCTCTCTTAAATGACTTGGCTACGTGCCATAGTGTTTCCATAAAAGTTTCTCCACTCAGTGAGAGTCAATCTACTTGTATTGTTAGAAGGATCTTACGGAACCCCAACCTATACCACATCTATCAAATTCCATTTTACCCTCTCCTTTTATTCAGTAAATCATTCAATCACTGAGCATTTTCTCCGCACCAATCCCTGTGAGGCGCATCGGGGATTCAGAGAAAACTCTATACGTCTCCCTTCTTATCTCTATTTTTGGGACCTGAGGAATCCAGCAGGGATGCTTGCCAAGAGCATCCAAAGCCACAGGAACAGGATCCGGGGCGAGACTGTGTGAGGTTTTCACCTAGAATAGCTGGAAATCGTATAATCAAAGGAGCAAGGGAAGCCAGAGTCCAGTGGAAAGGAGACTTGGTACAAGGAATCAGAGATGGCGGTCAAGTTGACCTCAGGAAACAGACGCTGAAGAGATCAGGCATAGGTCAGGAAGTAGATGGAAAGATGGCCCAAGAGATCAGTGGAGAATCTAGAGCCTTGGTGGGCGGGATCCACCCTGGGTGCTTGGATCAACAACAGTGCATTGTCTCTCCAAATTGAAAAACAATACGAAACTGACTAAAAGTCTGGCTGCTTTGTGTTATCACCACACACCAGCGGTCCTAAAAAATGTTAATAAAGTACTCCTGCCTAAGAATGCTCAGTACAGAAGTGTTTGAAAGAAAACAAAATGTTTAGGGGTGCCTGGGTGGCTCAGTCGGTTGACCGTCTGACTTCGGCTCAGGTCATGATCTCACAGTCTGTGAGTTCAAGCCCCGCGTCAGGCTCTGTGCTGACAGCTCAGAGCCTGGAGCCTGCTTTGGATTCTGTGTCTCCCTGTCTCTCTGCCCCTTCCCTGCTCATGCTCTGTCTTTCTCTGTCTCAAAAATAAATAAAAACATTTAAAAATTAAAAAAAAAAAAAAGAAAACAAAGTGTTTGTAAGATTATGTCTTAATTTTATTTTTGAATTGTTCTTGGCTACTATTTAGAATATAATTGATGTTTTGTGTATTGATGTTATACCACGCAACTGGGAGCAGCCTAAATGTCCCTCACCTGGAAAACACACGAGCGGGTCTTAGTATATTCTTACTAACTGTATAGCCGCGAAAGCCAGATCAACCAGGACTCTCCGTACGGCCTTGGGCAAGTCCAAAGCATAATTTTCAATTGCACTGTAACCTAATGCCACTTACACAAAGTTTCGAAACATGTAAAACCCTACATGGTGTACGGATCATTGTAAAAGCCCACAGAGTACATGGCATGACCAACATGGGAGGAGAGTAATGACCCCAGGAGCCGGGGGGGAGAGAGGAAGGCGATCAGAATGGGTGCACAGGACACCGGTGTTTTGTCATTTTTTTCAAGCCTAGAGGTGGAAACCGCACATTCATTATTTTTATTACCTGTTCTTTTCCCACGTGTCAGGAAGATCTCATAATACAAATGAAATTTTTGACCCGCACACAAAACAATACTCCTGCCTGCCAGGGAGGACTGTATCTGACTGACCCTTCATCCTCCAGTGCGGGCGAAAGAGTCAGAAGAAAAAAAAAGCTGACATATGTGAAGGTGTCAAGAGCCCATTGCTGTTGGTGGCCTGAGACGGGCAAAGAGCCAGGTGAAAAAAAATCCGGCTTTCTGCGGAAGAGGCTCTTGCAGAATGTTATCTGAAGGCAAGACGCCATGTTCTTAATGCTGATGTAGGGTAAAAAGGTTACCATCCCTGTGACAGTGTGCTCCAAAACGCCGTGCCCAGACCTTGTCACACAGAAGCAGGCAGGGATGACTCAAGTCTAAAGAGCTCTAAATCCGGGAAACAGTATGCCCGTTATAAGCAGGCACCGTGACATTTTGGAATATGGGTTGGTAAGGCTCTCCATGTTAAGTAGGCTTTACAAGTTGTTATTACAATCACGTTAGCGCAGCACTACAGCAAACGTCCCACGTCCACAGATGATTCTCTCCAAGAAACCTATTGGTTTGCTTTTCTTCTCTTTTCCTTCTGAATAGCAGCTGACAGACAAAGGGGAGCTGGCCTGGGCCTTTGATGCCAATGCCAACTGAACAATAGCCCTGCTTGTGGCAATCGCCCTCTTTGTTCAGCCAGGAGAATGCAGAGGCTGTTGCTCATTGGATCTCGTGCATGTGGGTGGCCAGAGCAAGGTGCATTTGGCAGCCAGATGTAGATTCTGGGTGGTATGAGCTGACCGTCCACATAGCGAAAGCTTGGGGCTTGGCTGGGACTCCCCTGACCAGTGCAATCACGGAGACCAGATGGACTCGCCTTCTCGTCCTTTGAAGATGGTCCTTTATTTAGCTACAGGGAAGAAGCAGCCAACCGTCTGACCTGGAAAGCGTTCTCGGGCAGCCCGGTTCTTTTCGTGCGACATCTAAGAGAAAGGGAAAGTGTGCTGTTGAAAGGAAAATTTAGGGACAGCCTCCGCAAGCCACTGAGGACTCTGCAAAATCGCACGTATGAGTGGGCACCAGAGGTTCAATTAACCGGTGGGAGCTTCCCATTTATTTTCCTAGGGCAGTTCCACTTAGAAGGCAGATGGCACTTCAGGGAATTTGTCACCATTTCCAGGGGCTTCTGTGCTGTTGCTGCTACTTGCTGTAATGGCTACTACTGCCAACAGAACCCCTTCTCCCCACCGGAGGGCTCCTCCCTCCAGCCCACCCTCGTAGAAGGGCAATCTGGACACGGCCGGTGGGCTGGAGCCCAGGGGTTTTGCTTGCCATGCCCATTTGCACGGCTCTCAGGTGGAGGTCCTGAGTTAGAATCACAGTCCCATGGGGACCCGGTTGCGGCCAAGGTGAGTTGCAGGGCAGAGGGCTCCATCTCTGCCCACTCTGGGTCACAGGGTTCTTCTAAAATGCCAGCTAGAGCTGGGCCCTCCCACCTAACAAATCCTTTGGGAATCCGCCAACCGCCTCGCGTTTTGAGCTCTGTGTCTCTGGTGTGGTTTCCACACTACAGCCTCACGCTCTCGCTGGCTAACCCCCTTTAGATAGTCTACCTAGCTGCATGGTATTCCCACTCTGGGTGAGGGCTTCACCCCTAACCACAAACTCTTTGCCCATAGAGCCGGCTCTGGGATCCTACTCATCAGCCACTTGGGATGGAGGTGGAGATCTGGGGGCACAGGGCCACCATGCACAGTTGTACAAGTTGTTCACTGCACAAGGTTTTCCAGCCAGGATGATGAATGGAGGCTGAAATCAGGTCCATAGGATCTGGACTACTTCCACTTCATCAGCGCCTAATGAGCGCAAATGCCAGTGCTCGTTACTTTTTGTTTCACTTGCTCAGATCAGCACACTCTTTTTTTGAAGAGCTGTTACCCTCTTAACTTGAAACTCATA
Source organism: Lynx canadensis (assembly GCF_007474595.2). Lineage (NCBI taxonomy): Eukaryota > Metazoa > Chordata > Mammalia > Carnivora > Felidae > Lynx > Lynx canadensis. The sequence goes on along the minus strand of NC_044318.1, from coordinate 28,636,682 downwards.
GTTCTAGTTGGAACTACCAATCTAAGTACCTGAGTACCCAAACACCTGGCCTCCGGAGTAGATGCATGGCACAAGCTGGGACGACCAGAGTCCTTGCCAAAGACTTTCAGCTAAGGGAAAAGAGTCTTTTCTCAGTGGGGGCCAAGGTGGCAGAATGCGAGTCCAGAAGCACCAGGGGCTGAATTTCCCACCATGTGGAAGAAACTGGAGTATAGTAAAAGATAATGAAGCCAACATGTAAGGAAACGAAGAGACAAGAAATGGAGAGAGTCCCCTGTAGGCCCTGACTCAGGGCATCGTTGAGGCCAGTCACACAGTCCTCCATCCCAACCCTGCCTTCTCCCAGTTTTCTTTCACGAGCCAACACATCTTCTCTGGGTTTCATCTAGTCTGTACTGTTTCTATTGCTTGCAACCAAGAGAGCTCTGATAGACACGTGTCCAATAAAGGTCTTCTTAAATACCAACTCTGCCGGGAAAAGAGAAACTAACATTTATATAAAGTCTAATATGTACCCACCATGAACTCGATGCTTTTATATGTTATATCATTTTAATTCGCTTACAAACCAGCAGTAGGGAATATTCATCTCCTCGCTTTTCAGATGAGGAAACTGAAGCACAAAAAAGGTTGAGGAACTTTCCAAAAATCACAGAACCTAGAAATCTTCTACGAAGTTCATTCTTCTCTGTACAATGGGACACAAAAAGCTTTGAAATATTCGCCACCGTCTTATGAAAGAGGCTTCCCCACAGAGATAGCCTCAGTATCAATCATGCTAGAAATCCCAGATTTATCACATTTTATTTATCAGGTGTTGAACATTTGAGTTGTTTCCACATTTTAGCTACTCTGAATCATGCTGCTATGAACATTCATGGACAAGTGTTTGTGTGAACATAAGCTTTTAATTCTCTTGGGTATCTACCACTGGAACAGATGGGTTTTATGGTAACTCTATATTTAACTTTTTGGGTACCTGCCAGACTGTTGCCCAAGTGTCTATGCCATTTCATATTGCCACTAGCAATGTAGGAGGGTTCCAATTTCTCCACAGCCTCACTGAAACTTGTGATTATCTTTTTTTATTATAACCATTCTAGTGGATGGGAAGTAGTCTCTCATTAGGGTTTTGACTTGTGTTTCCCTGGTGACTAAAGATGTTGGGTATCCTTTGATGTGCCTATTGGTCATTTGTACATCTTTGTAGAATTATCTTTTCAAGTCCTTGGGCTACTTGTCTTTGCATTACTGAATTGTATGAGTTCTGCATACGTTTTAGGTAAAAGTCCCTTATAAGAAACATGATTTTCAAATATTTTCTCCCATCTTTGGGTTGTCTTCACACTTTTTTGATAGTGTCCTTTGAAGCACAAAAGTTTTTAATTTTGAAGTCCTATTTAACTATGTTTTTTCTTTTGTTGCTTTTGCTTTTGGTGCCGTACCTAAGAAACTCCGTCTAGCTCAAGGTCACAAAGATTTACTCTTTTATTGTCTTCTAAGAGTTGTATAGTTTTTGCTCTTACATTTAGGTCTATGATCCTTTGTGAGTAAATCATGGCATATGTGTGAAGAAGGGGTCCACTTCATTCTTTTACATGCAGATATCCAGTTGTCTCATCACTATTGCTGAAAAGACTATTCTTTCCTTACCCAGTCGTCTTGGCACCTTTCAAAATCAATTGACTGTAAATGTAAGAGTTTATTTCTGATCTGTTTTATTCCATGATTTACAAGTCTATTCTTATGCCAATACCACTGGCTCAATTAATGTAGCTACTCAGTAAAGTTTTGAAATGAGGAAGTGTGAATCCTCTAAATGTGTTGCTTTTCAAGATTGGTTTGGCCATTGTGGTTCCCTTGCACTTCCATCTGAGTTGTAGGATCAACTTGTTAATTTCTGCAAAACTGGAAGTTGGGATTTTGAAAGGGTGTGCCTTGAACCTGTTGATCATTTTGGGGAGTGTTGCCACCTTAACTATGCTGTCTTTCAATTTATGAACATGGATTCCATTTATTTCTATCTTCTTTAATTTTTTCATTGATGTTGTATAGTTTCAATATACAAGCCTTGCATTTCTTTTTAAAATTTATCCCTAAGTATTTTATTCTTTTTAACGCTCATGTAAGTGGAATTATTTTCTTAATTTTATTTTGGAATTGTTCATTGCTACTGTACAGAATACAATTGATGTTTTGTGTATTGATCTTGTACCATGCAACTGTGCTGAACTCCCTTATTAGTTCCAATAGTTTGTGTGTGCATTATGTGTGTGTTTATGTACATGTGTATTCCTTGGGATATTTAATATACAAAATCATGTCATCTGCAAGGAGAGATAATTTCACTACTTTCTTTTCAATCTGGTTGCATTTTACTTCTTTTTCTTGACTAATTGCCCTTACTGGAACCCCCAGTACCATGTCGAGTACAAGTAATGAGAGCAAACATCCTTGTCTTGTTCCTGATGTTAAGGTGAAAGCTTTCACCATTAAGTATGATGTTGGCTGTGGGTTTTTTGTACTGTACGTACTTTATCAGGTTCAGCAAGTACCCTTCTATTCCTTGTTTGTGAAGTGTTTTTATCATGAAGAGGTGTTAAACTTTTTTCAAATACTTATTCTGTGTCTATTCAGATGATTAGTAGTTTTTGTCCTTTATTCTACATATATAGTATATTACAATGATTGATGTTTGGATGTTAAACCAATTTTTAATTCCTGGGACAAATCCTAGCTGGTCAAAAGTGATGTGTAATCACTTTTATGTGTTGCTGGATTTGATTTTTTAGTATATGATTAAGGATTTCTGGGTATGTATTCATGAGGCATAGAGGCCAATAGTTTCCTTTACTTCTGCTGTCTTTGCCTGGTTTTGGGTAAAGTTAATACTGACCTCATAGAGTAAGTTGGTAAGTGTTCCTTTGTCTCTGATGTTTTGGAAACGTTTGTGGAGAACTGATATTAATTGCTCTTTAAATGTTTGATAGAATTCAGAAGTGAAATCATCTGAGCCTGGGTTTTTCTCTGTGAAAAGTTATTAAACTACTAATTTCATCTCTTTATTTGTTATAGGTCTATTCATGTTTTCTACTTCTTCTGGAGTCATTTTTAGTGTTTGTGTTTTTCTAGAAATTTGTCTATTTCATCTAAGTCATCTAATTGGTTAGAATACAGTTGATCATGGTATTCCCCTATAATCCTTTTTATTCCTCTAAGGTAAGTAGTGATGTTTCCCTTTTTATTCCTGACTTTAGTAATTTGAGCCTCTTTTTTCTGGCTACTCTAGGTAGAGATTTATCAATTTTGTTGATCCTTTTAAAGAATCAGCTTTTGGTTTTGTTAAATTTCTCTATCGTTTTTCTATTTTCAATTTCATGACTCTCCACTCTGATCGTTATGACTTCCTTCTTTCTGTTTGCTTTAGGCTTCATTTATTTTTCTTTTTCCAGTTTCTTAAGGTGAAAGATTGGGTTGTTGATTTGAGATGATTCTTTTTTTTAAATATAGGTATTTACAATGGTAAGTTTAGCTCTGAGCACTGCTTTAGCTTAATCCCACAAGATTCAGTATGTTCTGTCTTCATTTTCATGGCTCTCAATGTACTTTCTTTGCTTTTTCTCTTTCTTTCTTTCTTTCTTTCTTTCTTTCTTTCTTTCTTTCTTTCTTTCCTTTTTCTTTTCTTTTCTTTTGTTTTTTCTTTTGAGACAGAGAGAGTGCACATGAGCAGGGGAGAAGGGCAGAGAGAAAGGGAGAGAGAGAGAGAGAGAATCCTAAAGAGGCTTCACATTCAGCATGGAGCCTGATGTAGGGCTTGATCCCAATACCCTGAGATCATGACTTAAGCCAAAACCAAGAGTCGGACACTCAAGTGAGTGAGCAATCCTGGCATCCTTTTTTTTTTTTTTTTAAGATTTTATTTTAAAGTAATATCTACATTCAACATGGGGCTGGAACTCATGACCCCAAGATCAAGAGTCGCATGCTCTACTCACTGAGCCAGCAGGGTATCTCTCAATGTACTTTTTCATTTCCTTTGTGATTTTTCTTCATTTAGGAGTATGTTGTTTAATTTCCACATGTTTTTGAACTTACCCAATTTCTGTTATTGGTGTTATCTAATTTTACTCCATTGTGATTAAAGAACATACTTTTCATGATTTCAATGCTTTTATATTTATTGAGGCTTTTTAATGGCCTAGTATATGATCTATGCTGGAGAATGTTCCACAGGCACTTGAAGAGAATATGTTTTAGTGTTGTCGTGTAGAGTGTCCTATAGAAACCTTTCAGCTCTAGTTGGTTTATATTGTTGTTCAAGTCGTTTATTTCCTTGTTGGGTTTCCACTTAGTTCTTTCTGTTACAAAAAGTGGGCTATTGAAGTCTTGAACTGTAATTATTGAATTGTCTATCTCTCTTTAGTTCTATCAAGTTTTTGCTTCATGTATTTTGGGGCTCTGCTTTTAGATGCATATATACTTAGAATTGTTAAATTTTCCTGATGAATTGAACCTTTTATCATTATAAAGTGTTCCTCATCTGTAGTAACATGTTGTTTTGAAAACGATTTTGTCTGTATTAATATAACCACTACACCTTTTTTATAGCTGCTGATATACCTTTTTCCATACCTTTGCTTTCAACCTATTTGTATCTTTGGATCTAAAGTGTGTGCCCTAAAGGCAGAATAGATTTAGATCTTGTTTTTTTTTATCCAGGATGACAATCTCTGCCTCTTGACAGAATTGTTTAATCTGTTCACATTTCATGTTATTACTGCTGTAGTTGAATTTACATCTGCCATTTTACTTTTTGTTCTCTATATGGTTCAAGTCAATTTTGTTCTTCTCTCCTTCTTTCTCCTTTCTTTTGCATTAATTTAACATTTTGTAGTGTAATATTTAAGTTCCTTTTAATTATTTTTTCACCATATATATTTCTGTTATTTTCTAATGGTGGCTCTATGGCTTACCATATACATCTTAACTTATCAGAGTTTACTTCAAATTTATAGTAACTAATCCCAGTGACATATAAAAACATTACTCCTCTATAGCTCTATTCCATCGTCTACATTTTTATGCTATTATTGATATGCATACTGTGTCTATATACATTACAAACCCAACAATACATTTCTATAATTATTATGCTACATAGTTTTATGTCTGTTAAAGAAGATGAGAGAGGAAATGAGAACAAGTATTTATAGAGCTTGTTACATGAACCTTCTTACTTGCCATTTCTGATTCTCTTCATTTGTTCCTTGTGCATTCAAGATACCATCTGGTGTTGTTTCTTATTCTTATACAGCTTTGCTCCCACTTGCCTCCTTTGTGCTGTTATTGTCAAATATATTACATTTTTATATGTTATCAACATGAGAATACAAGTATATGTGTGTGTGTATAGTTTTATACAATTGCTCTTCAAATCAATTAAGGGAAGAAAGAAGAAAAATATGCATTTATGCTGTCTTTTATAATTACATAATTACCTTTATTGGTGTTCTTCCCTTTTTTGTGTAGATTTGAACTACTGCTTGGGGTTACTTGTTTTCAGCCTTGCAGAACTTTCTTTAGTACTTCTCATAAGACAGGCCTGGTAGTAATACATTATTTTGGTTTTTGTTTATCTGAAAATGTCTGTATCTCACCTTCATTTTTGAAAGATAGTTTTACTGGATGTCAGATTCTTGGTTGACAGGCTTTTTTCACTGAGCGCTTTGAATGTTTCTTCCCACTACCTTCTGGACCCCTTAGTTTCTGATGAGAAGTCAATTGTTCATCTCTTTGGGAGTCCCTTGAACATGAGTAGTTTTCTCTTTGTCTTGTCTTTACCCACACCTAGGGTAGAGCTTCCACCTTGTAAGTGGAGGCTGGGTGGAGGAAGAGAACTCTAGACCTCTCAGTTGCTCTGGCCTAGATTAGTGCTTCTACAACATAGAGCTAGGGGAAGCAGGAAAGGATGAGAAATTCTGGTGGCCTGCCCCTCCTAGGGAAAGACACTAGGCCTCAACCAGGATAATGTTCTTGGCTGCACCCACATAGAGTGGAGCTTCTATCACACTGAGCTGAGGGGTTGGTTGGGAGGCAGGGAGAGGAAGCAAGCCATGGCTCAATGCCATAGACTGACTGTTCTTAATGTGATTTTGTATGTTTTCTTGAATAAATGTTTCTTCATTTGCTGTCTGCCTTTAGGACAATTTCCAGAGTCCTCAGTTGTTGGGTTTTTTAATTTAATTTTTACTCATTAATTGTTGTTTTCCTGGGTGAGAGGATCCATGGAGCTCCTCATACTGTCATACTAGAAGTTGTCTCCAATACACATTGTTTTGAAAGTTGCAAAATTTTACATCCTTCTTTTTTCACTTGGCTTAGAAATTTTCTATTTTATTACAAACTCTTCACAAATGTCATTTCTAACTGTTGCACAATAGTCCAGCAAGTTGGATATACCAACTTTAATAAACTTTTTATTTTAGAACAGTTTAGATTTACAGAAAAATTGGGAAGACAGATTTTCAATATATGCTACGCTCAGTTTTGCCTTTATTAACAATCTATATATACTCTACAATTTGCTTTTTGTTTGCTTCTCGTTTTTCACTGTTTAAGTAATGACATGGTGAACACCTTTGTGCATAAATATTCTTTTCTTTATTATTATTTTTTTTTTAAGAAGGCTTCACACCCAGCATGGAACCCAACACAGGGCCTGAACTCACAACCCTGAGATTAAGACCTGAACTGAGATCAAGACTCAGATGCCTAACCAACTGAGCCACCCAGGCGCACCTGTGCATAGATATTCTTTTGTATTTTTGGTTATTTACTTGGTGTAGACTATTTTTCAGAGGCATAATTATGTGGTCAAAGGATTTTAGAACATATTTGATTCCCCTCAAATCGAAGTCCTTAACTTGGGTCTATTACCAAAATTCTATTTATCATCAGAGTTTCCACCCTACACGTTACAATTTCTAGTTTTGTTCAGGTAAGTGATGTGTCTCTTAAGCATAGCCCCTGGCAAAGGATAACCATGAGGCTAAATGGTTTGCAAAAACTGATTGAAGTCATAGGTACAATGATCTTGACACTCCCGGCCAATATGGCCAGTCACCCATAGTGACCAGTCTAATCATGATTAAATACATAAAAGGGCAGTTAGCCTTTTAAATTTGACCACAAGATAGAGAACCAAACACAAGTTACTTAAATTTGGTTCTATGTGGTGGCATGTTGACCTAGACAAGTGATTATCAAGTGTGATTCCCAGACCAGCAGAATCACTGGCCTACAGAGGTCAGATATTGAGGGCTGACACCAATAGTGAGATGTAGGAATCAAAATCTTCAAACCTTAAAGTCTGACATGCTTTGCCTCACATCTAGCCCCAAGTGCTATCTGTGTGTGTCTGCTGCAAATATTTTGGCTTTCTCCAATTGATAAAGGAAAGGACGGAGGAAGGATGTAAGATTAACATTATGATAACCATTTGCGAGTAATCTGACATGGGAAAAGGAGGTAATAAATCACCAATATTATAAAACCACTCTTTGGTATTCAGGCCAGGCTGACTCTGGCTGGAGGGAGGTTGCTAAGGCTCAGAACACATAACATGCAAGTTCAATGTTCTCTCTGAACTGGGGTTTGAGAGAAAGGTCTTGGTACTTGCTTGGCCTGTTCACCTCTGGCCTCAAATAACCCTTATTATACATAGATTTGGGCTAGAGATGGGAAAATTAGAAGGCTCCTGAGACTCATTTCTTGCACTTGAAGGCTACAGAGGCTACCATAGCACCTGAGTAGCCATTGGCCAGTGGCTCACAATGAGTGACACTACGATAGCAGGGAACTGTGGTCATACAGTCTAGGAGAGGCATCCTCACAGAGGTCATGAATGTGTCTGAGGCTCCACAGAAGGACTGCATAAATAAGTTTTCCCTCACCTACCCCAGTAGTGCTAAGAGATACAAGTGTCATGGTCTCAGAAACAGAGCTTAGATTGAACGTCCTGTGTTTGTTAAAAAATCATATAGGTGCTGGGGAATTTTAAATGCTTGTCAATGCTTCATAGTATAAGGGACCAAGCCAAACTCTGGCATTTGAGAGGTTTCCCTAGAGTTCACAAGCTCTAACTTCTCCCTCACTGTGGTGCATTTAGAGTGGGGATGGGTGGTTGGCTGTGGGGCAAGCTGATGAGGCCAAGGTCAGCCAACCCATGCAATGGTCTTGGCACTGTCTCCAAGTACTGACTACTGGAGGTTGGGAAAGGGAAGGGGGAAGGGAGGAGTAACAGAATTAGTCATACCCAAGTCGAAAGGTAGGAAACTGGAGGCCGAAAAGGCCTTATAACGTGGAAAAAGATAAGTCATCTGGGGCCAGAGGGAAGTTTAGTCCCCCTTTCCGAATTAAAGTAGGGTTCCCTGTCTGATCTATGATGGAGGGGTGAGGAGGGAAGAATGTGGGTCTCTAGAAGACCTCAAGAATGGGAACCCCACTTCTGGATGTGCAAAGTGCAGGCGTTTGTCTAAAATGCCCGGCTCCCGCTCCTGCCAGAACTTAATAATAATTATAAAGCACTATCCAAAAAAGAGGAAAACGCACCTGCATTTGTAATCCCAGATTCTTCCCAGATTTTACCAATTTGGGGGTACAAATGATGTTACATTAGTAGGTAATCCCAGCTGTATCTAGTGCCAAATCCCACCTGCATAACTGTCGGACTTCTGACCCTGTTGGCATTCCCCTCCCCATTAAGATCCCCCCGGGAGTGCTCAGAAGGTCTTCCAGGTCTGGCACACTGCCTGAACCCTGCTCCAAACTGTGACCTCAGCCTTCTCCTTGGGCCAAGAACTCTGGCAGGCCGCTCATGGCCGCCCACAAAGAGATCTGTTCTGGGACACCCTGTTACTCTACCAAGAGGAGCAAATAGCTCTTTGTCACTTGTCTGGTTTGGTCTGGGGCCTGGGAGAAATTAAGATATCCAGGCAAAAGAGCAATCTGGAATTCAGAGACCAGACGGGTCAGTACGTACTGCGTTTTTATGGGCACAAATATGTACTATGCAAACTGGCATTCCTAATAATTGCCTCTGATAAATAACAGTATGCTACAGTGCACTGTGGTTTCATCTTAGCTTTAAAATTAAGACACATAATATAACTCACACGTGCAATTTTTCAATTTTTCTCTTGCAGTTCATCTTCTCAGATTGTCAGAGATGATAACGATTATTGTTCGCTTGGGTAGCTCTGGCCTGGCGGAAGATCACAGAAGGAACAGACTAATAATAACATTAGCCCTTTACACTGGGTTCAGGGAGCAAAGCAATGCCTGTGGCCGAGGCTGGGGGTCGGGGGATCCTTGTGGAGGAGCTGTTTTAGAGACACTTGTCCACATTCCTAGAAAGAGAAAATTCCATCTGATAGATTGATCAACTCCCATGGTGGTATTGGTGAGCTATTTAAAAAAATTTGTTTTAAATATTTACTTATTTTTGAGACTGAGAGAGACAGAGTGTGAGCCAGGGAAGGGCAGAGAGAGAGGGAGACACAGAACCTGAAGCAGGCTCCAGGCTCTGAGCTGTCAGAAACCAATGCAGGGCTCAAACCCATGAACTGTGAGATCATGACGTGAGCCTAAGTTGGATGCTTAACCGACTGAGCCACCCAGGCGTCCCCCCACCTTTTTTTTTTAATGTTTATTTATTTTTGAGACAGACAGAGACAGAGCAGGAGCCAGGGAGGGGCAGAGAGAGAGGGAGACACAGTTGGTTAGCTATTTAAAAACATTTTTGGAGAGGGACACCTGGGTGGCTCAGTCGGTTAAGTGTCCAGCTCTTGATTTCAGTTCAGGTCATGATCTCAGTTTGTGGGTTCAAACCCCGCATCAGGCTCTGTGCTGATAGCATGGAGCCTGCTTGTGATTCTCTCTCTCTCCTCTCTCTCTCTGCACCTCCCCGCTTTCACTCTCTCTCTTTCAATCTCAAAAAAAATAAAATAAACATTAAAAAAAATTTTTTTTGCTTTTTAAAACTTTATTGAATTTTGGCTTAAAAAGTAATGCATAATTGTTTAAACAACTCAAATAATTCCAAGGCATATAATAGGCTCTCTCTTTTCCCCTTTAATTCCACCATTTTATTTGCCATTTTTCCTTCATTTATTTAAATACATGTAAACATAGTCAGATTTTTAGGGTTTTTTTTCCCATAACACAGATCTAATCATTAGATACTGATAGGTATGACTCTTGTGCCTGGAAAACAAACACAGCAGTGTTCCGAGTTGTAATAAATAACCAGAGCTATCATGTCAAAACATGGTACCTGCTGTGTGACAGGCGCTGTCCTCAGCAACTTGGCTGTCACCTCATTTAGTCGTATAGCAAAGTTATGAGATAGGTATTATTATTCCCATTTTACTAATGAGAAAACTGAGGGGTGCCTGGAGGGTTCGGTCGGTTAAGTGTCCAACTTTGGCTCAGGTCATGATCTCACAGCTCGAAGGGTTCGAGCCCCGTGTCGGGCTCTGTGCTGGCAGCTCAGAGCCTAAAGCCTGCTTCGGATTCTGTGTCTCCCTCTCTCTCTCTGCCCCTCCCCTACTCATATTCTCCCTCTCTTTCTGTCTCTCAAATATAAAATAAAACATAAAAAAAATTACAAATGAGAAAACTGAGGCTAAGAGCAGTTAAGCCCGGCCATGGGGTCTGTGAGGACAGAAACCTTGATTTTTGTTCCCCACAGTCTCCCAGCACCCAGCATGGTGGCCGGCAGGTAGCAGAGCTCAATGCATAGATTTCGGCTATGCCGCGGTTGTGCGGGTCCGCGTGGACAGCCAGTGGTGGAGTAGGGCGTGAACCCAGCTCTCAGCTACCACATAACATCGACAGCCTTGAGGTAGTAGCACTGGAGAGAGGCTAGAGAACTTTGCACGTTGATCTCCCCTTAGCCCAGAAGACTCACAAGCAAGCTCTCCCCTTCTGAGCCTGCCCAGACTAGGGATGGGGTGGGATCTCCCCGGCCCGGCAAGTGGAACTATGGCTCTGGTAGGGTTTCTTCCTCAGGGTCCTGCCCACAGTTTTATTCTAACACCCCCGTGAAAATGATTCTTGGTGCTCAGAATAGCTACAAAGGCAGGGATGCCTGGGTGGCTCTGTGGGTTGAGTGTTCTGACTTCTTTTTTTTTTTAACGTTTATTTATTTATTTTGAGAGAGAACACGAGTATAGGAGGGGAAGAGAAAGAGAGGGAAAGATAGAATCCCAAGCAGGCTCCACGCTGTTAGCACTGAGCCTGATGCAGGACTCTATCCCACAAACCATGAGATCATGACCTGAGCCCAAATCAAGAGCCAGAGGCTTAACTGACTGAGCCACCCAGGTGCCCCAAGTGTCTGACTCTTGATTTGGGCTCAGGTCATGATCCCAGTGTCATAGGATTGAGCTCCACGTTGGAGTCTGCGCTGAGCATGGAGCTTGCTTAAGATTCTCTCTCTCCTCCCCTCTCTGCTTGCGCTCTTTCTCTGTTCAAAAGAAAAAAAGAAAAAGACTATCTACAAAGGCAGACAAACAGCAAAGCCTCCTGGAGACTGGACGAGGATCAGTGCTTCTGCCTTGCTGATTGAGAAGAAACCAATGAAAAAGTGAATCGATGAACATGCTCTGGACAACCGTGGACTCTCAGGCACATTCACTAGAGTATCTCAGCTTACTCCCCGAATGGCAGGGTGATTTTGCAGATGAAGACACTGAGGCTCAATGAGGTACAAAGACCGTCCAGAGCTCTAAGGCGGTGGACCCGCGTGGTCTGCCTGCCCGTTCAGGCTTCTCCTACAGTCAGCATTCAGGAAATGCCATCATGTTTCACTCAAGAGCTCAAGGCTGCCGTTTGTCAGCTCACAAGGGTGCACTGGGTCCATTTGCTCTGCCGTTAACTCCGGCCGCTGCTTCTCTAGATCTCAACAGCTAGAAGCTAAAAGAGCATAAGAAGAAATTAAACATGCATACATGAGTTATTTTCCCACTATGATATTGCAAGAAAATAACGCTCCCAAGAACATGCCTGGTTTTATTTTGTGTTTGTTGGTTTTGGTTTTGGGAGCAAAAGCTTTGGAGAAAAAACCCCCGTAAGATTGAAATGGACTGAAACCCAGGGAGGAGAAAGGGGCTGGCTGAACAGAGGAGGGGCAGCCTGCTTCCTGGAAGGAGCAGGGTTGGGAAGAAGAGCTTGTGATTTAAGGCAAGGAGAAGGGAACTCAACTGGCATCGTGGCTGGGCAGGGTGCTAAGGAAAGAGACAAAAGCAACATCCAAGTGGCCCCAGGTTGCACGGGATGAGGGACCCGAGAGGCTGCATGACCCAGAGGAAGAACAGAGGAAGGCCCCACAGGAGCAGTGTGGGACGTGAGAGAGCTCTAGCAATGCAGGTGGGCTCTCTGGAAATTGGAGTCATGGGTGGAGGGCTGGAGTCCTGCAGTCTGGGTGCCGAGATCCGCTAGGAGCTCCCGCACGCAGGAGGCTTGCGAGGCTTGCGAGGAAGGCGACCTTTCCCAGGACGTGCCAGATAGCAGCATTTTCACTATTGTCACGTCAACTTACACCCCGCTTGTAGCTGGGGGCTGAGAATCCTGGCAAAGAGAAGGCACACTATTTCCATTTTGTTGTTGTTGCTGTTGTTGTTTTGCCACAATTGCATACACTGCCTGATACTCACTCATTAAAAAAGAGCAACATCTTAAAAGCTGCATGTGAATGTTTCTGAGCTGAGTAGTTGTTTGAGGCTTGATGGTACATTTTCGGAGCCAGCCCCCTAACAGTCTTCCCGCCTGTCCTTCTCCCACCCCCTCACCCCTCCACAACACACATGGGCACAGCCAGCACCTGACACGACTGCCCCTCGGGTTACACTTTCTCATCTCCCTCCTGTTGGGCCTTGTCCGAATTAAGTGAAACCCACTAGTCCCAAGGACGGTGCTGTGCTGTTCCTCTACTCAGCAGCTCCTTAATACTGAAGAGAAGGATTACATTTGAAAGCAAGTACTGCCTTTATCTTATTGTGATGCTGTTTTCTGATTCTCCTGCACTGCTTTGAATAATCAGTATTTGGGGGTGGGGGAAAGAAAGAAAGAAAGAAAAAAACGGTTAACCTCTCCATTGGCCTTCAGCGTGGTGGCTCCAATGAGCTGTCACAAACAGCGTTCCGTAACAAATGAGATTATACCTCTCTTCATTATCCACCCTTTTCAGCGCATACAGTAGCAATGCGGAGACCTTCAGGGATCACGTCAACCAAATCCCAAGTTAGAGATGTTTAAATTCAAAAATCCACACTCCGTTGCACCTGTTCTTTCCCGGCTACCGTGGTGAATTTGGGGTTTACATAGAACTCCTTGAAAATTTATTTTAAAGTAAATGGAGGCTTGTTTCACGATTGAAAAGTTATTTCAACATGCATCCGAGACAGCGTGGCCGCAAATGGAGTATAAAGGCAAGAGGATCCTGACTTGAGATTTTCGTTTTAGCCTGGCGCATTCAAAGCAGTAATCTACGTTGTGCCCAGCCAAGTGGTGAGAGACTATGTTAGAAAGATTAAAGGATTATTTTTTTTAATCCACTGGAACTCCAGCCATGGCCCCTCTCTCAGTAACATTAATAACTATAATGGACTGGATTCACATACCTCTTTTCTTCAAGACTCTCAAAATGTTTTTGCCACATAGAACTCACCAAATTGCAGATGAATTTAAAGAGATCACCTGGACAAACTCCTTATATAAAGAGGAAGCTTGAGGCCCAGGGAAGTTCACTGACTTGGTCCGGGTCTTGCGTCCACTTTCTGACAAGGCAGAGAGCTCAAACCCAGGCCCTCAGCTTTTTCGGCCTGGGGTGTTCTTCCCCCAACACGCTGGCTCCTCAAAATATGGTCGTGGACATGCTGCATCCACTTGTCAGAGAAGCAGAGTCCCAGGCCCCATCCCAGACCTGCGGAATCCAAATGTGCATTTTTTAAGGTTTTTTTTTTTAAGTTTATTTATTTTGAGAGAAAGAGAGTGTGAGTGGGGGAGGGGCAGGGGGAGGGAGGGAGGGAGGGAGGGAGAGAGAGAGAGAGAGAGAGAGAGAGAGAGAGAGAGAGAGAATCCCAAGCAGGCTCCGCACTGCCAGTGCAGAGCCTGACATGGGGCTCAATCTCACAAACCATTGAGAACTGACATCAAGAGTCGGACACTTAACTGACTGAACCACCCAGGCGCCCCTAGATCTGCATTTTTAACAAGAGTCCTCAGTGTCCGTGTGCATATTAAAGTCCCAGAAGCCCTGCTTTACATCTGTCACTGTCCACAGCACTATGACCTTTGCACTTGACATCAGGCCATTTTCTGGACATGCCCAAGAAAGTCCAATAAAATAAGTACAGTAATGGTGTGGGAAGAACATTCTTTACTGAAAGAAAAGTGTTATAGTGACATCTGATCATAGCAAGGGAAGAAAAAGTTCAGAAGAGGATCCTTGCGGAGTTTTCATGGAGTCTTATGCTGGGCACCTGCAAAAATAGGGTCCTTGTCCTGAACAAGCTTATACTGGGGTAGGAGACTGAAATCTAGAGCCTGGGAGCAAAAATAGACCATTCAATTCTAAATCAGGATGTAGAGTCTAGAGAGAACGTCCAGCGGGTCACCCCTAACTTATCCTCCTTTTTGTTGCCAAAGAGAAATTTCTACTCTGCGATTTTGACTGACTCTCAGGCTTCAGTGACCCACTACTGCCTGCAGGGTAAAGTGCAAAGTCCCCTGAATAGCTCCTGGGAGCCCCTCTTCAGCCTCAGCACTCTCTTTCCCATCACCCCTTTTCATGCCCCTATGCCCCAGAAACACTAAGTTACTTGCGGTTAGTTCCCTAATCTGCCTGCCTTCATTCATCCCAGAACATCTGCAAGAGGCTTTCCCCATGAATGCATTTTTTCTTCTGCATCCCCTTAGCTGGCTTATCTTTCTCATCCTTATGGTCTCTGGTGACTGTGCTCACATTATGCCCTGAGTTATAGACTAAATGTTTGAGCTCTCCCAAAATTCCTGTATTGAAGCTCCAACCCCCAATGTGATGATGTGATGGTATTTGGAGGTAGGGCCTTCGGGAAGTAATTAAGTCTAGATGAGGTCATGAGGCCTCAGGATGGAGTTGACACCTTTCTAAAATGGGGAAGAGATGCCAGGGCGCTGTCTCTACAGCATGAGAACTCACAGCAAGAAGGCAGCTCTCTGCAAGCCTGCAAGGGGGCTCTCGCCATTAACCAAATCTGCCAGCACTTTGATCTTGGACTCCACAGCCTCGAGAACTATGAGAAGTAAATGTTCGTCTGTTGTTTAAGCCACTCTGTCTGTGGTATTTTGTTAAAGCATCCTGAACAGGACTGAGATACCCGGTGTTATAACTACAATGCTCGCTGATTTTTACTCATCTGTCTTCCCACAAATGGCAGACTCCATGAGGCTGGGGCACATGTCTCTCATTCGATATTCCAGAACGTTGAGACCAGCACATAGAACACACTCCATCAATGCTGAATGAAACAGAGTGCATGTGAACAAATCTGTACGTGCAGGAGATAGAATTTGAGCTGAGCCCCGAAAGGTTTTAAAGGCTAGGGAGGGAAGGGGCACCTGGGTGGCTTAGCTGTTTGGGCCTCTGACTCTTGATTTCAGTTCAGTTCATCATCCCAGGGCCATGGGATTGACCCCTGAGCCAGGCTCCGTGCTGAGAGTGCAGAGCCTGCTTGAAATTCTCTCTCCTTCTCTCTCTGCCCCTCTCCCAGTCATGCTTTCTCTCTCTCTCTGAAAATAAATAAATAAACTTTTTTTTTTTTAATTTTTTTTTCAACGTTTTTTATTTATTTTGGGACAGAGAGAGACAGAGCATGAACGGGGAGGGGCAGAGAGAGAGGGAGACACAGAATCGGAAACAGGCTCCAGGCTCTGAGCCATCAGCCCAGAGCCTGATGCGGGGCTCGAACTCACGGACCGCGAGATCGTGACCTGGCTGAAGTCGGACGCTTAACCGACTGCGCCACCCAGGCGCCCCAATAAACTTTTTTAAAAACAGGTTATGGAGGGGCGCCTGGGTAGCTCAGTCAGTTGAGCATCTGACTTCAGCTCAGGTCATGATCTCGTGGTCTGTGAGTTCGAGCCCCGTGTCAGGCTCTGTGCTGACAGCTCGGAGCCTGGAGTCTGCTTCGGATTCTGTGTCTCCTCCTCTCTCTGCCCCTCCCCTGCTCATGCTCTATTTCTCAATAATAAATAAACGTTAAAAAAATTTAAAAAAAAAGGTTATGGAGGGGAGGAAAGGTATGAGTGTAGACACAGAAACAAACGTGGTGGGTGCATGAATGAATGCATGGAGAGAACAAGGGAAGTGAGAAGGATATCAAGGATTTGTCTAAGACAGTGAGAAGAGAAAATGGGATTTGAGGTCGAGAAAAGGAAGTTGAATTTTTATTGTTACTGCTGCCAATTTTTAAATTATTTTACCAAAGTATAATATAGGTACAGTAAACTACACGTACATTGAGAGTGTGCTTTGATTAATTTTCACATACGTATACTGTTCTAGGCTGAATTATGCTGTCTCCTTGTCAAAATTCATGTTGAAATCCCAAACCCTCCAGTACCTTCGAATGTGACTGTATTTGGAGATAGGGTCTTAAAGGACCTAAATAAGTTAAAGTGAGATCATTAGGGTGGGCCCAAATCCATAATGACATCATTATGGTGTCCCCGTAAGCAAAGGAGGATAGGACACAGTCCTAAGAACAGATCAGGCACAGATACACACAGAGAGAAGACCACGTGAGCACACGGGGTGAAGACAGCCGTCTGCAGGCCAAGGAGAGAGGCCTCAGAAGGAACCAACCATGCCCACACCTTGATCTGGGACTTCCAGCCCCCAGGACCAGGAATAAACCTCTGTTGTTTAAGCCCCCCAGTCTGTGGTGTTCGTTACAGCAGCGTAAGGAGACTGATAACACACGCCATGGAAGCACCCTCCAGATTCAAATCCAAAACATTCCCAGCACACCAAAAAGGAGCCTGAATTCGACTGCAGTGACAGTTGGATGTCATTTTTGGCTCCTAAGCGGGAGACTTGCCAAGGCAAAATGGAATTTTAGGAAGATTAGAGTAGGAAGAGGAGACTAGGATGAGCTGGCAGTGGGGATAGTGAAGATGAGCAGGGGAGAGACAGAGACGGTGGGGGAAAGATCCGGAATCTTGCTGAAGTCAGGAAATCCACGAGAGGGTGGCAGTGAAGGAGATTAAAGGGCATTTTATTTTTTTATTTTTAAAAAAATTTTAATGTTTATTTTTGAGAGAGAGAGACACACACACAGAGCATGCATGGGGAGGGGCAGAGAGAGTGGGACACACAGAATCTGAAGCAGGCTCCAGGCTCTCAGCTGTCAGCACAGAGCCCCATGTGGGGCTCAAACCCACGGACCACAAGATCATGGCCTGAGCTGAAGTCGGACACGTAACCGACTCAGCCACCCAGGTACCCCTTAAAGGGCATTTTAAAGAGCTGGGAAAATAGCAATGGGGAATGAGGGGACTCCAAAGTCTTTGTCTAGGAGACTAACGTGAGAAAGTATTGATGACCAATGTTGGATGTTTTGGGGGAAAAGGTCAGCTGGCATGGGAGACCATGAGTGCCACACTGGGTTTGGGTGGATATGACATGCCCAAATGGTTTAAGCACAACCCTGGAGCCTAAGGGAAGCCAGAATAGGACCGTAATGCGACTGGGTTTAGAGACGTGGACTGTGTGTGGAGAGGAGGCCAAAACGAACACAGTAACAAAATAATAATACCAGCCAGTGTGTATTAAGTGCTTACTTCCTGGAAGGTGTTGCGCTAAAGGCTTTTCCATAGGCGACCTCATTTACTCCTCACAATGGTCCTTGAGGGAACACTCTGTCATTATCATTGTTTGACTAAGAAGGAAACTGAGGCACAGAGAGACGAAGTAACTTGTTTAAGGCCACACAGCCAATAAATGGTAGATCTGGTTTTGAACTCAGGCACACAGACACCAGTTCACCCAACTTAGTGCACTTGGAGGAAAGAGAAGGCAGCTGAAGAGAAGACCGTCTGACCTTTTTGACCTTTTCTTTTTTTTTTTTTTTTTAATCTCCCGGTCTCCAAACGAGCTAACCTCATTCTATTCCATTCCATTGTTTAAAATGCCTCAAACTCAAACTATGGTGCTGATGCCTTCAGAACTGGACAAGGTTTACCTTCAATAAGTCTCTCCTGATGCCTAACCTCGAACACCCTGGCTGTATTTTTTTTTTTTTAATTTTTTTTTTTTCAACGTTTATTTATTTTTGGGACAGAGAGAGACAGAGCATGAACGGGGGAGGGGCAGAGAGAGGGAGACACAGCATCGGAAACAGGCTCCAGGCTCCGAGCCATCAGCCCAGAGCCCGACGCGGGGCTCGAACTCACGGACCGCGAGATCGTGACCTGACTGAAGTCGGACGCTTAACCGACTGCGCCACCCAGGCGCCCCATGTATTTTAATAAAGGACGCTGCCTCCCCTCTGTTCTGCTGCCCGGGGAGCTTGGGTCAGCTGCCTGGCTTTATTATCATCTCACAGCCCTGAAAGACAGTGTATTTACTGGCAGCTGTTGCAATTACTTACAAATGTGAACTTCTTACCCTCTTCCCTCGCTTCTGGCGGAAGCTCCTCCTCCACGGTCACTTTTCTCTGGGACCGCTCTGCTTTCTTCATGTCTCTGGCACGTGGAACCCCAGGATAGCTCATAGTCCCCGCGGTCTAGAGGAAGACAAGATTACATTTCCATGAGTGTGCTTCCACGCCTGTTTTGCAATTTCAGAGTTGTCCACAGGCCTGAAGAAATATCTTCTACTGAAGCAAATAAAAGACACTGACAGGTGCAAAACTCCGAACCAACAGGATTCAGCCAAGAGGGTCTCTAGGCCTTTCTCTTCATATGATTTTGTCTCCTCTCTTACTGTGTTCCAGATTCATCTCTCTGTGAGTTATTTTTTAAACTTTTTTGCTTCTGATAATTGTGCCCTTATAAAATAGCCCCTCGTGTGCATCCAGCAAATGTGCAAACTGTTTCATAATTAAAGAGAGTTCTGTTCCCTGAAACCTGGCATGTGTGGTTAAAATACATGATTTGCGCGGTGTTTTAGTGGAATGTGTGCCTAAAGGGCCAGAGCCCCATTCAGGACCAACAGCTGAATCGAGGCTCAGAGCAGCCAAGCATTATGTGTGAAGACCTACATGGCCACTATCAACTTATTGTATTTAATTTTGACTAAGAAAAATCCATTCCTTTCAGTGACGCAGCAGGATTCTTTGGAAAGACAGAAAAGGGCCATTTGGGGGAAAACAAAATGCTAAATCTAGAAATATTCTGGATTCCTAATTGTTGGTTTTCTCCCCCAAGTCATCTGAGAGACATTTCTTGTTCCATAGCAGGTGTCTGGCCATGAATGTCATAACAATTAATTATCATGGCTATTTACAGGTATGACTAGCCTATAGAATGTTCATCATACCAACAATTCCTATGAAAAGGAATGAACTGCACATGCATGGGACTTTATGCTTCACAAGATAATTTCCTTTGGTTAATTTTACTTTAGACTTTCCCAATGACCCTGAGGCAGGCAGGGTAGGTTTTAGCATTCCCATTTTATAGGTAAGGACGTTGAAGCACACAGACAGATGAAGTGTTTCCAAAAAATATACTCTCGTTGGAGGGTAAAGTCTCCCAGGCCACATTTGCTTGTAGATTGCCAGGAGAATGAATACAAGCTCAAGAGTTACGATTTATCTCCAGAGTTGAAGTACTTAAACTATCTATACCCGGAGAGTAGCTATGTAGTCGAGTGAACGCTCTCAACACCCAGCTGTTCCCTATCTTGTAGATGAAATCAGCTGAGAAAAGTGCTGTCACATTTGCTACCTGAGGAGTCCAAATTTGATATGTGTAGCTGTCTGATAAACTTCAATTTTGAGGCTAAAAAGTCCTCAAATTTTCAGAACATTTTTGCCTCATTTAGGTAATGCAGTAAAATGGTTTTAGTGTATTCTTTCTGTTGATAAGTGTGGGTGATCCATTTCCTTTGTGAGTGTCAAGTCACATTCACATTTGGGTTGCACCTTAGTTTGTCAAGGCATGTTCACTTAGAATAGTTTATAATGTCATAGACTCTGTTGGGGTTCCTAGCTTGGGAATCCCGGTGAATTCCAACTTGGACTCATAATAATATTCCCAATAATTGAAAACCAAGGTACAATTAATAAGAAGTACTTATGGTATGCCCACCACATGGCAGGCACCACCCTAAGTGCTAGGGGTACAATGATAAGAAAAAGCAGGGGCACCTGGGTGGCTCAGTCAGTTAAGCATCCGACTTCAGCTCAGGTCATTATCTCATGGCTCATGAGTTTGAGCCCCGCATGGAGCTCTCTGCTCTCAGCACCGTGCGCAATTTGGCTCCTCTGTCCCCCTTTCTCTCTGCTCCTCCCCTGCTTGCACGTTCCCTCTCAAAAATAAATAAACATTAAAAAATTAAATTGAATTAAAAAAATATGTGAGGTTTTTAAATACATGCCAGGTGTTTTTGTTGTTGTTGTTTTTTTAATGAAATGGAGAAGAACACGATACTCTGGGAGCCTAGAATATGGTTTGTCAACAAGACCCACCACAGCTTTCCTGGGGGAAGTAAAATGATCTGAGGAGACAGGAGGTAAGTGAATGGAAAGGAGAAAGATCAATGTTCCAGGCAAAGGGCAGAGGATGTGAAAAGGTCCTGGGGTGGGAGGAAGCTCAACATGATGACTGGAGGTCAAGTCATGCAATTAGATGGCAGAGCCTGGAAGACTGCAATTCAATGTGAATATTAAGAAGTTGCTCCTACATGAACGTTTTAAATTTTAATTCTGTTTTTTAAAGTTTATTTATTTATTTTTGAGAGAGAGACAGAGACAGAGAGAGACAGAGAAAGAGAGTGTGTGTGTGTGTGTGAGCAGGGGAGGGGCAGAGAGAAAGGGAGAGAGAGAATCCCAAGCAGGCTATGCACTGTCAGTACAGAGCCTGATGTGGGGCACAAACTCATGAACCATGAGATCGTGAACTGAGCCAAAACCAAGAGCCTGACCCTTAACTGACTGAGCTACTCAGGCACCCCTGTTTTTAAATTCTATTTTTTTAATGTTTGTTCATTTACTTTTAATTTTTTTTTACGTGCTTTATTTACTTTTGAGAGAGAGAGAGAGAGAGAGAGAGAGAGAGAGAGAGACAGAGTATGAGCGGGGAGGGCAGAGAGAGAGGGAGACACAGAATCCAAAGCAGGCTCCAGGCTTTGAGCTGTCAGCACAGACCCGACGTGAGGCTCAAGTTCATGAACTGTGACATCATGACTGGAGCTGAAGTCAGCTGCTCAACCAACTGAACCACCCAGGAGCCCCTTAAATTTTAATTCTAATAACAATGAGAAGCCAAAAAAGGCTTTCAACATGGGGAGAGGTAGGCACAATTTGAGCTGTACTTTGGGAAGATTATTTCAGATTTGATGTAGAAGACACATTGAAGGAGCCCAAGATGCATGTGATTGAATAGTTAGATGAATATTGTAGAAGTCCACGTGGAAGAGGATGGACTGTGGAGGTGGAAATGGGAGAGCAGATGAATTTGAGATGTTTAGTAGGTAAACTTGATGAGAGTAGAGGACAAATTGAATATGGGGGTGAGAAGGAAGAAGTAAAGGGCAACCCCCGCTGAACATTCCAGGCTTGTGCAACTAGGTCCATGGTTGTACCATGGAAAGTACTTTAAGAAGTCTAGGTTTGTGGGATGAACATCATGAGTTTGATATTTGTTGAGTTTCATATTCTAAGATACCCAACAAAAGGGCCACATTGGGCTGATCACAGGAGGCAGAAGACAAGGTCTGGGCTGGGGACACAAACTTGTGAGTCATTCTCACGCAGAGCCATAGATGTGGACAAGGAAATATTGCTCAGAGAGACAGATCATAAAGTGAGAAGAAAAGAGGGTTCTAAAAAGAGCCTTGGAGAATTCTGACATTTAATGGTCAGGCAGAAGACTCTAAAAGGAGAGAAAGAGTGTACAAAAGCTAGGAAGAATGCAGGAGAACTTGGTCTGATGGTAGGTAAACAGATTTTCAAGAATGAGGGAACTGGGGCACCTGGGTGGCTCAGTTGGTTGAGCATCCGACTTCGGCTCAGGTCATGATCTCATGGCTTGTGAGTTCGAGCCCCGCATCAGGCTCTGTGCTGACAGCTCAGAGCCTGGAGCCTGCTTCTGCTTCTGTGTCTCCCTCTCTCTCTGCCCCAACCCACTCTCATTCTGTCTCTGTCTCTCTCAAAACTAAATATTCTTTAAAAATTAAAAAAAAAGAATGAGGGAACTGAGTCAAGTAGTGCTGGGAGGTTAAATGCTGTAAGAACTAAAAAATACATCCACTGCTATGGAGATCATTGGTGACCTTGAGAATGGGAGCCAGAAGCGCCATGGATTGAAGACAGAGTGACAGATGAGGATATGCAGACCATAAAATGGACAGCAATTTCAGTGTTTGGTTTTGAAGCACAATTAATGTCTAAGGCACATGCAATCAAAGAATGTAATGCGGGGTGCCTGGGTGGCTCAGTCAGTTAAGCATCTGACTTTGGCTCAGGTCATGATCTTGCTGGGTTTGTGAGGTCGAGCCCCACATTGGGCTCTGTGCTGACAGCTCAGAACCTGGAGCCTCCTTCAGATTCTGTGTCTCCTCCTCTCTCTGCCCCTCCCATCCTCATGCTCAGTCTCTTTCTGTCTCAATAAATGTTAAAAAAAAAAAAAAAAAGAATGTAACACAAATAATGAAAACCTGTTTTTAGTTTGAATTTGAAAATATGCAATGAGCAAAGCAAACTTTGTTTTCCAGCTTTCCTCCCCTTTTTCTTCTGCTACCTTCTCCTCCAGACATCCAAACTGCTCTCAATCCAGTGTGACTTTCCAGGCTGACCCCATGTCCTCTGGCCAGTTGACTCCCTGCCTCCACCCACTCCTTAGCCCCCCAAAACTTGGTAAAACTAATTCTCACTGGGCTGAAAATGAATGGTAGCTGCTGTGTGTGTTAACCCTCTGGGTTTGCTTTTTCACCAGGGACAATTCCCTAACAAGTCTGAAAGACTGGGGATATAGTTTAGGAAAGGCAAGTGTGAAGTAAGGGACTGCAGTGAGGAGATAATATTATGGAGTGAAAATAGCACTAACTTACTAGATCATCTCAAAGAAGTTGTGTCGTCTCCCTGGGAGCCCCATATTTCATTTGTCAACTCTGGGGCTGAATTATACCTCCAGGCTGTAGATTATACCTTCCAGCCCCTCAGCAAACCCAGAACCAGTCAATGGCATGGCTCCTTGAGCATGGGAAGAAAGGAGAGAAGGAATGCTGAGAGAGAAACAGGCATTCCTCCTGCCTCCAGGAAAATGGTTTAAAGTTAGGTTGAACTAGAATTGAATCAATTGAGGTGTGTAAATCACATCGTATTTTAAGCGCTGTTTTTTTTTTTAATGTTTTTATTTTTGTGAGAGAGAGAGAGAGAGAGAACAAGTGGGGGAGGGGAAGAGAGAGGAGACCTAGAATCCGAAGCAGGCTCCAGGCTCTGAGCAGTCAGCACAGAGCCTGACACAAGGCTCGAACCCACGAACCATGAGAACAAACCTGAGCTGAAGGCGGATGCTTACCAACTGAGCCACCCAGGTGTCCAGAAAAGTCATCTAAAAAAAAAGAACACCTGAAGGCAATCTTCAGTAAAGTGAAGAGTCCTTTTGTAGAAGGCATAAATGCCCCTGGATTTATCCCTTTTTAATCACCTAGACGTTCATCTGTCAGGATTCCATAAAGCACTAGGTACATTTGTGCTTAATAACAATGTATACTAAAGAAATGGTTGAGATGCTCTGATAAAGATGAATGCTTGACTTCCTCTTTTAAGTCTTTCTTCCACTGCATTTCGCTTTGAAAACCACTTTTCCCTTTGCACTCCAGCTTTTGAAATAGGTCCTTACAAAGTCACTTCATGCAACAGACAGTGGAGGAGAAGTGCTGTTACCAGAAGCGGGATATGACACGCATCCAAAATACTCCTTCTAATTAAGAACCATAGTCTGGAGACAGGGGGATGGTGTGAGAGGGGGAAGCAGCTCTGCGTCTGAGCCCTGGTTTGGGGAAAGGCATTCCAGGAAACTCCGAGGCTTCAGTGTTTGTCCTCCCCGGCTTCTGCTCCCGAAGCTGGCCGGCACTCTGGCCCTCCATTATACTCACCACGTTCTTCACTTTGAGAAGACAAGCTGTCCAAGTTAATCCATTAGGTAGCCTTCTGCGTTAACACCAAGCACATGGCACTCCATGCTTCATTAGTACGGACAAGGTGTTCCGGTCACTGTGTCCCTGTGTAGAGCATGCTGGGGTGGCTGCCGTCAAACAAATGCCTTCATGTCTTGCACCTTCCTTAACACACGGCCTCAGCCCACAGCCGCTCTGCTCACTCAACGAACCTGGACAAAAACCTTCTGATCTCCTGCCAGCAGCCACTTCTGGCTTGATTAATACTTCCGTCTTACTCTGTGCCAGGCCAAACTGAGCTGGCCTCCTCCGGGGTTTGCTGCCCATCCAGAAGAGCGAGAGCTGTGCAGCTGGGCAGATCTGTCGGCCCAGGGCCGGCACTCAAGACGAGATGATTAGGGCAGATAATGATGAATGAAGCACCCCCAGGTGAAAAATGGCCTCTTTGGAATCCTTATTGATCTGCCAGCTGAGGTTTTTTTCATGTGGAACCTAAATTTGACATTTCAAATTGAACCTGACTCTCGTAATTGCAGACCTGGCAGTAATTTTAGGTGGAGTCTAGGACATGGCCTAGATGGGGAAACTGAGGCTCAAAGCATGGAAGTGACTTGCCCAAAGTAACACAGAATCAGTGGCAAAGCCAGGGCTAGGACTCAGGTCTGATGCTCAGGTCAGTACCCCAGGCTGCAGGACCACTTCCTTCTGCGGGACCCAGGTTCTATCGATGAGCTAATGTTGTATCCCCTTTGGTATAAAAGACAAGATCATGCCATATTAATTTAATCTGGACCTTGGCTCCAAAAAAGGCAGTCAAATGAAGATGGACAGCAGGAGGCATGGTGCTTGGAGAGAGGGGAACCAGTCTTATAAGGAGTCGCCAGCCAAGAAACTGCCACTCTCACCCTCAAATGCATGTGCTGGTGAAAGACCCAAGATGGTGCCTCAAATGCAAAGTCTCCTTTTGGAAAGGGTTCACTTCTGTAAGAGGCATTTCACCTTGGAATGTATTTCTCCAAGAAGTGAAGAATATGAGAATGAATGAAGGTCCACCAGGGGGACCTGACAGTCCGAGGGAATGGGGAACAGTACCCCCTGGAAATCCAGTAAAAGCACATGGGATGGGAAGAAATACAAGTTGCCTGGAAGCATACTAAGGCAAGTCCCTCCCACAGAGTATGAGACGTCCAGATTCCCCAGTTCAAATGCAAGCCACCCTGGGAGCCCTTACCAGCCTCATCTCAGTGATCAGTTAGCACTCTGGTGTGCATTACCAACACAGGGTTCCTAGCCTTCAAGTATATGGACCAAGGAAGAGGGCTTCATGGTCAAGGCTCCACAAAGACCCACTCTGTCTGCTCCATAGTCCAGACCACCAATTGTGGAGCTGTGACACATGGAAACACATCACATCATCTTCCCATTCTCACCAAAGGTTTTTGGACCCCCTTGCCAAGAGAGAGGACCAACTGAGGAGAATCACCAGGAAGCCAGCCATATAATGAACAGTCACAGTGCTCATTCGTACCTTCAAAGCAACATATGCCATGTACCAAGTACTGTGCCAGGCACTAGGCTACAAAGTTGACTGAGGTACAACTGTTATGCCCAGAATTCGTGATCCCCAAAGACCACCAGGGAGCTGAGTCTGATGCAAAAGCAAAGAGCCTTTATTCGAGCTAGCTCGAGCTCAATCTCCTACCTACACCAATGCAGCGGTGAGATGCCGGGGAGAGAGAGAGCGAGTTTCAAAAGCACAAAGGTTTTATAGAGATCATGGCCTTAGCCGATTGGCTGGGGAAGGGTCGTGGACTCAGCCGATTGGCTGGCAAAGTGTGGTCCCAGATCAGCAATTATCAGCATCACCTGGAACTTGTTAAAAATGCAAATGTTGGGCCTGGTGGTCACAGACCTACTGAATCAGAAACTCTGGGGGTGGGGCTCGGCAATCTGTGTTTGAACAAGTCTTCCAGGAGATTCTGATGCACCTGAAGTTTAAGAACCACCGTGTCTGAGGGTCTCTAACATGTTTGGCCTCAGTGTATACAGAACGTTTCTCACTGGTCACCTATTAACCATTGGCTGTCAGCCTTGCTGTGCTATATAAATACCTAGCACCAAACACCATCCCCAGAGACTCTGATTAATTGGTTTGGGGAGGGGCAAAATGCTCCCAGGTCATTCTAAGCCTGGACAGGGTTGAGGGCTCCTGCCTCTGGCCCCTACCTGAGAGAAGCCCTCCCTCTTCTACTCACACTTTCCACGCCTCTCACACTCTCCTTCCTCCCACCTCAGACTTCGGAAGAAGGCATCAATCGGTAAGTTACTTAAGGGGAGGAGGCGTGTTCTGAGGTTTGAGCAGGAACTTCTTTCTGCAGCCATGTCGGGGACATAGTCACTAGTCAGCCAGCCTAGGTCTGCTCTTTACAACCATGCCTAAGCTGGGCACATCTAGCTGGCAAGACAGATGCCCACACAGGTAACTGTAATGAAATGGGTTAAGGGCTATACAAAAGGAAGGTAAAAGAACTAAAATTTGCTACTAGCCTACTCCAATCCAGTAACTTTAATCTGTTCCCTCATCAACTTATTCAACAGACATTTATTAAATGTCTGCAGGAGCTGTGCTAAGAATACAAAGATTAATAGAAAGGATCTTTGCCCTTGAAGGAATCACATACTACAAGGGAAAGATAAATGGGTAAATAATATGTGAAAGGAAAATGTTAGAGTTACTATTTTGGAAGCCTGTGAATGCACAAAAGATATTAAAAGGAGTCCATTCTTAACCATCCCCAAGTGTCTCAAGTTTTAAATAAAAAGACTACTTTTACTCATATGTACTGTATGAGTCCACTTAGATGAAGTTCTAGAACAAGCAAAACTAATCTGCTATGAAAAAAAGCAGAGCAGTAGTTGCCTTTGGGGGGACGGTGGTCCCTTGACTAGGAAGGGATATGACAGAATTTCCTTTGGGGATTCTATATCTTTTTAAAAAATGTTTATTTATTGTGTGTGTGTGTGTGTGTGTGTGTGAGTGTGTATGTGTGTGTGTGTGTGTGTGTGTGTGAGAGAGAGAGAGAGAGAGAGAGAGAGAGACAGCATGAGCAGGGGAAGGCCAGAGAGAGAGGGGGACAGAGGATCTGAAGTGGGCTGACAGCAGCAAGCCTGATGTGGGCTTGAACTCACAAACCGTGAGATCATGACCTGAGCCAAAGTTGGACGCTCAATTGACTGAGCCACCCAGGCGCCCTGCGATTCTATGTCTTGATAGGGATTTGGTTAGATGGATATGTGCATTTGTCAAAACTCATCAAATGGTACAGTTAAGATCTGTGTGTTTTGTTGTTTGTAAATTTCACCTTAAAAAGAACTCTAAACAAATATTGAACTCTAGATAATGACATACATGGTGAAGCACTTAGGGGGAGGTGTACTGATATTTGCAACTTACTTTGAATTGCATCCAGAAAATAAGATGTATTGGACAGATTGATAGAGGAATGCATAGATAAACAGAGATGTGTTAAAGCAAATATAGCAAAATATCACTTATAGAAGCTAGGTGGTGGGTAGGCAGGTACATAATATGTAGTGCTTTCGATTTGAGTGAGAGTTTGGAAATGAAATATTAGGGGAAAAATTCATCTTGAAAGTTAAATAGGTATTCCCTGGCCAAACAGGATGAGAGACGACTAACCTAATCCCATGTCCAACTTTCCAACCCTCATCTGCCTTTCTGTCTCCTGTATAGAGTCTGGAATAGCTACCATATCCACTTATCCCTTTGCTGCTCAGGGTAGCCACGTGGCATAGTTCAGGCCAATGAAGCATTAAGAGAACAACTTCGCTGGTCCTTCTGGGAGACCTTTTGCTTATTTGGTGCTGCCCCTTCCTGACTTGAATACAAACGTGGTACCTGGAATTGCAGCAGCCGCTTGCAACCATGAAGGCAAATCTGAAAGAATCAGACTTCTGCCTTGACTTTATTGAGCCATGGAACCAATGTCAACAACAGCCCATCTCCAGACTTCTTGCTGCGTTAGAAAAAGAAATCCCTTTTTGTTTGAGCCGCTGCTGGTTAAGTTTTCTGTTACTTGCAGGTGAAACATTCTGAGCACAAGGCAGAAGCGTAAAACAGCCTGGTTTGCAGGTAAGTGCAAGCAAACTGAGGCCTCGATGCAGAGTCTGAGGAGGAAAATTACAGAGCAGGGGATGTAACCGTAGAGGTAGGAATAGGCCAGACCCTGCAGGACTGTTTATGTCATACTAAGGGCTTTGGATTCTCCAAAGGGAGTAAAGCATGGGAAATAACCTCATCAGATTGCATTTGGGATCAGTGATTCTCAAATTTATTTGAAGATCAGAATCATCTGGAGTTAAAAAATGCAGATTCCCAAGCCCCATCTCCAGCGATTCTGGTGACAGGAGATGTTGTTGGGGCCCTGCCCATATATTCTCCTTTAGCTGCAGCTTCTGTGACCAGCTCCATGCACACAGATGGCTTCCTGTCCCGATACCTCTGTGATTTTCTGCCTGATGGCCTTCTTCGGTCACAGAAGCATGTTGTATGCACCCCAAGTGTCAGGGAGTTGATGCTTCTAAGAGCAGCCTTCAACCAACGAGCAATACGAGCTGATGGATGACCACTACACCTTTCTTGTCTGTTGGTGGGAGAATGACGGAGTGTGTGTCTCAAAAAAATCTCTCGGGTTCCCTTGGGATCAGTTCCAGTTATCCACAGTGATAACCCTCTCATTAACATACCTTTTATTGGCTTTTCCTTCCTTCCCTGTCTCCTTCCTCCAGATCCCACCAGTGCGCTACTGGGATGACCTCCCAGATAAACTCCTGGCACCCAAATCCTTGTCTAAGGCTCTGCTTTCAGTAGACCCCAAAGGAGCTGATTCTGAATGCCGGCGGGGGGCGGGGTGGTCTGCATTTTTACCATCACGGACCGCGAAGCACTCAGGTATGTGGACTCCATCTCAGCCCCTCTTCCACAAGTACCTCTCCATTTGTAGATCAGAGTGAAATTCTTCAGTGACAAGCAGATTTTTCAGCTGAGTTGAGACCAAGAGATTTAGCAAATTCTCTAGCTAATTCAGTTAATCTGTGAAAAGTTTCCAAACATAAGCACTTTCCAAAGTGAGACCTAACTACAAATCAGCTTATGACATTGAAAATGACAATCAGGAGGTTGTCAAAACCCCACTATATAAATAAATAAGAATGAAGAATCGGGAATGTTCCTCACCTCATAACACTCAGAATAATTTTGTGTCTACATTTATTAATGCTTAGTATTTATTTATGTAGTCGGTTTCATTTATTCATGTGGTTGGTTAGGTGTTTACCTTTTACTGAAAAAGAGGAAAACTAGATCTTATCAGCTGAAGCAATCATTTTAATTGTATTCAGGGACCAGGTAAAAGCTGCTCCCTATTGCTTTAACGTTCCCTTACTAGGAGAGGAGATTGGTCAAGTATTTTGATACTACTATTTGCCCTCAAATTAGGATGCACGGAGGAAGAGCTGGTGGGGGAGAAGCGGACACAGGAGGGGACAGAGCAGGTTGTTAGATTTCTCTGATGAGGCTGTCTCAAGGCCATGTGTATCTGGCCCTCCTTTTCAAAAGTCCCAGTAAGGTGACCAAACCAGGAAGGATAGTGTCCCTCTATTGTAAGCTGTGGCTCATGAATTTAAAAAAAAAAAAGCATCATTTAAAGATGTTTCCAACTGCAATTCCAAGGAACCAATTATTTGCAACCAAGAAGGCTTTTAGGCTCGCCTGGAATACCAGCTCACACCACATCCCTGTGCCTCCAGGCTGCCCCAGCCTCGTGTTTGCTAGAGCAGCCTGGTCTCCGTGCTTTTGTCAGAAGGAATCACGGCACCGTTCCCCTGCTGTTGTTATAAGGGGCTATGCCTAATGCCGCTGAACACAGACAGGATGTTAGAGAGAGTCTTCCCATCAAAATCTTCAAGAGTGAGATGGCTCTCTTCACCTCTTCCTGCTTATATGTAGTTTCACCTGCTGTTCTGGAGGAAAGGAAGACAGAAGCTGTCAGAAGGTAAGCATGGGCTATGGGTACAGCTGCCGACGGATGGGGGATAAAAGAATGCAAAAATACCACTGGATCAGCTTTTCTGTAATCCTAACAGAAGGGACGTGGGGGAAGGTCTGCATTTCTACGCCTTGGATTAGCGTTCACCTAGGGTGCTTTGCTGTCACTGGAAAGTGAGTTTTCACTCAGAGGAAGCATGCAGTGTCAACCCGAAAGTCCCAGGAAAAGCTTAGGAAGAGGGTATTTTAGCATTACAGGAAAATAAGGAATCATTCTATCCATATCTCCAATTACTAGGAGAAAGGTTACTTTATTCACTGAATCACTTTTATTGCACACCAACCACAAACATTTCTTTCTCTTTTTTTAATGTTTGTTTATTTTTTTTTTCAACGTTTATTTATTTTTGCGACAGAGAGAGACAGAGCATGAACGGGGGAGGGGCAGAGAGAGAGAGGGAGACACAGAATCGGAAACAGGCTCCAGGCTCCGAGCCATCAGCCCAGAGCCTGACGCGGGGCTCGAACTCACGGACCGCGAGATCGTGACCTGGCTGAAGTCGGACGCTTAACCGACTGCGCCACCCAGGCGCCCCTATGTTTGTTTATTTTTGAGAGAAAGCACAAGCAGGGGAAGGGCAGAGAGAGAGGGAAACACAGAATCTGAAGCAGGCTCGAGGCTCTGGGCTGTCAGCGCAGAACCCGAAGCAGGGCTTGAACCCATGAACCGTGAGATCGTGACCTAAGCCTAAGTGGGGCGCTTAACCGACTGAGCCACCCTGGCACCCACAAACATTTCTTCGACAGCCTACTTACGGTGTGCCAGGTGCTTTTTTGGGTAGTACAGAGACTCCGAGGGGTAGAGACACAGTCTCAGCCCTAGAGAAAGCCACAGTGTAGTCGAAGAGAAATGAGGGGCTGGAAGAGAAATAACAACCTGAGCATGCAGATGCTATGTGAGAAATGGCCACAGCATGGGTCAATGACATTATTACAAGGTTCACATAGATATCTCTTAATAATATGACAGGCATGCCCCTTCCTTAGGATATGTTATTACTGGAGGAGTACAGAGAAGGTAAGAACTTAATTGCCTAAAGTAATTGTGATGTTTGCACATAAATGCATAATGATATTATTGATCCTGGATGCAAACCGTTAGCAGAAGCAGTAGTGAAACCTGATGGGAGTTCGCACCTGGCAGCTTTGTTTCTCTAGTCACCAAAGAGCCACAGAGGGAACCCGGAAGTACCTACGGCTCCCAGGATGTGGCAGCGAGCGAAGGTGCTTACCAAATGGAATTAACGGTACTAGAAGATCAAGAAAGTTTGAGCAACTGTATATAGCAGCACCAAATAGGAAGGAAATTGCTGCTTTTATCTCCGGCCATCAAAGTGCCTCACAAATCAATATTAGAAGCTGCATTTTATAAATTACACCATCACGGGAGATGTGAACCAGCATGAAGGGGTGGGGGGATGTTTCTTTCTTTCTTTCTTTCTTTCTTTCTTTTTTTTTTTTTTTAAGAAATCTATTCATCGTGAAATTCAGGAGCTAGTATTTGGCCCCCAAATAATTGTTCATATTAAAGCAATGAATACTGTTTATTTACTACGATTATGAACACTATGTCAGATTTATTAAAAGTTTTGATTAAAGCATTTTTTTAAGTTTTGATTAAAGTATTTTTAAAACACTGAAAATAACAACACTATCTCCCAGAAAATAATGAGTTTCTTCCTGTTAGCTGTCGAATTATTTACTCCCATAACTGAATAATAACAGCACATCAAAGCCGGCAGTAGCAATGAAATGATTTGTGAACATAGGTTAACAAATTAGTACCTCATGATGTGTAATTGTCTAATTAGAGTAAAAATGCTAGTCTTACCTAAAAGACTGACAAGAGTGTAACACAAGAAGGAACAGGTAAAAAGCATCATGCGAAAGATTAGAATGCATGTAAGCATGCCACTTTTATGCTTACTGCTCAAGAGGGGCCAAGACCATCTTCCCAATCTTACATGTTCAACTTACACACACTGATTCAACTATGGTCAAGAGAAGAACAAACAATCAGGTAACTGCGAGTTCATTACGTTTTCGGGGGGGATGAGAAGCTGTCTATATGACCTCAAATTACTGAATTATTTCTAGTTTTCATAGGACAACCACCAGCATCTCAAGCATATAAAGACGTCTAAGAGAAAGTTCCTTTGAATCCTTCTTTAGCTCATGTCAAAACGTCTACAGTTTTAAATGTAGATTTAGGGGCGCCTGGGTGGTTCAGTCGGGTGAGCGTCTGGCTTCGGCTGAGGTTATGATCTCGAGGTGCATGAGTTTGAGCCCCGCATCGGGCTCTGTGCTGACATCTCAGAGCCTGGAGCCTGCTTCAGATTCTGTGTCTCCCTCACTTCCCACCCCTCTCCAGCTGGTACTCTGTCTCTCTCTCTCTCAAAAATAAACATTAAAAAAAAAAGCAGATTTAAAAAGAAAAAAAAAAACCTCAGAGGAAATGAGTATTTCTCTCTCTTATAATTAAGCATTTTCCTCTTTTTTAATGTTTATTTATTCTGAGAGGGAGAGAGAGAGAGACAGCATGAGTGGGGGAGGGGCAGAGGGAGAGAGAGAGAGAGGGAGAGAGAGGGAGAGAGAAGGGAGAATCGCAAGCAGGCTCCGCACTGTCACCGCAGGGCCCAACACAGGGCTCGAACTCACAACCGTTAGATCATTAGATCATGACTGGAACTGAAACCAAGAGTCAGACACTTAACGGACTGAGCCACCCAGGTGCTCCTAATTAAACACTTTCTATTTACCTTCCATTTATTCAATACTTATGTACTAAGCACCTGTTATGTGCCAAGCAGAGCATTAGGTTTTTGGAGAGACATGTAGATGCATAAAACACGGTTCTTCCTTCGAGAGCTTTCTTTCTAATTCAAGAAATAAGATATACAGTCTGTAAGGCTGTAAACCTCAGGTGGCAGAGATAAAGTGCTGCCAGATTTCGGGAGAGGCACTGGTAACTTCCACGGGGGGAAATCAAGAGCTTGATCCTGACCGACGGCAAGTGATGGGAAGGCTTTGTAGACAGAGGAAATAGCCTGCATGAAAGCGTATGTATCTCGGTGTTTATTCTGCCACCAGTTGGGAAGTTTAATTCTAATTAGATCCCGGAAAAGAAGCCAGCTCTGTGCTTATTTCCATTGGCAGTGGAAGCTTGGGCGGCTAAAAAAAATCTGCCCTCACAACAGCCAGTGAGTTAGTAACATAACACAGCAGGGGCTTGGAGGTTCCAGAATTCTTTTAATCCTCAGTGAGCATTTAAACAAGTAAGCCTTCTAAATATATACAAATCTTGTATTTGAATGGATTTGGAAAAATAAAGCGGCCTGTGAAACGCACATGACACTCTTTCAAGTCTTGAAGCAATGCTTGCGCTACCATAGGACAATTTCGGTCCCAGTTAGAGCTCTTAGGAACAGAGCAAGAACTCCCTCACTCCTTCCCTGGTCCCCTCTTCACGAACGCAGCCTCCCTGCAGCTTTGGGAAGCAGCCTCCAGTTGCTGGCTCCACACAGAGGAAGGATGTGTCGAAGGAAGTTTCCTGCTTTCCCTGTTCCTTGCAAGGACTGCCCGGTGCTATGGGGCCACGTGCCTACACATGTTAAGTGTCAATGTTAAAACAAAGATCAAGGGCTGGTTATTAATCCAGGTCAGGGCAAAGAGGAAGAAACTATCAGCAAAGAGAAATGATTTCTTTTTAGGGTTTTGCTCTGAAGGCGAAATTTTGTTTAATTAAATGAGACCCTCTGCCCCATTATTGACGAAGGAACAAGGGACCCCACAGCGAGTGAGGTGCTCGCCATTAACACACAGTCTCAAACTTAAACCTGGTTTCGTCATTCATACCTTGCATTCTGGCCACTGTTCATCTCTCCAGCCTAGCATCATTAGCCAGTTTTCTTTTCAATGTTTACACATAAAAATCGTTAGACACACCTTGAGAAAATGTATTTTCTTACATGTTACTTGAGGAAATAAATATGTGAAGGACTTGGAAGTGATTCAAATGGGGGCCCTGACGTAGCCAAGCGTTTGTAAAATAAGATTCTGTCACTGAAAAGGAAGACTGGAGGGGGAAGCTGGCGTGAAGTAACACCGTCTTTTAGGGGGTTGGGGGGAAGGGGCAGGGCCGTTAGCCTACGGCACCACGATTACTGCTAGGACTGCCTTTATAACTGGCTGATGCACTCCACTCTGGAAAGGGCCTCGCAATATGTCCCCCAGAAACTGAATGCTCCTTCGAGGAGGAGGAAGCCTGCTCCGGTGAAAACCCTACTGTCGTTTCTGCAAGCAGGGGTGGTGCCGGGTACCAGGCTCAGTCACCACTCCGCTGGAAACGTCTTGTGAAAGTCACTTAATTTCTCTGGCCTTCAATTCTCATCTAAGAGGAGAATATTGAACTAAATGAGCTTTAAGAAGGGAAACCACAAAATCTGGTGTAAAAACTGGGACAATTTTTCCAGGACGAATGTTAAACTGGACAGGATGTGTGTACGGCAAACCGGGATGCATGAGTACCCCATCTCAAAAGTCTCCTTGCACACCGGAGCCTGTGATTCCCACGGCCCTTCTCCTACCAGTGACCCCAAAACTTTCAATGACACCCTCACACTTAAAGGGAAAAGAGACACAGTAACATAACAAAAAATAGCTAATTTGGAAAAGGTATTTTATGTTATTTTTTTTTAATGTTTATTTAGTTATTTGGAGAGAGAGAGAAGGCACGCAAGCGGGAGGAGGGGCAGAGAAAGGAGAGAGAATCCCAAGCAGCCTCCTAGTTGTCAGGGCAAAGCCCGACATGGGGCTTGAACTCACGAACCATGAGGTCACAGCCTGAGCCAAAACCAAGAGTGAGACGCCTAACCAACTGAGCCACCCAGGTGCTCCCGAAAAAGATTTGTTAGAGAAGGTGTGAGGCCTAAGTAACCTCATGTCAAAAATTAAGAATCACTTGAAATTGTTTAGGAAGGGGTATTGTATAATTTCCTAGTTTCTTTTGAGATTTAAAAAATATATATATAGGGTGCCTGGGTGGCTCAGTCGCTAAGCATCTGACTCAGCTCAGGTCATGATCTCTCACAGTTCATGAGCTCGAGCCCTGCATT
Organism: Lynx canadensis; assembly: GCF_007474595.2. Lineage (NCBI taxonomy): Eukaryota > Metazoa > Chordata > Mammalia > Carnivora > Felidae > Lynx > Lynx canadensis. The sequence goes on along the minus strand of NC_044318.1, from coordinate 28,601,053 downwards.
GGGTGAGCTCTGCTTCCTTCTCTCTCTCTGCCCCTCCTGGTAGTATTCTCTCTCGCTCTCTCTCTGCCCCTCACTCACTTGAGCCCCCCCCATATATATATATTTATAAAAAAAGAGAATATATATATATATATATACAGAGAATATATATATATATATACACACACACACACAGAAGATACATTCTAACATCTATCCATCTAATCTGTACATAAATTTATCTGAAATAAATCTTTGTGTGTGTGTGTGTCTTAGAGAGACACAGAGAGAGATTGCCAACAGGGGAGAGGGGACAGAGGGGGAGAGAGAGAGAGAGAGAGAGAGAGAGAGAGAGAGAGAGAGAGAATCCCAAGTAGGCTCCACACTCAACATGAAGACTGATGCGGGGCTTGATCCCACAACCCTGGGCCTGGGATTACGACCTGAGCTGAAATCAAGAGTCAGTCTCAACCAACTGAGCCACCCAGGTGCCCCTAAAATTTCTGTAATAAGCAAAAACATACCAAAATATTGTCCAAGAACAAAGCAAGACTAGCCACAGTTACAGTGAAATAGGCACTTTAAGCTCAATTTTCAATGTTTTCCATTAAATTTCTAGTGTGTGACATAAATTATATCGCTCTCAATTCTGATATAATTTCTTAAAACCTCAATCTAAGACTTTGTCTAAACTGAGAATCTAGAACGCACAACACTTTCCATAACAGGCGCTGAGAATAATGTATGCTTCTGGCACCTTCAATTTCTAGAGATCTAATGTGGTGGATGGAGTAGTTGCTTTAGAGTTGGTTTAGGAGTTCGCTTTTGGGAATCTGCAGTCTACCGCCCACTAAACATTTCAGAGTGGGAAGTTTAATGATTTATCCTCTGTACAAACTGCTTTTCTGACGGTATTATTGTTAGAATAAAAGACTCGCTTTGAAAAGAAAGTCTGGGAACATCTGAAAATCTCAGTATAAGGAAGAACATTCTAAGAGCCAGAAGTTTCCAGCAGTGAAATAGACCTATCCACCTGTAAGGGGGGAGCTCCCCATCAGCAGAAGCATTTCAGTGGGAATTGAGTGGCTATCCCTGAGGGTCACAATGGAGACAATTTTTCATTACAGAAGAGGCCAGGTGAGGTGACCTCTGAGCTACTAGCCAGTTTTAAGCCAGTTTTGTGACCTCAGGGCTCACAGGATCCCGACTCTCAATAAGTAGCTAAAATAACATCTAACACTGTCCCATGATACAGCACACTTGGTACAACAACATCTTCCCTCAGAAAGCCACCGCCCTAAGTGTCCTGTGTGTGCTCACATTAAATCGCTTTCCTGCTGCTTGGCTCAGAATGAAGCTGACTTCTATTTTGACTAAAGCAACGTTAATGCATCTGGGAGAAACAAAAAACTCTAATAACACACCTCAGGTCTATGAAAAGAACACACTGCTCCACAGCCAATGCATAGCACACTGGCACACGTAATAAAAATTCTACCTCAGCCATTTAATATTTAGTGAAAAGCCAGAGGAAGTAAAATCGGAGCTGGATTCAGTTCAACACCCGGGTCAGTGGTGCAATGTGGGCAAATGATGAGCGTTTCCGTTCATTTACGTTGGCAGATTTCCAAGGCTGCTCCACATCTGTACGGTTAAGCCTCTGCCGGGGACAGCAGGGCAGAAAACATGCCGTGCTCTTCACCATGGCACGGTCTGCTTCTGGGTGAACGCGCGGGGCTGCTGACTGGCCCGAGCACTCCTTGCAGCCAGCTCGGCCATTCAAGGAAAAACCCATCACCGCTCTCGAACTTCAGAGCTATGCACAGAGTGAAACTGAGCAGGAAGAGGAAGCAACAGACAGGAGGGTGAAGCAGTGAGCTAGAGGTGATTCCACAGTGTCTGGGGACAGTAGATGGGGTCTGCCAGAGAAATCAGCTTTGCAGAGATAACTCGGCCTTTAAAGAGTGCTCTGTTTTCCTTTTCGGAGCTGGATACTAGAAATTCATAATGTGTGTTGTTTTGAAACAGGGACTGATGTGAACGCCAGTTATCTTCCTCTTTGATCATAAAATAATTACATATTTAAAAAATTTTTTTTTGATGTTTATTTATGTTTGAGAGAGACAGACAGACAGACAGAGCACAAGTGAGGGAGGGGCAGAGAGAGAGGGGGACACAGAATCCAAGCAGCCTCCAGGCTCTGAGCTGTCCGCACAGAGCCCGACGCGGGGTGAACTCATGGACCGCAAGATCATGGCCTGAGCCGAAGTCGGATGCTCAACTGACTGAGCCACCAGGCGCCCCAATAATTATAATCTTTTTAAGTGACCTCCGACATCTTTAGGACTAGTCCTCCTACAAATGTTAAAAGCAAAGGAAAACAAGCTTCAACTGTTCTCTTTGAATCTTATCTCTGAAAGTAGCTAAGTCAGTCTGTAATCACCTAAAATGTGGCTTGAAAACTAACCAAATAGAAGATAGGCAACAAATTAACTCCACAAGAATGAAATGTACTGAACTGATAGATTAATTCAAAGTCAAGTACAAGTATTCTGATTTGCAGTCTTTTGTGGGAGTCGGCTGACAAGATAGATACAAAGTAGCCATTATCAGAGGACATGCTTACCATGGCTGTATTCTTTATAGATACATGGTGTGACCATCACCCACAGCATTTTGTCCCTAATAATAGAGAGATGGGATCCAAAAGCTTAAATAAGCAACTGACTGTCAATGTGGCCTTGAGTAAATTATTTCACTTTCTAATCCTTGTCTGCAAAGCTGAGGTAATAAAACCTATTTAACTTAGTTACTATGGTGATTAAATTTTATAATTAACCTAATTATTGGCAAAATTTCTGGAGTGTTTAAAATATACCAGGCACAAAGGATCTAAGGAGACATTTCTCAAATATATACAAATGTCCAGTAAGCACTTGAAAAGATATTCAGCATCATTAGCCATTAGGGAAATACGAATCAAAACCACAATCAGATACGACCACACATCCACTAGACTGGCTATAATCAAAAAGGTAATAAAAAATATTGGTGAGGATGTGGAGAAATCAGAACCCCATAGAATGCTGGTGGGAATGTAAAATCGTGCAGCCGCTTTGGAAAACAGGCTGGTAGTTCCCCAACGTTTAAACACAGAGTTATCATATGACCCAGCAATTCCACTCCTAGGTATAGGCCCAAGAGAAAGGAAAACATATGCCCCCACAAGAGCTTAAACATGAATGTTCACAGCAGCCTTATTCACAATAGCCAAAAAGTAAAAAACAACCCAAATATCTATCACCTGAATGGATAAATGAAATACGGTATTTTCTTACAATGGAATATACTTTGGCAATAAAAGGGAATGGAGTACTGATACATGCTACGATATAGACGAACCTTGAAAACATTATACGAAGTGAGATAAACCAGTCACAAAAGCCCCCATGTGATTCTATTTACATGATAGGTGCAAAATAGGTGAGTCAATAGAGACAGAAAACTAGACTAGTGGTTGCCTGGGGCTGAAAGGGGGTTGGAGGGAGAGTTTGGGAGGTGACAGCTAAGAGATACAGGTTTCTTTTTGGGGTGATGAAAATGTTCTAAAATTTATCACTGTGATGGTTGTGCAACAAAGTATGTGAAAAGCCATTGAATTATATACTTTAAATGAGTGAACTATACGGTATGTGAATTATATCTCAATAAAGCTGTATTTTTTGTTTTGTTTTTAAATCTTATTTTTATTTTTATTTATTTTTTTAAATATGAAATCCATTGTCAAACTGGTTTCCACACAACACCCAGGGCTCATCCCAACAGGTGCCCTCCTCAACGCCCACCACCCACCCTCCCCGCCCCCCCCCCCCCAAACCCCCAGTCCACTCTCAGTTTTCAAGAGTCTCCCATGGTTTGCCTCCTTCCCTCTCCAACTTTTTTTTTCCCCTTCCCCTCCCCCATGGGCCTCTGCCAAGTTTCCCAGGATTCACATAAGAGTGAATACATACGGTATCTGTCTTTCTCTGTATGACTTATTTCACTTAGCATAACACTCTCCAGTTCCATCCACGCTGCTACAAAAGGCCACATTTCATTCCTTCTCGTTGCCAAGTAGTATTCCATTGTATATATAAACCACAATAACTTTATCCATTCATCAGCTGATGGACATTTAGGCTCTTTCCACAATTTGGCCATTGTTGAAAGTGCTGCTGTAAACATTGGGGTACAAGTGCCCCATGCATCAGCACTCCTGTATCCCTTGGGTAAACTCCTAGCAGTGCTATTGCTGGTCATAGGATAGATCCATTTTTAATTCTTTGAGGAACCTCCACAGTTTTCCAGAGTGGCTGCACCAGTTTGCATTCCCACCAACAGTGCAAGAGGGTTCCCGTTTCTCCACATTCTCTCTAGCATCTATAGTCTCCTGATTTGTTCATTTTAGCCACTCTGACTGGCATGAGGTTATATCCCAGTGTGGTTTTGATTCACATCTCCCCGATGAGGCGTGACATTGGGCATCTTTTCATGTGCCTATCGGCCATCTGGATGTGTTCTTTAGGGAAGTGTCTATTCATGTCTTCTGCCCATTTCTTCACTGGATTATTTGTTTTTTGGGTGTGGAGTTTGGTAAGTTCTATATAGATTTTGAATACTAGCCCTTTGTCTGATATATCATTTGCAAGTATCTTTTCCCATTCCATTGGTTGCTTTTAGTTTTGTTGATTGTTTCCTTTGCAGTGCAGAAGCTTTTTATCTTCGTGAGGTCCCAATAGTTCATTTTTGCTTTTAATTCCCTTGCCTTTGGGGATGTGTCAAGTAAGATATTGCTGCGGCTGAGGTCAGAGAGGTTTTTTTCCTGCTTTCTCCTCTAGGGATTTGATGGTTTCTTATCTCACACTCAGGTCCTTTATCCATTTTGAGTTTATTTTTGTGAATGGTGTAAGAAGGTGGTCTAGTTTCATTCTTCTGCATGTTGCTGTCCAGTTCTCCCAGCACCATTTGCTAAAGAGACTGTCTTTTTTCCAGCGGATACTCTTTCCTGCTTTGTCAAAGATTAGTTGGCCATACTTTTGAGGGTCCAATTCTGGAGTCTCTATTCTATTCCATTGGTCTATGTGTCTGTTTTTGTGCCAATACCATCCTGTCTTGATGATTACAGCTTTGTAGTAGAGGCTAAAGTCTGGGATTGTGATGCCTCCCGCTTTGGTCTTCTTCTTCAATATTACTTTGGCTATTCAGGGTCTTTTGTGGTTCCATACAAATTTTAGGATTGCTTGTTCTAGCTTCGGGAAGAATGCTGGTGCAATTTTGATTGGGATTGCATTGAATGTGTAGGTAGCTTTGGGTAGTATTGACATTTTAACAATATTTATTCTTCCAACCCATGAGCATGGAATGTTTTTCCATTTCTTTGTATCTTCAATTTCCTTCATAAGTTTTCTATAGTTTTCAACATACAGATCTTTTACATCTTTGGTTAGGTTTATTCCTAGGTATTTTATGATTCTTGGTGCAATTGTGAATGGGATCAGTTTCTTTACTTGTCTTTCTGTTGAAAAGCTGTATTTTTTGTAAAAAGATGTGCCAGGCAGTTTGCTAGGCACTCAGTACATAATGGATGCGAAATGTGGATAGTATGTGCTTCATAAATACAATGCAAACACATAATGCCTCATTTACCTTGAATACAGAGTTAAAAGAACTTTTAAAAGAAATACAAGTGCATGTGAAATATAAAAGCCTAAATTAATGTGCTAATTAGGAATAAAATAACCATAACTAAGGCATATCAGCACATAGTATCGTACTGGGATATCATTAAACTGTGCTTGAGTGTACAGTAAGGCAAAGCCTTTAGTGGCAATAATCTTTGGTAATATGCTATTGAATCATCGTGTTATTTAAACAGAAAGTGAAGGCCATTATAAACTACACCTGAGAATCAAAGACAAAGAGATAAAATGACAGTTTCTTGCAAGAGAAGAGATCTGAAGAGGAAATCCTGCCTCTACTTCTTTACCTGTCTTGGCTGTCTATTTCGAATGCACACGGTCCCTCTATTTTCCCAAATTGCATACTTCCCTGGTCCTTAACCTTTCCCATTCTCCTGTTAGCCCCAGGAAGCTATCATTTTATAGCCTAAAAGCTAATGCGACCCTCAGAATTATTGATGAGCATGGGCTCCTTGCAAGAAGTCACCATGTGCATCCTGCTGGAGTGGGGCAGAGTGAACAGCCTGGGGAAGGACACTGACACCTGCCAGAGCTTTTAGTGGCATTCTTGTCCAGGCTTGACATTACAGATAGAGTAAGGCATCCTGGAGTAGCCCATTAACACGTGCGAAGGCAGATCTGCCAAGTATCTCAAGGGGCCATCGTCCATCTAGTATGTGTAGTTCTGGTGTTGTGTCGACACCAAGTAAGGACCAAACCCTGGATGAGAAGCTTGTGTGGATGCACGAAAAATTTCCTTAAAAATGATAGAAGAAAAGAGGTCGCGGTGTGGAGGAGACCCATCAACAACAGCAACAACAAAGAGTGGAAGTGAGAGATAAGAAAGGAGGAGAGGATGGAGAGAGGGTATAGTGAAGTCTGTTAGGACATTTAAAAATCGCCAGAAAGATGGCTGCCTCAGTCAGTGGAGCCTGCAACTCTTGATCTCGGGGTTGTGGGTTCGAACCCCATGTTGGGTGCAGAGATTACTTAAAAATAAAATCTTCCAGGGGGACAAAAATCAAATTTGCCAGAAAGAGAAATGTTAACCTCAACCACCAGAGAGAAATAGACCTCTTTTAGGTACGTCCCTTCCATAAAATGAAGTGGTGGCAAGAGAAAGTATCTTAAAAATTAATGCATGTTAAGGAAGAAATAAGGTGGTCAGCAGAGGACAGGATGGCACTTTGAAGTGCTAAAGAGGTAACAAGTAGACATAAAAGTATTCATGTTGAGAGGCGCCTGCGTGGCTCAGTCAAACATCCGACTTTGGCTCAGCTTATGATCTTACAGTTCATGGGTTTAAGCCCCGGGTCGGGCTCTGTGCTGACAGCTTGGAGCCTGGAACCTGCTTCGGATTCTGTGTCTCCCTCTCTCTCTGCCCTTCCTCTGCTCATGCTCTGTCTCTGTCTTTCTCAAAAATAAATAAACATTAAAATAAACTATTTGTATTGATATGACAAGGGGGTGGGATTTGTGTGCCCAGAAAAAGGCCATGACAAGGACTGATGTACAGCAGTGAGAAAACAGCAGTAGGAATAATAAAGGGTCAAAAGTGAACCAGGCAATAAGAAAGGCCAAAATTGACTGCACAACAAATCTGGCTAACAGAGAACAGTGCAGGAAGACAATGTAAAATCAGACTCAACAATAAGAGTAAGAAAGAGAGCAACTCTGACGCAGAAAGAAGCAGATTTAAGTGAAATTCCAAAGCATTTCCTTAAAGGCTTACATGATTTTGAAGAACTGGAAAAACATAAATATTTATTCGAGCAGAGCAAGAACTTGAGCACAGAATACAAATTCTAAGCCTAAAACAAAACCAAAAAGAAAAGTTTTCAATTCGCAAACTCATTTGTGTTCCTTCTTTTCATTCACTAATGGTTTTCTTTGTTTGGCTTTTGTAAGGGGCCACCGCTTTCCCACAGCAGCAGGTGATAACTAGTCCTCATGTTCCAAGAGTGGCCCACGAAAGTCTGTTTAACTATTAAAACTGTACATTCACAGTAATGCTGAGAATCGGCCTGAGTTCTGAATCCTGGGAGAAACGAGTGACAAGAGAACAGAGGAAGAGAAGCAGAGAAAGGAAGGGCCAGGAAGAGAAAGGGGAAAAGCAAGGAAAAGAATGACAAAGGAGGGTTTCCTCTTGTCTTGAGCAGATGCCCCACTAAGTGTTAGGAAGCTATGGGGCTCACACTCAAGCTCCAAGTCGCCTGCTGATGCCCTTTAACCTTTTTAGGCAGATGTGATTGAAATTTTAAAAAGTATGAAGGAGGGATATTTTGTAGCAAGGTTCTTCAAGGACAGATCTTCCTAGTCATTCCTTCTTACAGCCTCCTTCCTCCTGTACTTCTCTGAAGGATCCAATGTGGGTTGTTTTTTTTTAAACATTTACCTATTTTTGAGAGGCAGAGAGAGACAGAATGCGAGCGGGACAGAGGCAGAGAGAGAGGGAGACAGAATCTGAAGCAGGCTCCAGGCTCCGAGCTGTCAGCACAGAGCCCGACGTGGGGCTCGAGCCCACAAACTGAGCTCATGACCTGAGCTAAAGTCGGACACTTAACCGACTGAGCCACCCAGGTGCCCCTAAAGGATCCAGTGTTTTGATGTGGGACTTCCTGAGGGTCTTGGTATACAAGGGTAGGGGCAGTTGTTCATAAATTTGAAGCTTATGAGATAAGAATTACCTAATAGAATAAAATAGTTTCTTTGATTGTATATAGAGAAGTGGTATTATAAAGTATAAATGAAATACAGATGGAGACTAGTTAAATCTTTTAATATGGAGAAGTACTCACAATGTAACACAGCCCAACACCCTGCGTCCATTGGGTGAAAAATTGTGTGATATACTCAGAGATCTGTAAGGGATGTGAGGATTTAGGGATGTAGATACATGACAGAAGTTTAGAAAACCATGGAGAGTCATCTTGGAAATTAAGGTATGGAAAGAGTCAGGCAATGGAAAAGATATAAAAAGCAAAAATGGTGAGAATTAAGTCTGACATTTGCCTAGGCAAGAAAACAAGATTAGTCAAACTATGAAAAAAACTACTCATAGAAAGAACACAGAAAGAAAATGAAAAAAGGCTACAAAACTCCCACTGATTAGACAATTTGAAAGACAATTGTTAAAAACTAAAGTAAAAAGAATAAAAGGCTGAGACAGAAAAAGTAACCCTCAAAAGGACACAAAAAGTATTTAAGTTGTTAAGGTATGTATTGTAATTATAGGAGAAGTAAATACATCTGTAAGAAGATTAGAAGAGATTTTTTTAAGGCATAATTTCCCAATAAAGGGCCTTCTTATTGGTGACATTTCAGGGGGGGGAAATATCTCCAAAAGGACAATGAATGATCATATGGTGAGTTTTGGTTCAATTTTTTTTTTTAACATACTGCTTCCTCCAGGGTCATTATGCTTCTAAATTGCATAGATAAAGAAAATAGCTACAAATGAAAGTTTTTGCTTAGTAATGTTCCTTATTTTTAGCTGTTCACAAGTTATTTTTATTCACCTTCAAAAGCTCAGCAATTTTTTGATTTATCATAAACAGCATTGAATTGAATACTTTATTGCATGCAATTACCGGATACCTGCACCTGAAGACAGAGTTAACAAAATACAGAGTTAACAAAACCAAGTTCAAGCCCCAGCCCCGTCACTTCGGGAGAACGTTAAGCAAAGTAATTGAAACCCTATTCCTTCACCTTTTTATAAAATAAAAGTCTTGAATGGAAGAAAATTTATGAACTCTTAAGTCCCTTCTAGGTATGTTTATTATTCTCTAAAGGGTAAATTAATGTTTAACTTACTCTAAGTTATTATTGCAATCTTGTCTTCAGGATGGTTTTATAAATGCCTGATTTTTCACTAAGATTTATTGACAGCCTAAAATAATCCAAAATTTATAGGTAAGAAGAAAGAGGATAAATGGATTATGGCTTCAGAGGCAATATTTCTTCCATTATATGGAGGAAAATAGTTGGATATCATTACAAAACTTTAAGCACAGAAATTACATTAAAAACATGCAATTTTATATTATTTAATATGCGATATATGTTAGTATATTAACATATGAATAGCTAATTAATGTTAATAACAAATTGGTATTAATCATAGTTAAAAAGATGCATAAATGTGAAATAATCTCCACAGTGACACTATGTGATTTTTGCTCCCATTATCATTATTTTACAGATAAATGTAAAATAATTTACTCTGAGGCTTAGAGATATTAAGTAACTTATCCAAGATCATACAGATTTTAAGTAGAGCCCAAAGCCATTTACTGCCAAAAATGGGATATCGTTGTATATACAACAATATTTTGTGACTTGCTTTTTTAAAGTTAACGCATCCTATGATTGTTTGTTTATAAATTCACTTCAATAGCTTCATTTGTAGGGATTACATGGTATTCCATTGAAGGAATTACTGTATTTACACATTTTCTTGTTTGAAGGCATTTAGTTGGTTTCCAAGTTTTTACTTCTTGTGTGTGAATCCTTGTACACATCTTTAAATATTACTCGGAAAACATTTTTAGATATAGAATTGCCAGGTCAAAAGCCGTTGAGTATTTTTAAAACTTTTTATATTACTAACCATGTATTTCATTTTATTCTTTTACATGTAGTTTCGCTCCTTTGAAGTGATCTAAGAGGTTGTTAATTAAACCCTCTGTTGTTTGTTGTTAATAGTTCCTTTTGTGGTTCTTACTCTGCCACTTAAAAGAGAAATTCAAGTAGGTGAAGAGATATTTCAGTACTTCCCAGGAGATAAAAGGATAGGAGGAGAAATTTTTGTTTTCCTCATCTTTTGTGGAAAATTACAGAAACTGACAGAGAAAGTACAGGAAAGAAATTGATTCCCTCCATGGGTGTAGTACTGGGACTGAACAATACAGAAGAAAAATGAAACATTAAGCCTAAGTACTTTGATACCAAGCCTTCTTATAACTGGAGAAATCTTGCTGTTTGCCCAATATTTTTTAAAATCCTAGATAGTCAGAATAGAGGTTTCCTGGGGCAGGACTTGGGTTAGGATAAAAATGCATCTAGCTTAAGATCTGTGTACTTTATAGTATGTATGTCACGCCTCCAAACAAACCATCTCAGATTCTTGGCATCACGTAAACCAGACGTCTAGGGTCAACGGGACTTTCATTTCACTTCCAGGTATTTTTACATGCTTTTACTATCATTTAAATCTACTACATATTTAGGCAGTAAACACATAAACACAGTAAGTCAAACTCTGGCAAGCTGGAAGACTTGTTTTTCTTCTTCTAAGTTTGGATGAATGCCCCATTTTAATCTCTAACAGATATTTAGGTAGCCTCCATTTTTTTTTTTTGCTATTGTGACTCCTTGTACATAGTTTTTTGTGTGTATCTTTAATTATTAACTGAAGATAAATTTCCAGGAAGCTGCCTTTCAGTGATCCGAAGAGGAGATGACATATGCCACCCTAGTGCTAACAGTTCCTCAGAAGTTAAATGGGGCACAACATATCTCAAAAGAATAAGACTGATCAAACACTGTTTAGACCACTTGAGCCACCTCAGAAAAAAGGGCTCAGAATAGGGGCGCCTGGATGGCTCAGTCGGTTAAGTGTCCTACTTCGGCTCAGGTCATGATCTCACTGCCTGTGAGTTCGAGCCCCGCACGGGCTCTATGCCGATAGCTTTGAGCCTGGAGCCTGTTTCTGATTGTGTCTCCCTCTCTCTCTGCCCGTCCCCCGCTCAAGCTCTGTCTCTGTCTCTCTCAAAAATGAGAAAAAAAATTTTTTTTTTTTAAAAAGGCTCAGAATATAGCACTATCTCATCTTTAAAAAGTATTGGGGGTGGGGCGCCTGGGTGGCTCAGGGGGTTGGGCATCTGACTTCAGCTCAGGTCAGGATCTCCCAGTTCATGGGTTGGAGTCCCCCAGCGGGCTCTGCGCTGACAGCTCAGCACCTGCTTCAGATTCTGTGTCTCACTCTCTCTGTCTCTCTCTCTCTCTCTGCCCCTTCCCCACTCACACTGTCTCTCTCTGTTCTTTCAAAAATGAATAAATTAAAACAATATATTGGGGGTGCCTGGGTGGTTCAGTAGGTTAAGCATCTGATTCTGGATTTCAGCTCAGGTCTTCATCTCAGGGTTGTGAGTTCAAGCCGCACGTTGGGCTCTATTCTCAGTGTGAAGTCCACTGCATAAATATATAAATAAGTAAATAGAGGAACCTGGGTAGCTCAGATGGTTGAGTGTCCGACTTTGGCTCAGGTCATGATCTTGCGGTTCACAAGTTCCAGCCCCGTGTCAGGCTCCATACTGACAGCTCAGAGTCTGGAGCCTGCTTCAAATTCTGTGTCTCCCTCTCTCTCTCCGCCCCTCCCGCCCCTCTCAAAAATAAATAAAAACATTAAAAAATTATTAAATAAGTAAATAATAAAAAATATTGCAGTGTGGGGCGCCTGGCTGGCTCAGTCAGCAGAACATGTGACTCTTGATCTCAGGATCATGAGTTCAAGCCCCACATTTGTCACAGAGCTTACTTTAAAAATACAATAAAATAACTACAATATAAAAAAATACAATAAACTATAAATACAATAAATTGTAAAAAAAATACAATAAAATAAAAAATATATATTAAAAAATTTTTAATAAAAAATATTGGAGTTTCGAGTAACACAAAAGAGAATAGTAAGCACGCAGATATTGTACTTCTCCTAAGCATAGCCAGCTAAAATTTCCCTTTCTAGAAAGTCAATCTCAGTCTTCACATTTTATCGGACGAAACATACAATTTGGGGACTTTTTCAAGATCTTAGATACTTTAGAAAAAGCGTTTATCTAACCCCTGATAAAAATAAAAATGCACTTCTCATGATCAGCTACATGATGATACATAAATCAAAATCCAAGCTCTTTTTTGATTTGGGCTGTATTGTACAGGCAGTATTTTTGTATTGCTGAATAATTACTTGTTTGCAGGTGTGTTTGCTTTAATATTAGACAGAACTGCTTTCTCTCTATCCTTCAAAAACCCATCCCTTTTGTTTTCTAGAACATATATTTTGGTTGGCAAAGCAACTCAAGCCTCTGCCTGCATTCACATTTCTCCAATGTCTCAGTACAATAGTGCAGACATTTGTTTGTGAACACAATCTTGTAAGATATCTGTATTTTTGGTAGGAATCCAGTTCATCTGTTACAATTTAGTGATGTTCTAAGCTTTTACTTCCATCTCTTAGACCCTAAAATGACTTCATGTCTTGGCTGAGCTTCAGAGTTTCAGCATACACAGACAGATCCAGACTTTCTCATTCCCCTTACCATGCTGGGCTGTTACCAGCAGTTTCTGGGGCATGAAAAACATCTAAACTGGCAAACTTCAGAAAAAGCAGGGGTTTTTTTTGTTTTTTTTGTTTTTTTTTTTGTTTTTTTCAGGAATATCCTGCTTCATTGTGACAAAAGGCCAACCTGTTCCCCTGTCTAAAATATGCAGTGGAGTTATTTTAGCTTTCGGAATTTTCCATTCTGAGTAAGATTTTATATTGAGAAAAAGGAAAAAAAAAAAAAAAAGAAACCACAAAAAATAGAGTCCTATCAACTCTCCAAAACTTAGTAATTGTGTGGTACTGGATCCTTGCAATCTTTACCTAGTTAAGTGCTTAGAATGCCCTTAGTCAAGCTTATATCTCTCTTCTCCCCCCAATCAGCCTGGCAGAAAAGGATTCTTCTTTGCAGAAACTGAACAACCCGGGGGGGCGGGGGGGAGACCTGTATATGCCAGCATTTATAGGCCCTATCAGTGACAAAGCCAGCCAGCTTGAAGTTTCATCGTCCTGTGATGCTTTCCATGCATCAACCTTCTCTGGAAACTAGTACTTCCAAGTAGCTAATTATTGCCATACTCTTTAATATGAACAGACAGCTAAGGAACCAGACATTTGGAGGAAAATCTCCAAAATGAAAGACAGAGACCAAAGTGAACAACAGTTGGGGGGTGTAGGGATGGGACAGGGATAAGGAAAGTGATAGAAAGAGTCACAGAGTAGGAAGAAAACTTAACAACTAAGAATAGCCTCAGAGAGGAGCCCATACAACACATGCACAAAACGGGACAGACAGCAACAGACTTTAGAAATTCAAAGGGGGAAAGCAAATTCAGTACACGAGTTTGAAGACAGAGTTGAAGAAATCTTTCAGAAATTAAGACAAAAAAGACAAAGAGGTGAAAATATGAGAGAAAAGACAAGACAATAATAAGATCAGTTCAGGAGTTTCAACACATGAAAAATTTAAGTTGCAGAAAATGAAGAGGAGGAAATTATGAAAACCAAAACCCCAAAACATCCCAGCTTAAAAGGGGCTGAGTTATTAGGCACTATGCTGAATAACAACAGATGAGAAAACATTCCGTACCAAGATATATCATTGTGAAATTTCAGAAGACAAAGTATGAGGAGAATATTTTAAAAGCTCACAGAAATTAAAACAATGGTGAGGTACTATTATACCGGCCAGCATCCAGAGCAGAGCAGTCACTGACAATACCAAATACCGACGATTTGGAGCAGTAGGAATTCTTATTCATTGTTGGCGGGAATGCAAACTGGTACAGCTACTTTGGAAGACAGTTGGGCAATTTCTAACAAAATGAAATGTACTCTTACTATATGATCCAGCAATTACACTCTTTGGTATTTGCCCAAAGGAGTCGAAAACTTAACATCCACACAAAAACCTGCATACAGAAGTTTACAGCAGCTTTATTCATAATTGCCAATACTTGGAAGCAATCAAGATGTCTCTCAGGTGAATGGATAAACTATAGTACATCCAAACAAAGGAAAGTGATTCACTGCTGAAAAGAAATGAGCTATCAAACCATGAAAAAGACAGGGAGGAATCTTAAATGCATATTACCAAGTGACAGAAACCAATCTGAACAGGCTACATACTGTATGATTCCAACTACGTGCTACTCTGGAAAAGACAAAACAAAGGAGACAGCTAAAAGGTCATTGCTTGTCAGGGGTTGTGGGGGAGGGGAAAAGAGGGATAACTAGGTGGAGCACAGAGGATTTTCAGTGCAGTGAAAATATTCTGTATGACGTTGCAATGACGTTGCAATGACGGACACATGTTATTACACATTTGTCCAAACCCACAGAATGTACGACAACAAGAATGAACCCTATGAACCCCATGTAAACTATGGATTTGGGGTGATATGATGTGTCAATGTAAGGTCATCAGTTTTAACCAACTCTGATGGGAGATGTTGATAATGGAGAGGCTAGGCATGGGTAAGAGCGGGAGGTATGTGGGAAATCTGTGTACCTTCTCCTCAATTTTGCTGTAAGACTCAAACTATTTTGAAAAAAATGAAGTCTTTTTTAAAAAATCTAAAAAACAAAAACCTTACAGAGAGGAAAAACAGACCTCATATAATGGGATTGAAAATCCCAATGGCATCAGAGTTCTCCATAGCAAAATTGGAAGCTTAGAGCAAATGAAATAATGCCTCAATATCCAGAAGGGTAATGATTTCCAACCCAGAATTTTGTTCCCAGGTAAACTACCAATTAAATGTGAAGATAGTAAGGCTATTTTTAGCCGTTCAGTAATTTTAAATATTTGTATCCATCTTATCCACTGGATGATATAGAATTAACATATGATCTAGTATTTCATTTCTAGGTATATACCAAAAGAATTGAAAACAGATTCAAACAGATACTTGTACACCAATGTTCATAGCAGTGTTGTTCACAGTAGCCAAAAGATGGAAACAACCCAAGTTTCTATCAACATATGGGTGGATAAACAGAATGTGGTAGAGAATTACAATGGGATATTTTTCAGTCTCAAAAATAAATGAAATTCTGATAAATGCTACAACATGGATGAACCTTGAAAACATTATGCTTAGTGAAATAAGCCAGACACAAAAGGATAAATATGTATGATTCTTCTTATATGAGGTACTTAGAATAGGCAAAATATAGAGAACAGAAATGTATAGCAGAGATTACTAGGGGTTAGAGGAGAGGGAATAGAGAGTTATTGTTGAATGGGTACAGAGTTTCTGTTTGGGATGATGGGAAAGTTCTGGAAATGGATAGTGATGATGGTTGTACAACATTGTGAATGTTCCTTTTTTTAATATTTTTATTAAAAAATTTTTTTTAATGTTTATTCATTTTTGAGAGACAGAGGGAGACAGAGCATGAGCGGGGAAGGGGCAGAGAGAGGGAAACACGGAATCTGAAACAGGCTCCAGGCTCTGAGCTGTCAGCACAGAGCCCAATGTGGGACTCGAACCCATGAACTGTGAGATCCTGACCTAAGCTGAAGTCAGACGCTCAACGGACGGGGCCAGCCAGGTGTCCCAATGTTCCTTTTTTTAAAATAAATTTTTTAACGTTTATTTATTTTTGGAGAGAGAGAGAGAGAGAGAGAGAGAGCGCGAGCGAGCACAAGTCGGGGAGGGACAGAGAGAAAGGAAGACACAGAATCTGAAGCAGGCTCCAGGCTCTGAGCTGTCAGCACAAAGCCTGACACAGGGCTCAAACTCACAAACCATGAGATGATGACCTGAGCCGAAGTTGGACGCTCAACCGACTGAGCCACCCAGGCACCCTGTGACTGTTCTTAATGTCACTGAATTGTACACTTAAAAATGATTAAAATGGTTAATTGCATGTTATGTATATTTTATCATGATAAAAAAAAGTAAAGCTTGTAAAAGGAAGACAGTGTGGTCATAGAAGTCTACTTGGCATTACCATATATTCAGGGTTTTTAAGAGTAGTCAGTAGTTAATATTAGCATAGAATATCTCCTGAGTTTTAATTTACAAAATATAACAACATTGCATAAGGCAAAGGAAACAATCCTGTAGTCATGTGGGCTCAGTGGAGACGTCTAGGAAGGTACACTAGCAGGTTATTATGATGGGGGAAATAGAAGAAATTGACTCTACTCACAGCTTTAAACTTTGTAGTTCATTGCTTGTTTTCCCAATCTGTAAAATGGGATAATAGCTGCTATCTCATTCAAACTGTTGGAGTAAATACAATACTGTTCATGTAGTACAGTCAACTTCCTGGAAGATGTTTTACACGATCTTCACATCTAGTGTCATTGTGTTGGGTAAACTGACAAAAAAAAAAAATGTCTTGAGTGTTTTGCTTAAAACCGGAAAGCTATTCTCCCACTCCATACAGAGAGATATGGAGTGTTGTTTGCGTGGTAGGGGTTTTATTGAGCGACTCAGGATGTTGGATTTCACAGGCTTGTTCTAGTATTTAACATGTCTTTTATTAGTCAATAAGAATCTCTTATTGTTTGGAAAGATGTTTGGATAGCCAGAAAACACTTCTTCAAAGTTCTAATGAGATGACAATATTCTGCATGTGCACGCAGAGAATGAGGGAGAGAGAGACTCCCAAGCAGGCTCTACACTCAGCGTGGAGCTTGACACAGGGCTCGATCTCAGGACCACTCACCACCTGAGCCAATTATCAAGAATCAGATGCTTAGGGGTGCCTGGGTGGCTCAGTTGGTTTAGTGTCCGATTTTGGCTCAAGTCAAGATCTCGATCTTGTGGTTTGTGGGTTCGATCCCCTGCATGGGCTCTCTGCTGTCAGCACGGAGTCCACTTCAGATCCTCTCTCCCCCTCTCTCTGCCCTTTCCCTATTCGTTCTCTCTCTCTCTCTCTAAATAGACTTAAAAAAAATTAAAGAATCAGATGCTTAACTCACTCAGCTACCCAGGTGCCCTGAGATGACAATATTCTTAAACTCATTGAGCCCATTTCTTCATCTGTAAAATGAAGATGTGCTCTACACCTTGTCTACTTGACAGGCTTGTTTTGAGGATTTGATGAGGTCCTTCTATTCATTTATTCATTTGGTGAATATTCACCATGAGCTTATGAGCTATGCGGCATACTGAGAATATAATGCTCAGCAAGAGAGAGATGGTTCACACCTTCCAGAAGCCTCCTGTTAAGTGGGATAGCTAACGTATATATGAAGCATAAAGAACATTGCCTGGCACCTCAGTAGATGTCAATAAATATTAGTCTCCTAACTGTGATGGTTAATTTTATGTGTCACTTTGACCAGAGTATGGAGTACCCAGATATTTGGCTAAACACGATTCCTGCTAAGTCTGTTAAGGTGTTTCCAGAAGAGATTAGCATTTGAATTAAACTGAGTGAAGCAGATGGCCCTCCCCACTGTGGGTGGCACCATCCAATCCCTTGGGGGCCTGAAAAGAACAAAAAGGCAGAGGAAGGGAGAATTCGCCCTCTGCCTGACTGCTAAACCTGAACATTGGTTTTCTCCTGCCCTTGGACTAGGACTTACACCCCTAGTTCTCAGACCTTCAGACTTGGACTAGAATTTATACCAATACTTTCCTTGTTTGCAGGCCTTTAGAGTCAGACTGGAACAATACCACTGGCCTTCCTGGGCCTCGCACTTATAAATGGGAGACCACTGGGACTTCTCAGCCTCCAAAATTGCATGAATCAATTCCTTATAAATAAATCTCTTTCCATAGGGGGTCGTTTTTGGTAAGCAGAACCGGGTTATACATATACCTGGTCCCTTATTTAGTAGGGACATATTGCACAGATTTATGGCAATCCTAGGCCATTGCTACTCATTCTGTAAACATAGCAGTCATTCTTCTGTTCTAGAATATAGAACTTGAGTGAGAGAGAGCAAGTGATTCAAATGATCTTCCCTAGAGAGCAGGGAAATGCAATTTTATGCCCAGACCAGAGATGATTCAAAAGTTTACCAAAGTCCTGGGAACTTAAATTGTCGGCAGGGATAATATTGCTGTTCATCACTGTCTACTTATTTTCTATTTAAAGAGTTTTATCTCTCTAGTAGAGGGGGTTGGTTTAATAGAGTGTCAGAGGAAATGTTGAGTGAATGTATTGATTGAATGTATGATGATAAATGGGGGCAACTTATCTCCTAATCTTCCTCCAGGTTTGCCTAGCTGAGGGTGAATAAAATTATTTTTAATATAGCCAAGAAGGTCTTTTCTCATTGCCTTGGGATTGTGGTATCATACATGTGCCGGAATGACTTCTTTTCCGGAAAAAAGTAAGAATTTGTAGATTGGCACCAGGTGGAAGATATTTTCACACATGTTTCTTTATGCCGTAATGTCAAGTTCCATCATTCAGCTAGGAACAATTAAGTTATGCTAGGATAACAGTTAAGGAAGGAAACAAAGAAATACACACACTGTTCACATATCAAATACGACCACAGTTTACAGAGAAGACGGTCATAATACCTCAAGGAGGAAAGCAAGGATCTTCATTACCAAAAGCAAGAAAAGGTTTCTGTGGCACTGCCACACATTGAATGCAAAACAGAAGCCACCTGAAGGGACAGGAGGCATGAGACTTCAACGAAGCAAATACATTTTATGTCAGATGGCATCCTCCCAGATGAAAGATTTCTGGAAAAAGTGATACAGAAGACAGTGTTCTTAGTATTGCGCACCACTCCCTTTTGCTTGCTTGAGGCAAATGCAATGCTGAAAAGGTTTTTACTCTGATGCTCTAACAAGAAGTACACTTCTGTCACATCCAGAGTGACTGATAATGCTCAGGCCTACCCATTACTCCATTCAAATAATAGGGTTTACTTGCTTTTAAGGTCACTTGCACTATAATGTTGTTATTGTCCTTCTGCTCTGCAGTCTTATTTTCACAGAGGATTGGGAGAAAAAGAGAGGGGTATTGGGCAGCACTCATTCATGGGCATAAAGCCACTGTCACTCTTTCCCTGCGGTTTTAAATGTTCTTGCCTGTGACAGACATCCATGGAACAGAGGGGTCAGTGGGAAGTGAGGCTTGGGTTTTTCCAGAGGGATCCAACAGCAACAACAACAACAGAAATTCACTCCTGGGGATTTTTTCTTTGAGTTCAAAACCGGGTGGAAATACTTCAAGAACATTTGTATCTCAAGAAAGCTGGTGGTGCTCGAAATAAAAACACCATAGATTACAGAGTGGTAGGAGAAGGTATTTAAACCAGAATTTCACTAAATTTCTAATTTCAAATTCCATTAAATAGTCAGCCACACCTCAAAAGCGGTCATAAAAAAGTTCATTCAAATCTGAAAACAAAGAATCACTTCTTTCTAGAGGATGTAGTTTAATCTGTATTCTGTCCCGTCACTTTTATAGAAGGAAACACATGGCCTCAAACTTTGCTTTCTGGCTATGATAATTTCCTATTATAGGTTTGTCTTTAGTTAGTTTCCAAAAATCTCATATGCTTAAGGTTTTGGAGCCATGTAAATTTCTGTTCTATAGCCTCATTTTCACAGATTGGTAGAAAAAGAGAGATGAACTGGGTAGCCTGAAAAAAATAAAGGCTTTTAATGAATCTGAAATAGTTTGGGAAATTCTAAATTGACTATTGTTGTTGCTGTTGTTTTTGTTGAAACAACAAAATGAGGAAGCTTAAAATAGTTTGTTGTTTTCAAATAATTTTTTTGTTGCTGTTAAGTAAGCTCTATCACCAACGTGGGGCTCAAACACCTGACCCCGAGATCAAGAGTTTCATGCTCCACTGACTGAGCCAGCCAGGTGCCCTGGGAAGCCTCAGATAGTTAATAAAGCACCAGACTCCTGGGTTCTAACACTGTGTAGCTGTGTGACATTAGGCAAGGCACCATACTTCTCTGGACCTCTATTTATTTGTAAAATGGTATCTTCGACTACAGCATCTCTAACTATATAAATGTGTGATATATATGTTATACGTATGTATATGTTATATATATGTTATGTATATCACACACATATATATATGATATATATATCATATATAAATATATGTATCATATATATGATACATATAATTATGTATAATTGAATAGGAGAACTATGTTTGTCTGTAAATATACATATCTCCCGAAGCAAGGGTACATAGCAATCAATGTAGTCTCTGGAGCAATGTCCTGCTTGCCTCCTGGGCTGATTCTGCCTCCTTTGTTTAATTTTAATTTTTGAATTCTAGGGTCCAATCAATGATTGTCTGTTGCATTCACTTATCCTATCTCTTGACCCTCCCTTGTTCTATAATTTCCCAACCTTTTTTGGTTTGTTTCATGATACTGACAGTTTTGAAGCATTCAGGCCAGTTGTTTTGCAGAATGTCCCTCATTTTAGATTTGTCTCACTGTGTCAGGGTTAAACATTTTCGGAAGGCATATTATATACATATTGTTGTATCCTCAGTGTATCACATCAGAGGCATGTGATGTCATAACTGGTGATGCACTGTTTGATCATTTACTTAAGGCAGCAGTTACCAAATGTCTGCAGTGTGAAAATTCCCCTTCCCCATAAAGTCTCGTGAGAGTGACACTGAGACTTTATGAATATCCTGTTTCCCAAAGGTTTTGGCACCCATCACCAATGGTGGCTGTAAAATGACTGTGTTTTGATAGTCCTCTATAAAGGTGAATTGGGATAACTCACAGAACTCTGGCAGAATGGAGGAAAGAATTAGTCAGTCAAGTGTGGACTTGACCACAGATAAATCCCGGCATGTGTGTTTGTATTTGTGTGCAGTGAAGGTAGAGGTACAGAAACTGACATGCTGTTAGAATTTTAAGCACTATTGGGGCACCTGCGTGGTTCAGTTGGTTGAGCGTCCAACTTTGGCTCAGGTCACAGTCTCACAGTTGGTGAATTGCAGCCCCACATCGGGCTTTGGGCTGTCAGTGCAGAGCCTGCTTCGGATCCTCTGTCCCCATCTCTCTCTGCCCCTCCCCCAGTGGCTCTCTATATTTCTCTCAAAATAAATACACTTTAAAAAATTATAAATTTGGGGCGCCTGGGTGGCGCAGTCGGTTAAGCGTCCGACTTCAGCCAGGTCACGATCTCGCGGTCCGTGAGTTCGAGCCCCGCGTCGGGCTCTGGGCTGATGGCTCAGAGCCTGGAGCCTGTTTCTGATTCTGTGTCTCCCTCTCTCTCTGCCCCTCCCCCGTTCATGCTCTGTCTCTCTCTGTCCCAAAAATAAATAAACGTTGAAAAAAAAAAAAATTTTAAAAAAAAAAATAAAAAATTATAAATTAAAAAAAATTTTTTTAATGTTTATTTATTTTTGAGAGTGAGAGACACACAGAGCATGAGCAGAGGAGGGGCAGAGAGAGAGGGAGACACAGAATCCGAAGCAGGTTCCAGGCTCTGAGCTGTCAGCACAGAGCCCAATGTGGGGCTCGAACTCACAAGAACCATGAGGTCATGACCTAGGCCAAAGTCGGATGCTTAACCAACTGAGCCACCCAGGTGCCCCTATAAACATTTTTTAAAGCAGTATTAAGTGAAGACTAAGGTTGGAGTCCCTAACATGGGGAATACAAGAAAAGTAAACTTTTATCAGGTGTTGAGTGGAACAAACACACTCTACTGTTTCTGTCTTTACAATTTTTCCATAGTATGAGACAAGACCTAAAGCTTGAGAAGAATGGCACATATAATACAAATAATATATAAAATTTTTCTTTTATTTTAAATGTTTATTTATTTTGAGAGAGACAGTGGGGGAAGGGTAGAGTGAGGGGGGAGAGAGAATCCCTAGCAGGCTCCACACTGTCAGCACAGAGCCTGATGTGGGGCTTAAATTCACAAACTGTGAGATCATGACCTGAACCAAAATCAAGAGTTGGATGCTTAACTGACTTAAGCCACTCAAGCGCTCCTCCTTCTTACTTTTTATGGTGAGTTACCTCTTCCTTCTTTTTTTTCCCCACCTTATTTTGGTCCCATTATATATTTGGTTGTAATATCACCTTATTTCTATTACGTGAGATTAAGTTATTATTAATAAGAAATGCAATTGGGGCACCTGGGTGGCTTAGTCAGTTAAGTGTCTGCCTTCAGCTCAGGTCATGATCTCACAGTTGGTGGGTTCAAGTCCAGTGTCCGGCTCTCTGCTCTCAGCACAGAGCCCTCTTGAGATCTTCTGTCTTCCTCTCTCTCTGTCCCTCTCCCAATTGTGAGTGCTCTCTCTCTCTCTCTCAAAAAAGAAATAAACATTAACAAAATTTTAAAAATGTAATTAGAAATTAATAACATAGAAGCAAAAGTTGGCAATAGATTTCACAGGTCAGGAAGTGCTTGATTCCATGTGATCAAACCAAACTAACAAAGAATCTGAGCATGCCTCTGTTTTTATCATGAAGAAATGTACCACAATGTGTTTCTATTTGTTTTCTTCATGTTTCTCTGATTCGTGGCACTTATTTTCAACAAAAGCAGAATTCTATACTAATGTGTAAGACTAGTTATTAATGGCAGAGAGAACAAAACAAATATTGCAATAAAGAGAAAACATTCTGCATTGAGGAGCAAAAATAAATAATAATGGCAATAACCATGATGATGATCAACAATGTTAATGAGCTTTGATAAAAGATCCTGGAAAGGGGCGCCTGGGTGGCGCAGTCGGTTAAGCGTCCGACTTCAGCCAGGTCACGATCTCGCGGTCCGTGAGTTCGAGCCCCGCGTCAGGCTCCGGGCTGATGGCTCGGAGCCTGGAGCCTGTTTCCGATTCTGTGTCTCCCTCTCTCTCTGCCCCTCCCCCGTTCATGCT
This sequence comes from Lynx canadensis, assembly GCF_007474595.2. Classification (NCBI taxonomy): domain Eukaryota; kingdom Metazoa; phylum Chordata; class Mammalia; order Carnivora; family Felidae; genus Lynx; species Lynx canadensis. The sequence goes on along the minus strand of NC_044318.1, from coordinate 28,577,712 downwards.
CTGTCTCTCTCTGTCCCAAAAATAAATAAACATTGAAAAAAAAAAAAGATCATGGAAAGCAAGGTATTCTAATAAGAGTACAATACTGGAACAGAGAGCATGGAAGGTGAGTTGTGCAGGAAATTACATCTGAAGTGGCAAGACCAATCTGGCGTAGGAAATGAAGAAGTAAGACCATGGAACAATACATCCCATGTATTCAAGCAATAGATGTAACGAAGTCAGAGCAAAGATTTTTTTGCTCTGCAGAATTATACTAACATATGTCTTCTTTCTTATCTTTGTGTTTCTCTAATTTATCAGATGATTCGAACTCAAAGCAGGCAGAACAATGTTTTACTATGATGTCAGTGTTTTAGGAAAAAGAGCCAGAAATCTGAAAAGTAAGCTTTTTGCAAATACAAAGATGTCATTGTTGCTGCTGTTGGGCTTCTAGAATAACTGTATGATTGTTAATTATGAAAATAGATAATAATAGTGGATACAATTTGTCTTTGAATAGGAGTGCTATGCCACTAAAACATGCACAATAGAGATTATAGGAACAATCAACAAAGTGCAGGATATTAGAAAGACTTTTAAGCTGCAATATAGCTAAAATATACTGTTAAGAACCCAAAAATATCTCATGAATGAATATTAAAATAGTCATATTTTATTGGTTTTGTATAAAACTACCTACAAGTGGGAGAACCTTTTCAAGCCCTTTTTAAAAAATACTTCTGCAATTTGCTGGAGCAGTGATTTCCTTTCTTTTTTTCTTTGAGCTACAGTGGCTAATCTGATTTTGGTGTTTCAGTAATTATGCCAATTAATGTGTGCTGAGAGTAATTTCATTTGTTGAAATGGATACCAGGTGAATATGTAATTAGTAGAAGGTTGTCTCTTTAAGATTTTGTGTGCAATTTTACATTAGCCATGATAGGGAAGAGTAGAGTCTCAAATATAAATAATTTCTAGTTAGTGATCAAAACGATATCCAGTTTATATCCTGACAATTGAAATTAAATTCTGATTTCTTCCTACCTCCTCCTACCAATCAAAGACACATTGTAGGGTGAACAACTGTCCCAGTTCATGGAAAATGGTCCAAGTTTTGGCACTGAATGTCCTCTATCTTGAGAAACCCTTTGATTCTGGGCAAGCCAGGTCAGTCACCTCATATCCACATCTTATTTGAAAAGAGATATGATACTCACAAAGTTTTATTTATAATAAAATTTAACATATAGAAAAGCAATTTAAAAAGAAATTTCCATCTATATTACTACTAAAATAAAGCAACAGTATATGTTGTGTTCCTTCTAAACTTTAAACAGACTATATAACAGTTCTAAAAACAATTGTTGTCACAAGGTGTGTGCAATTCTGTTATTAGTTAATAAAATCGATATCCTTACAATATGGATTTTAATAAATTCATAAAATTCCATGTTATAAAGTATTTAAATACAGGACATTTCATTTGTTTCATTGCAGGACATTTGTTGTTTTTATTTTTTTCTCCCCTATTATAAATGATAATGCTGTAAATATCTTTGTGTATGTAATATTCATTTTTTAAATTAAAGAAATAAAACCTATGGTAATATTATATTGACAACATATAAACAGTTTAAAATATCAATATTTTCTTCTAATAACTAATTTCTTATCAATTACCCTGCTACTTAAGTAACTGTTTCATGAAAAATCCTGGTAATATGAGCCCATCCTAGATACTGGGTGACATTCTTTATTTGAATAGTTGAAACAGTATGTTTATTTGTTTGTTCTAAATATCAAGAAATTTTTATCATACATGAAAATTTTCCTTTTTTAGGATCTTTCAAAAGGAAAAAGGCACTTGAAAAAAAATGAGATCACTGATAATCATACTTCATAGAAAACTCTCCTGTGTTCCAAAATTGAGAGAGGCACTGAGAAGTTCAGAAATGCTACCAACTCATTTTTAAACGCAGATGCTTGGTAGGAGTCCATTTTAATACTAAGTATGGCCAAATCAACTGTCCTTTGAGGCTTCATTTTAGGATTTCTGAAGTAGATACATGAAAATCCAAAAATTCAAGTCTTCATCTGTACTGCAAGACACAACAGCCCAAGACTACAAAATCTAAACTCAAATACGGGAAGGATAAATCATCAAACCACTTAAATTTATTGATTACCTGCTACTTCCTACCCAGTCCCTATCCTATAGAGTTTACCAAGTGATAAGAAAAAGTCACAGGATGTGTATATAATAACGAAATAATAAAAGAATAAGTTCTATAACAGTGTTGTAAGAAAAGGAGATCCTGTCTCCTTGTGCACCTGTGTTATTTACAATGACAAAAAAACTACAAGCCACTTGTAACATCATTCTAGACATGTCTCTCAGGCAAGAGAAACAAAAGCAAAAATAAACTATTGGGACCCCATCAAAATTAAAAGCTTCTGCACAGCAAAAAAAAAAAAAACAAAAACAAAAACAAAAAAACAACCAACAAAACTAAAAGACAACCTCCTGAAGGGAGAAGATATTTGCAAATGACATATCCGATTAAAGGGTTAGTATCCAAAATGTATAAAGAACTTCCACAACTCAACACCCAAAAAACAAATAATCCAATTAAAAAAATGGTCAGAAGACATAAACAGACATTTCTTCAAAAACATCCAGATGGCCCACAGATACATGAAAAGATGTTCAACATCACTCATCATCAGGGAAATGCAAATCAAAACAACAATGAGATATTACCTCATACCTGTCAGAATGGCTAAAATCAAAAGCTCAAGGAACAATGGGTATTGGCAAGGAAGTAGAGAAAAAGGAACCCTTGTGCACTGTTGGTGGGAACAAAACTGGTGCAGTTACCGTGGAAGACAAAATGGAACACAAAAAAGTAAAAACAGAACTACTCGGGGCGCCTGGGTGGCTCGGTTGGTTAAGCGGCCGACTTCGGCTCAGGTCATGATCTCACGGTCCGTGAGTTCGAGCCCCGCGTCGGGCTCTGTGCTGACAGCTCAGAGCCTGGAGCCTGTTTCAGATTCTGTGTCTCCCTCTCTCTGACCCTCCCCTGTTCATGCTCTGTCTCTCCCTGTCTCAAAAATAAATAAAACGTTAAAAAAAAAATTTAAAAACAGAACTACCCTATGATCCAGTTATTGCACTACTGGGTATTTACTCAAAGAACTCAAAAACACTAATTCAAAGAGATATAAGCACCCCTATGTTTACTGCAGCATTATTTACAAGAGCCAACTTAGGGGAGCAGCCCAGGTGTCCACTGATAGAGGAATGGAAAAAGAAGATGTGGAATATTAGTCAGCCATTAAAAAGAATGAAATCTTGCCATTTTTAGTGACCTGGATGGATCTAGAGTATATAACTCTAAGTGAAATAAGTCAGTCAGAGAAAAAGACAAATATCATATGATTTCCTCATATGTGGAATTTAAGAAACAAAACAACCAAAGGAGAAAAAAAGAGACAAAACAGAAAACAGACTGTTAAATATTTTATTTTATTTTTTAGAGAGAGAGAAAGAGACAGAGTATGAGCGGGGGGAGGGGCAGAGAGAGAGGGAGACACAGAATCCGAAGCAGGCTCTAGGCTCTGAGCTGTCAGCACAGAGCCTGACATGGGGCTCAGGCCCAGGAACCATGAGATAATGACCCGAGTCAAAGTCAGACACTTAAACAACTAAGCCAACCCAGGCGCCCCTCTTTTTTTTTGTTGTTTATTTATTTATTTTTGTGAGAGACAGACAGAGAGACAGAGAGAACACAAGTAGGGAAAAGGCAGAGATAGACATACACACACAGAATCAAAAGCAGGCTCCAAGCTCTGAGCTGTCAGCGCAGAGCCTGATGTGGGGCTCGAAGTCAGGAACTATGAGATCATAACCTGAGCTGAAGTCAGATGCTTAGCCGACTGAGCCACCCAGGCACCCTGGAAATGTTCTATTTCTTAAGCTACTGAGAGAGTGCATGATTATTCACTATATTAATCTGAAATCTATAATAATATTTAAAATATACAGAAATTAAAATACCATGTAAGTAGAGAAGAGACTGTTAATTCTGAATGGAAGTAGTGATTGGAGTAAGTTCTTTGGATGAGTTGGTTTTGATGGATAAATGGCTCTTGATGGGTAAGGAGATATTCAGTGAGTTCGGATGGCAGGAAAGAGATTCTGGGCTGATGCACTAGCAAGGGCAATGGCATGCAAGTCTTCTAGGCAAGAGCTTAGCTTAGGATGCGTAGAAATATGCTGTAGGAAAGGTCGTTGATGACATAACTGGGACCAGACCACAAAAGGCCTTGAACACAGAAATGTAAAATAACTGTTATGTTCTATTTTATTACTTGTATTTTTTTAAGTTTTATTTAAGTGATCTCTACACCCACAGGGCTCGAACTCATGACCCTGAGATCTAGAGTTACACACTCATCTGACTGAGCCAGCCAGACACCCCGATAATTATTATGTTTTATAAATAGAAGGTTGCAATTAGGTCTGGGCTATAATTTATTATATTCTTCATGCAATTCCAAAGGATTGATAATTTTTCAACCAGGATGTTCTCTATTCTGAATCTGGTCATTTTAGATCTTCATTGTTCTTCAAATAAAAATGAAAACAGGGTGCCTAGGTGGCTCAGTCGTTAGAGCATCTGACTCTTGATCTCAGGGTCGTGAGTTCAAGCCCCATGACTTGGGTGTGGAGCCTACTTAAAAAAAGGAAAACATGGGGTGCCTGGGTGGCTCGGTTGGGTAAGCTCAGGTCATGATCTCACAGTTCATGAGTTCAAGTCCTGCATTTCTCTCTCTGCCCCTCCCCTGCTTATGCACTCTCTCTCTTTCTCTCTCTCAAAATAAATAAATAAACATTGAAAAAAATTTTTACATTCATTTAAAGTTTTTTCTTGTGATTATCCATCAATTTCCCCATCTGACCACGTCAAGTAGAGCCACTGCCCTGAAAAGGGACAGGAAGACTGATTAATTTTGTGAAAATCTAACGTTCATTAAAATTTGTCAGAACTAGGGCACCTGGGTGGCTTAGTCGGTTGAGGGTCTGACTTTGGCTGAGGTCATGATCTCACGGTTTGTGAGTTCAAGCCCCACATTGGGCTCCCTGCTGTCAGCCTGTCAGTGCAGAGCCTGCTTTGGATGCTCTGTCTCTCTCTCTCTGCCACTCCCCCTCTTGAGCTCTCCCCAAAATAAATGTTAAAAAAAGTTGTCAGAACTACCTTTTCATAAGATCATCATTTGGTTACCAGCAGATATCTTTCATTGGCTTCACACGGCAATGTCTGAAGACTATGGGTTGATCGATGTGTCATTCATCACAGGCACCTGTAGAGAGGACCAATGTTTACTGTACAATATTATGGAAAGCAGCACAACATTCAGCAAGTTGAACCACACATTTCATCCCCTCACTGTTTTTGAACATTAAAACTGCAGTTTGAAAAACAACTTCCAATGCAGAAAAAAAATTAAAACAGCAGGTGATAATTAGGGCAAACTTACAACAATGTTCTCGCTGATGGGCTGTCAGTTAATGCAAGCTATCACTTCTCCCCAGGAATACTTATTACTAAAAACAACTTATGAGGGTTAAAGAAGGGATAGTAAATGTGTTATTCTCCTTGTTTGCTCATTTGGAAATGGCATAAAGATAGATCCATTAACCAGCTCTGTACCTTGTCTCAGGGCAGATTCACATGCAAAATAACTGAAAGTTATAAACGACCAAAACATAAACCTTAAGCTGCCTTGAGTTAAAAATCAATCTTCCTAATAAATTAAATTCAAATATTATGTACTAGTATGTAATATCAAGAAGGATGTATTCATAATTGCCGTGTTGGCAGAGTGCAAAGTGCAAGACATCAGAGGGATATAAAAATTTAGTAATTTAGAAAATCCAGTACCAAAAATATCTCTCGCTGCATGGAATGCTCAGAGTTTAGTTCAGTCATCAAGCTAGAATAGTATTCTCTGACTAGTCAAGGTTGAATGTTCAAGATACAGTTTGAGTATTAATCATTGTTTCAAATAAAAGATTGCACAACTGGAGAGGCTCTCGTGTGTTAAGTATTTTATTCCGGAACACACACGTAAGTTTTTCCCTTTGTGTTTTCCAGAACCACTTGAGTGTCTTCCCTACTAAACGAGCAACCTCTTATGGAATTGTTTCTTTAGCTTTCCTCTTTATCAACTACAATCTTTTGGCAAAGAATTCACCTAAGCTTTTGCTGATATGAATCATGAGCTCATTCAAACTGCCCATTACAAGTTTAAAGCTTTATCTTTCATTCTGCCCAGTAAGAAATCTGATGATACATTATGGTTTATTTTCATTTACTATACAGTGTTCCATTGTGTGTTCACACTGTGTAGTATTGTGTGAATAAACCATCGCTTGTTTATCCATTTTACTGTTGATGAGCATTTGGATAGTGTCATTAATGCACGAAAAAATATTCTCTAAATACTTCTATGTATACAAGCAATACCCCCCACACTTACCCATAGCATTTTATATGTTTTGAAGTATAGTATATGTACAGAGAAGTGCATATATCATAGTACAGCTTGATGGTTTTTTACAGACCGAACACACGTGCAACCAGCACCAAGCCCAAGAAACAGAACATGATCAACTCCTCAGAAGCCCTATATATGCCCCATCCCAGTCATTAGACCCCCTTCAAAGGTAACCACTGTCCTAACTTTTATAGCATAAATGAGTTCTGCCTGTTGTTGCACAACACATACTCTTGTGCGTCTTGTTCTTTCACTCAGCATTATATTTATGAGCTGCATGTATGTTACTGCATTTGGAAGTAAATTGTTCATTCTCAGTGATGTACGGTATTCTATTATGTCAATACATCACCAATTATTTACCTATTTTACTGCCAGTGAACATTTGGGTCGTTTCCAGTTTGGGGGTTACTATAACGCTCTGAGCTGTTGAATAGATATGTTTTGATATATACATTTGACATGGGTATATTCCAAGGAAAGGAATTAGTGGGCCATACAGTGTTCATATGCTCAACTTGAGTAGATATTGCCAGTTTTCCAAAGAACTATATACACAGCATTTGATTTCTTGAGGAATCATTCTGAGGAAGGCATTTCAGCATAACCATTTAGAGAACAGGTTATGGAGTCACCCACACCAGATTCAGCTTACCATGAAAAAGCTCTGCTACCTATGCTTACCCTTCTTAAGCCTCAATGTACTCAACTGTAAAATAGGGATAGCAAAACCTTTCTCAAAATTCGTGAGAATTAAATGAGATATAACTTAGAACAGTGCCTGGCAAACTGTAAGCACTTAGCTTATTATATGGTGGTTATTAATCATTACAACATTAATCATGTTGCTTCTACAACATAGATGATATGGAGAATTAGAAACAGATATGAGCAACATAATCCACAAACAATTTTAATTCTCTGATGGAAGAAAATTGAAACTCTGACCCAAAAGGCATTACCAATTCCAGTGAGCATTGCACTTGGACCCTGAAAAAAAATCATTTAAACATTATCCCAAAATGCATTTGCAAATTACTCTTGCCAGAGGCAAGGTTCTTGGATGCAGTGCATTACCATCCATTTTTTTCCCTACCAGACATTACTCTTTAAAGACAGGACTGCCAAGGGCTACTCTGGAAAGTCACTAATATTATACTTTTTATTATATTTGGCAATTTCACACCTTCCTCAACCCAACCCCCAAAGTCGTGAAAATAACTGTAATTGCAAGTTCTTAGTTTTCAATGAAAATTATCAGTATCTAAAACATCTTCCATATTCCTAAAAACCCTAAAAATGAACCCAGATCCTTCCTTTAATGACAAAGAACCTGCCCTTTTTTTGTAGGAGCCAACTTGATAAACTCAGCATGGATTTCAGTAGTTGCTGGGACAGCATCCTAGAGGTTAACACAAAAGTTACACTCTGTACGGAGGCACTGTTTTAGTTAATTGCTCCAGAGGGCAGCAAACTCAGTTATGCTAGGTAGGAAATTTTGGAAGGTGGAACCATGTTCCTAATACATTGAATCAGATCCTATATGTATCAGCCACTTCTCTCCAGAAATTAAAGCACACCATTTACTTGAAAAAGATATTTTTTGAGAAGGCCTTTCAGCTAGACCGTGAAGGGAACTTTTTGAACATCTAATTGAAACTCTTTGATTTACAGATGAGAAAAATAGTCATTTAAGAGTCTTGCCTAAGGTCAAATGCTCTGTTCCCTGCGCAGGCAGAAAGCTCAAGTCTTATCCACAGTTCATTGGTTGCTCCTCTCTATTCTTGCAACTTGTTTCCCACCATCCTCCAGTCCTGCCCCCCACCTCCATTTCATAAAGACCCAGAAAAGGGGATGCCGAAGGGGTGTGACTTATGGGAATGACTATTAAATTGTCATGATGAGTGAGGCTGCAAGATGAGTGAGGCTTGCCTGCCAGAAAGTAAGGTCCAAGGAGGACCTTCTATGTTTTGGGTTCCCAGCATGTAAAACCGTGCCTGGTACACAGCAGGCCCCGATGATTGTTAAACGAAGAAATGAATGAATGAATCAACCAATCTTGGGTGCATCAGGTTGTCATGTGATTTTCTTTACCACCTCTTTCCAGTAGTACTAATAAAACTACTGGAAAAATTTAGTAAAGAACAGAAAAGATGTGCAAAGCGTCTAGTACCAAGCCCGACCCATTGTGAGCAATTTAACAATGTAAGCTTATTTCCTTTTCTTCCTCCCCAAGTGTAAGCTACTGGAGGCTAAGGGGTGATGTGCCACATTACTTATGTGCCAGACACAAAGTGACGTGGGTAGCTAACACGTTGGTGAGAAAGAGCTGTCGGCGTCTTTCTGATCCGTACAGATCAATGCCAGTGCCCCGAAAAACGCACAGCTATTTTACCTAGAGAGGCTGGTCTCTTTTGTTGATCGATTCTGGGCTGCAGTCAACTCTTTAATACAACTTTTTATAAGCATCAGCTACATTTCTGCGAAAGGAGGCGCAGTGATAGGAAAAAGAGAAACCCCCTCCGCCCCCCACTAAAGGAAGCCGACCTTGGTAGGGACTGCATTTTGCATGTCCAACGGGTCCTCGGGCTGGGGCAGCCCGGTCCCTTCCAACCCCGCCCCCTCGCCCGCGGCGGCTGCCGAGGTTCAAGTTCGGCCCCGGGCGCACCGCCTTGCGCTTCCCGCTCCGCAGCCGCCCGCGCGTCCCAAGAGCCCCCGCATGAAAGCGAGGAGGGCCCAAAGGTCACACGGGCGCGGGGTCACTCGGTCACGCGTTGTGTTACCACGTGGGAGAAAAGTTTCCAACTCCGGCCGTAGGGCCTCTCGGGGTCTCCCCGCGGAGCCGAGGCCCGCCCTTTGGCACCCGCTCCCTTTTCTGTCGCCTTCAGTCGTGCCCCCTCCCGGGGAAGCCCCCCCCCCCAACCTTGTGTCCCTTTTCAAAAATTCCTCCTTCCCTCGCTGCTTAGGTCGCCCAGAAAAATACTCTGGGAGCCTCCCAAGTAGGCTGTCCGGGAGCCTCCGCCGGGGCCTGGGGTAGGGGGTCGAGGGACAAGTGTCCCGAAGAGGCTGCGGGGCGCGCGGACCTGGGAGCGCGGAGTAGACAGGGGACAGCGTCCCGCACGCGTCCGCGGTGCGGTCGGCAGGATCACCTCTCGGCTTCCACACCCTCGCGCGCCAACTCTGCCGGGCCGCAGCCGACCCCACGCGGGCGGCCCCCTCCACGCCCCCGCCCCGCTCCCCACTCCCGGCTCCCCTCCGCCCCCAGTGCGCAGGCCCGGCCGCCCCAGCGCGCATGCCCTGGGCTCGCGAGCGCGGCCAGCCCCCAGCCTTTAGCTTTCTACACACTCTACAACTGGGGAGGGGGCGGGGGCGGAGGGAGCCCAGCGGGCCACGTGATCCAGCCGGCCGGGGCCGCGGGGGCGGGAGCGCGCGCCGAGCGGGGCGCGGGGAGGGCGGGGGCGCGTGCGCGCGCGCGCGCGCGTGCGGGCGGGCGCGGGGCTGGGCTGAGGCGGGCGGCGGCGGCGACGGTGGGCCGGCCGCGGAGGGGGAGGAGCGGGAGCTGAGCTAGGCGGGCGGGCGGAGGATGGGGCCGTGCCCGGGCTCCCGCTGCAGCCGCCCGGGGACACGCCGTGCACCCTCCGGCTCGGGGCTCTCGCGGCGGCGGCGGCGGCAGCGTTAGCGGCGGCGGCGAGAGCGGCGTTCCCGGCGCTTCCTGGCCGCGCTTCTCCCTCGGGCTGGGCGAAGCGAAGAGGCAGCGGCGGCGGCAGGAGGCGGCGGCAGCGGCGGCACATCGGTGTCTCTCCCGCTGGAGATTTCTTTCTGCTTTCCTCGTCGACTGACTCACCCCCCTCCCTTTTTTGAGGAAGGGTGACCTCTTCTCTGGGACTGGAAAAAATTCTTTTTTGAGGGGAGTGTGTGTGGGGGGGTGGGTGGCAGCGTCAGGGTCTGCTTCTTCTCTTCTTTGATCTCCTCTCCTCCCCCCTCCAGGACCGAAAAGCGAGCCCCACAACTGCTCCAGCATCCTCCTTCCCTTCCTCCACCTCCCTTCTCCTTCCACCTCTTCCAGTTTCGCCCTCTACCCTCCCAATTATTTCATTATTATGCTTCCCTCTCTGGGGGGTCTCGTCCCTCTCAGGTCGCTCGGAAGCCGTGGCCTCCCTTGGAAGCATATCTTAAAAATTTTGGAGCCTGGGAGTGAGTTTTCTCTGAGGCGTGTGTGAGAGGCGGCGGGGGTGTTTTCCTGCGCGAGGGGCGGGTGAAGTTCATTGCCCCCACTTTCCCGCGACCTTTTCGGACCCGGTTTCGAATCGGGGGGCCGGCGTTTTCGGGGGGCTGGGGGCGCGGCGGAGAATGGCCGCGGGGAGGGCTCCCCGGAGCCTCCCAGTCTCTTGATCAAAGCATTCCGCTATTCTGATTTATTGCCTGCTTGGTGAGTTATTTTTTTTTTATTTTTTTTTTTTTTTGCCTCTAAAGGAGACCTGTGTGTTCAGCCATTACTTTGCTCGGCGCTGCTCACAGGAATCTCCGACCCGCGGTGCTGTGGGGAGCCCCGCACTTGGGCTCCTCGCCTCTCGCCCTCGCTCCCGTCCCTCCTCCCTCTCTCCGCCCCTTCCCCCTTCTCTTTCTCCTCTCTTTCTTCCCCTCTCTCCCTTCTTTCGGCCGCCGTCTCCCCCGCGCCCTCTTCGGGGCGGAGGGAAGCCGAGGAGGGGGAGGGAGGGGTTGGTGTCAATTTTTTTGTGTGGCCGCGGCCGGAGCCTGTGGCGGGCGGGCGGCGAGCGGGGAGACCCCGGCGCGGCAGAGCCATGGATGGCCCGACGCGGGGCCATGGACTCCGCAAAAAGCGGCGGTCGCGGTCGCAGCGAGACCGGGAGAGGCGCTCCCGGGGCGGGCTGGGGGCCGGCGCGGCCGGCGGCGGCGGGGCCGGCCGGACCCGGGCGCCCTCGCTCGCCTCGTCGTCGGGCTCCGACAAGGAAGACAATGGGAAGCCCCCGTCCTCCGCCCCGTCCCGGCCCAGACCCCCGCGGAGGAAGCGGAGAGAGTCCACCTCGGCCGAAGAGGACATCATTGATGGATTTGCCATGACCAGCTTTGTCACTTTTGAAGCGCTGGAGGTAAGGGGGACCCCCCTCCCCCCCGGTTTCCCTTTATGCACGACCCCACTCGGCTGCGCCCTGCTCCGCTGCCTCCCCCGCCGCGCTCCGGTCTGTCTGGCTGTCTGTCTGTCTAGGCTGAGGTCTTATTGTTGGGGGGGAGCTGGGGGGCGCGGGCAGACAGGCAGCGGGAGGGAATCGCAGAGCCGTGCCTGGTCTCCTCGTTTTCTCGTTCTCGCTCGCCTTTTCCCTGCGCCCCCTCCCTGCACCCCCTCCTCAGCAGATGGGCAGGGAGAAAGGGGTTCAGGCATCACAACAATGCGCCCCCCTCCACGGATAGCTCTGCCCCTACTCCTTCCTCCTCTCCCTCCCCAATCATGGCTTCTTGGCTGGTGGAAGTCTCTTTGCTGGGTTTGGGGCGCCTGTGGACGCTTCTCTGTGTGCTTTCTACAGAACCATATGTCCGTGTGTGTGTGTGTGTGTGTGTGTGTGTGTGTGTCTGTATAGTATATACCTTTCCTGGTCCTGGGTGTCCTCGGGACTGGAGACTGATGGGGTTTTGTGGTTTCTTTGCCCCCCTCCCCTGCCCTTTTTTTTTTTTTTTTTTGGTGAAGCTGGGGAAGGGGGCGTTTTCTCTTGGTTGGGAGAAAAGGAGGGAGGAGGGGAGAGAAGAGAGGAAAGGATGGAATATCTCTATCTCTGTGTATTCTGTGTGGGGCTGTATTGCAGAAAGGGTTAATTATATATATAATATCATCTATACACATACATATACACACACGTGTGTGTGTGTGTGTGTGTGTGTGTGTGTGTACATGAGCAGTTTGGTTAAAGGACATAAAAAGGTACACCAGGGAGGACTGGTGGGAGGAAAGAATAAAATCCTAGCTGGTATCTATCTGAAGGGCTTGTCACCCAATTGTCCCTCTCCCTTTCCTTTTTTTTTTTTTTTTTTGGGGTGTGTGTGTGTGTGTGTGTGTGTGTTCTCTTTTTCTTCCTGATTGGCTTTGTGTGTATGTGTATGTATGTCTTTCTTTATTCCTTGGGCACCTGCAGTGTTGATTTCCAAATGCACATTTTCCTGCCAGCTACTGGCTCCTGGGGGTGGGAGGAGATGGGTAGAGGGAGACTGTCCAGGGGCCTGGGGGAAACTATCTTTACCTGCAGAGATCATATTTGGTGCTAGCATCAGTCATTGGCCTCCACAGATGTAACCCCCCTTTCCTCCCCCCAACCTCCCTGTCCCCACCCCCAACACACCACACACACAGAAGGCTTTGAGATTCTGCAGAGTTGGTCCTGCTTTCTTAAGCACAAAACCCAGATAGGAGTTGGTTTCTAGTATTTCATGCACCTGGTGTGATGGTTTGACGTTCCTGAAGGAAACTTTTCCCTTTCCTTCTGGTTTTTTCGCTGTTATTATGGTATTGTTTGAGATGATCGGGTGTAAGCTTTGTTAATGACAGCTTAAATCTCACATGCAGTAACCGTACAGGTTTAGATTGCTGGTTCTGCGTGTGTGCTTGGGTGTCAGGTTTAAATATTTTTAAAAAGGAAGCTATCCTGTCAGGGTTGTTCTTTTCTGTTTGAACTGCTTTTTGGTTGGGCCGCTGGTGGTGATGGTGGTGGATGGGGGGCCAGTGGTTGGGGAGGAAGGGAGATTGGTGGTGATGGTATTGGTGGCCGTAGATTTTGATGTTAGTGATTGAATCAGTTACCCTTTGGTTCTAGAACTGGTGATTTATTGGCTGAAATGGATCTTACACGATTATTTTGAGTGTTGAGGCTCACCACTTATTAGGATAATTCTAACTGTGGCTTTAACTTTGCCAAGGTGGGAGGGTACTGTGCAGCGTGACTTCTTTCTCTCTTTCTGTCTTTCTCTTGTGCTTTGAAATAGATATTGAAATGGCAGCATGTATCCTAATAGAAAATGCTGCCTAGAATTTGGTTCACCATTGCTTTCTGTGATTGGGTTAGGACATTATTTGTAAGAGCTGGTTACAAGTGGTTCTGCTTTCTGCGTGGTCCTCCTGGGTTGCTGTGTGGCCCCTTACAGTAAGTAAGCAAGAGGGGCCTGCATTTTCCCATGAACATTTTTGAAGGCCAAGTAGAGGGAGGTATAACTTATGCAGTAGTTTTTAATTTCAATAAGTAGATATTTGATTGGGCTTGCGAAATTTAGTCCATTTGGCTTTTGAGAGAAAATGTACCCATTCTAGTTTCTTTTGGGTTTAAAAAACTTAAGTTTTAGGAAAGGTCGAGTTCAAAGTGTAGCATCAATACCATTCCTTTCCTTACCGTGATTGTTTTTTCTGCTACTTTTCTAGATCAAAACCCAGGTTACTTTGGTTAGCTGAATGCTGTGCTGCCGTCATATCTAAGTATCATTTACATATCTGTAGGTAGATCTAAAAGGCCTAACTTTTTAAAAACCTTCTTTAAAACTTTCCACAAAGATTTAAACACACACAGTAGTAGAGACAGTAGTATGTATAATAAACTCCAGTATACCCAGTGCCCAGGTTCACTAACTACCAACTCATGTCTCATCTGATTTCATCTGTATCCCATCTATACCCCCTTCCCAGATGGGATATGAAAAATAGGTAAATATTCCTATATGTATGTAATGGTAATGACTCAAAACAACAACAACAACAACAACAACAAAAAACAACAAACAACCCAGAAAACCAAAACCCCACCAGAAACTCTATAGTAGTACCATTATCACACCTAAGTAAATTAACATCAGTTCCGTAATGTTCTCAACTATCCTATTAGTATTCATTCACATTTAAGAGGCCTGCTTTTGTAGGAAAGATGTGAATAAACTTTTCATACCCAGAACACACAGTGGGGAATAAAAATCATCATATATGTCTGGTTCTATGGGAAAAGGTAGATCTGTTTGCTGCTTATCACATTTGTGTCCCTGTTGGATGGTCAGATGTATGTGTATAACGATCATTGAAACCTCTGGTGTCCTCCTGTTCTCAGTTTACAAGATTTAAACTGAACTGTCACCAAGAAATGTGAGGATTTATTAGGAAATCGGCAACTAAACTATGAACTTGGACAGAAATATATGTTAATGGAGTGCTTATAAATGTTAGGAATTATTATCGATGCCAAGAGTTACCATAGTACGTAATATGGTTTTGTGCCTTGTGTTTAGAAATGAAATCAATTGTCACCACGTGTCATCAAGGCTGCTGCTAGTAGGATGTGATAAGAAACTAGAAATCTTGGCTTGCACAGCTAGGCTTGTAGCTTATGCTGGTTCAGAGCAGTAGCTGGCACACTGTGCTGTTGCATACTTAGAGTGTTAATGGACTCGTTATTTGACTCTGTGATTTTGTCCTGAGTAGCTCATTTTGACTTTCCTTTTAAAAAAGAGGCTCCTAAGTTCTGAAGAGTGCTGATAAAAACTGTTCCAGTTCAGCTATGGTTTTACTAATGCTGGAGTAAAAGCAAGAAACTTGCCTAATGAGAACTTGCATTTTTATGTTGATTATTTTTCAGTATTGTTTGATTTTTTATTTAAGGTGATGAAAGCTGTAGGGGTAGTTTGAGAGGTCCCAGACTTTATAGGCAGGGAAACCGGCTGAGGTACTTTCATATTCTGCAGGGATACTTGTCTCAAGTAATTGTGCCCTGAAGTTCAAGTATATGATTGTGAAGAGTCTTATGATAGAAGATAAGAGGGTAGGTGAGGAGGCTAAAGTTGAACATGGTGTTCTTTTCATTATGCATTTGAGAAGCAGAATTACCATTTCGATACCGTATTGTTTATTTGAATATTCTTTGAATGATGGGTTGAGAGTGAACATCCAGATACCATGCCTCATTTTTTTAAAAATGGCTTTCAGCCAACAAAGTATAAATGGAAATTTGGGGTTCTAGTACTGTCTGTACACTGATGTGCCAGATAATATTGCCTTTCTGTTTTTATTAGGGTTTCTTTCTGTGTAGTCTTGATTAGGAAGCCACATGAACACCATGGTTGAAAATTTCCCTTTGCAAATCCATCATTTCCCCCCTCTGTTACGCATGGGTTTTAAGGGCAGCCTCTATATGTACAACTGACCAAAGATGAAGTTGGTGGGATTAGCAGACAGAAAGCCAGTTGGGAGTTTTGCAGGCTTGTGAAAATGAAGGAAGAGTTACTTCTGCTGGTTAGAGGATCAAACCAAGACTCTTATGTGGTCTTCATTTCCGAGTAGTTTCAGGGCTTACCTAAACAGTGGTAGCATAAATAGGCTATACAGAATTTGAAGTGCTTACGACATGCCATGTTAGTAGGCTCTTATAATTTAGTGTGGTCGAATCTCACTTATTTCAGTTGCTTGAAAAACATTAATCATGTTCCTTGTATCAGTCAGCAAATATTTATGGAGTGCCTAGAAAGAGTGCAGGGAAACCTAAAATATATATAGTACCTTGAAGGAGTATGTAGTTTAGTTGATAAACTAAGCCCAGCACCTTTAAAATAATTTTGAAACAGGTGCTCGAATGTCTAATACCAACTAAGTGCAGTAAGCATTCAGAGTAGGAGTAAGGAGATAGGCTGAAGTGTTTGAGAAAGCTTCTTGAAGAAGGGGCCTAGAAGTTTGAAGTGATTTGGATAGATAGGGAAATGGGCGATGGAGAGAGACTTCCAAGAAGAAGGAATAGTGAAGAAGAACAGAAACAAGAGGATTGAGAAGGTGCTATTTGATGAGGGCTTGGGGGTAAGGAAGAACTGGTAGAAATGAGTTACAAAATTGTGTAAGTAGGTGGACACCTGTGCAGACATCTGTTCCAGGCTTGGCCCTCCTAACTAGTTGAGTGAGTTTGGGAAGTTACTCTCTAAAAGCATAATTTTCTTCATCCCTTAGTTGAGAAGTTTAGACTAATTTTAGAGCAAACGTACCCAAGTTGGAAGGGAACCTAGCTCTGCTGGATGTTCATAAGTGGTGTTCCAGATCAAAAAAATGTAATCTACCCTCAAGTAGTTTTGGAACCTGATGGGCAAGACAAAATTAAACGGGTGGCTCGTTCTGCCAGAATTAAAAGCCTTTTCATTATACGAATGCGAATTTTGAATATCAGAGAAGACAGTGAGATGTGCTTTATTTCCTTGACCACAGGGCACTCTTTCTTACTCTTGGCGTTGTAACCCCTAATCCAATATGGGGAATGCTGCAAAGCATCTCCAGGGTCCTTTCCAGATCTTGGATCTTGGTGATCTCTCAGTCTAGGGTGAGTGGGCTGGTGATAGATGACTTGGAAAGTCAGGCTCAGAAGTTGGAGTGGAGGCTGCTGCTTAAGTGTGAATGGCAAGGGGAAGGGGAGATGTAAATAATGATGGTTAGTTCCCTTCTCCTGCTCCCTTGTCCTGCCTGGTGTCAGTGCTTTCATTGATTGTTAGCAACCCCACCATGAGGTGAATGTTGGTGAGTGATTCTCATTAATAGCCCTTTCAGTGTGATGGTGGCCCTGATGCCAGCAGTTCTGATGCCACCAAGCTGCCCTCCAGCCAGTGTGTTTTATTGTCTCTTGGTCCTTTCGGTTTCCTGTATTGCTGCTTTTTAAGCAAGCTGGGAAGGAGGGTTGGATGACAAAGGAGGTTGACAGTGATGTTAAAATAAAGGTTTTAAATTGTCTGCCTTTGGCTCGTTTATGTATGGACTGGTAGTTCAAGAGAGGTCAGAGCCCTTCTGCTGTTACACAGCCAGGGAAAGCTGTAGAGCTCTGTTTTTGGTGGATTTTTCAGTTTCTATCTTAGGAAGTTTGGGATGGGACTACAGAGTAAATGGGTCAGTTCTAGCATTTCACTTCTGAAAGTATGCCTGGGATCTAGGATCTGAGGAGTTTCTAAGTGGTGAGAAAGTTTTCCTAAAAGGAAGAGTGGCAATAATGTGCTTGGTTATGAATTCAAGTATTTTACTGTGTGTACTGAATTTGAATATTTTACGGTACAAAGCAGAGCATCAGTGAGATGAGGTTGAAGATTGTGATATGGTTCCATGTGGCTTGTGTTACTTGTTGAGATTGACTACTTCACTTCTTTTTTGGAAGTAGATAGGATATAAATGAATCCATAAATTTAAAAAATGAATCACAAAGTTAGTGATTGCCTTTGATCCTCTGACAGTGTTCTCTTGAAAAGGGGTTAAAAAAACCTGAGCATTCTGCATGATTCAGCGTTGAGGGTGATAAAGAGATTCTGAGACTCTTCTATGCAAGTCCTATATATACTGTGAAAAATAAATGGCGATTATTTAGTTTGAGAGGTTAGGATTAGATATGTCCCCAAACAGAAAATAATAGTTGAGGTCAGCTGTTAAGGAATAACTTAGGTCCCAGTGGCTATAAGATTGGGAAGCTTTTGGACAGAGGTCTATAGCATTTCTTGATAGGAGGGTATGTGCATGTGTGTGTGTGTGTGTGTGTGTGTGTGTGTGTGTGTGTCTCCACATGCAGAGGGTGGAGGATGGTGGGTTGGTGGCTTTACATTTTATTTTTATTTTACCCCTATGCTGTGATTAGTCAAATACTTTAAATGTAGACTAACTTTGTGAAAGTGCCTCGTGTTATTTTTTCTCCTCAAGAAACCACACTTTTTTTTCATGGTTAATATTAAACCTAATATTCTGTAGATATAGGAAAAAAGAACTTAGTGCTGGGATAGCAATTGGTCATTTGAGGAAGTTCTGAAAAAA
Source organism: Lynx canadensis (assembly GCF_007474595.2). Taxonomy (NCBI): domain Eukaryota; kingdom Metazoa; phylum Chordata; class Mammalia; order Carnivora; family Felidae; genus Lynx; species Lynx canadensis. The sequence goes on along the minus strand of NC_044318.1, from coordinate 28,559,369 downwards.
AAATCAAGTAGATTTTGAAATTGAGATTTGAAAACTCTCAGACAGTTGAAGTTTGGAAGAGCAAGATGGGGATTAATTTGGTGAAACCCAAGACAGGAAGGGATCAAAAACAATGTAGGGACATTGTTAGCTAGGTCAGAACCATTTTTCTTACATAATTTGTATGTGTTCCATGAGTAGATGAATGCAGGTTTTTTTGTTTTTGTTTTTGTTTTTTTTTTTCACCTGGAAGAGGGGCATAGAATTTTATGCTTTTGAGACCCTAAATTTGTCTTTGTTCTTCCAGGTCTGAGCTGTGTTCTTTCATTTTTTTCTAACCAGCCTACAGGGCAAGGGGGTATGGTGTCATTAAGTTACAATTGTAAGGTTACAAAGAACAGGTCCTCTTTATGCTGTTAGTAACTGAGGAGGGGGAGAGTGGGTTTCACATAGTCTGGGTTTGTTTGCTTGCTTAGGAGGAAAATAGGCAAGTATAGGCTTCTTTCTGTGGCTCAGTCATCTTCAGGTCTCTGGTTCCATCCTTTGCAAGGTGACCTGTAGCCTGCAAGCATGTGTCTTGCTGCTTTCTTTGCAGGCGTTTATTGCACAAATTGGTGCATATAGCAGTCTCATCATGGGATCCAGTTAGATTCAACTATCCATTGCTTGTCCCCTTCCTTCCCTCCTTCCCAATTTCCCTCCCTTCTTTCTTTTTCCTTTATGAGGTAGAACTATCAAAATTATAAATGCAGTTACTAAAAGCTAATAGATTTAGGAACTTGTAGATGAAAGGTGAACATTTTAATATTCCACACTTTTATCATTTGAGTTTCACCTGTCTGAAGGACTTGGATGTGAGGGAAAATTGCTTGCCACAGTTTTCTGGGCTATTTCAGCTCCTCGTTCTGATTTCCCATTCATATCTGAGCTCTGGTTAGAGTTTGCCTGAACAAACACCACGAATTACCAACTAGTACAAACAAATAACATTTTAAAAGACTTGACTGTCATTTTGGCTTGCTACTGTACCTCATGGTGCCATATCTCCTTATACCTTTATTGGAGTCTTGGAAAGCCCAAGTGCAGTAAAATGGAGTCACAGAGGAGAAAGGAAGAGCCCACAGTTTGTAAGTAACAGAAAATGGCTAATACAGGTTGGGATTCATTTTTGCCAGAAAGCCTTAAAATTGCAGGTACTTTGTGATTGGTATTAACTGAGGCATTTTAAAATGACCCGGGCTGGATACAGAAGCATGACCCGTGAAGACAAATTGTGACTCTTGGTTATGTGGGTGAAATCTGATACTTTACAATGGCAGGGAAGTCTGGGATAGGGTTTAAGTCAATGCCAGGGTCAAGTTGTGATGATACCAGAGCGATGTCGTTTTCCTTGTCCCCACACCTACCTGCCACTGTAGCACAACACCAACCTCCCAACCTTATTTCAGGTTTCTCTGTAAAGTTTCTGATGGCAGTGATATTTTAGAGCTTGAAAAGAGAAATTAAGAGAGTCCAGTATCTCAGTTATCCCTCAATAGTTACACTGAAGTAGACATTTTTTGGTTGTTTGCTAGGGTCCCTGTTCAGTTTTGCTTGCTGGCTATAGGTTGTTGGCTAAAAGTTGTTCAGTGGCTATTTTTCTGGAGTAAAAAACTAAGTAGAACAAGAAATAAGGAAGAATGAAAATGTAAATCATTGGTGAGGATTAGATTATCACTTGTTTTCCGGCCACAAGCTAGAAATTCCAGTGTTCTACCTATTTTCTCTGTACCTGTTCAGTTGATGAAAATACAAGGGTCCTGGATTGTGTTGTTCTAATAAATGATTTTTTGTTGTTGTTGTTCAAGTGAAATTATACTTTCACTGGGGCAAAAGGGAAAGCAGGTGTTTGGTATTGTGCATTGCTGTGAATTGCAAAGTTTGTTCCTTGCTCATTGGTTATGGTGATCAGTTTGATTACTTGTCAGAGTTACATTTTGAGATTAATGTGCAGAGCTACATCTTTAGGAGGTGTTATCCTAAAGTTAGGACTCCAGTTTTTTTTTTTTTTTAGAGCAGTCTTTTAATGCATTTCACTCCAGCCATTGTTGGCTGCTGTGCTTTCCAAGCTGTCAGTGGCATTAGAGGCACAGATGTTGTCTTTAGTGATGTAGTTCTACCTCTCATTTTGCAAATGAAAACACAGCCCAGAGGGGTTAATTGACCTGCTCAAGATCACACTGGGAGTTATGGCTCTTACTGTTACCCAGTGAAACTAGGAGGCTGCTTCTGCTTAGTAGTTGGATTCCCAAGGATTGGGAATTTAAAAGGAGGTTTTTAAAAAACAAAAATAATAATGCAAACGAGGATGAATGCTTGTAAAGCTTCCTATTTTTTCCAAGAAATTTTCTGAACTCAGTATCAAGAACCTTTTAAAAGCATTCTGCTTCCCCCCAGTGTATCACCCTGGAATTCATTGGCCTTTCTCTGTGGGTACGTTAGTCTTTTCTAAATTCCCTCCTCCTCTACTCCCCATAATGAGGACATAAATGAGAAAGTAAATATTAGAGTGATGACGCAAGAGTTTCTCATTCTTGAATGTCCACTGGAAAGATGCAATAATTATTTGGGATATAAGATGACCTTAATGTGGCCTACTTAAAATTTTAACATGTTTTATTTGGATATAATATTTTCTTCAGCCCAGTAATCCAGAGAAATCCAGAGCCACTTAATAGCATTGGTGGCAGAATATTTGAAGTGGATTTAGGAGTATAGTTGAGTTGAAGACTCAACCAAACTTTTCTTCTGAAGAAAAAAGACTCAAAATATTAAATCCATATGACGTGTTGGCTAAGGCATCTTGCCTGTTTATTGCTGAACCAGAAAATTTATAACAACTGTTTGTCATGTGTATATATTTATAGCCATTCATATAATGAAAAGAAGTTTTCATGAGATTGTAATAACATATCAAGATGGATGTAATTAAAACAGAAGCAGATTGACACCCTGAATTAAATGCAAACCATAAACCAGGATACCTGAGCATTGTGCCTTACATATTTGCTAAAGGGGGCAGTCAGCCAAATATGCAAATAAAAAGACATTGATGAATTTCCCTGGATGTGTGTGTGGTTGCAGAGAACCCAACTATTTTATTAATCTTTTATCAAGCATTGTTTAGGTTTGCAGCAGCAATGGAATGTATTAATTTGGCAGACCAAATAGCTTAGGACCAGAAAGTAGGAAATAATAAGGAGAAGACATGATTGATATACTGCTATAAATAACACATGCGACTGACAGAGGGGCTGAGTAATCTTTAGATCTGTGCTTGATGTCATTAATGGAGTTGTTAAACCAGGATGTTTGAGTCGAACTTCAATCACTGAGGCTACCTCCCATTTAAAATGCAGACCTGTCTCTAGTTACACTCTGAACTGATATGTTGACAAAATTGGTGTAAATCGAATTTTTGTAAATTGGATCAAATGCACCAAGGGAATCTTACTGTGAAAAATAGGAGTCTTTTTTTTTTTTTTTTTTAAATCAAGTATAGTGCTTCTCTGCAGGGAAGGTGGGATTTGAGTAGAGTGGGTCTCTTTAGATGGGCACTGCTTTCCTTGAGACACTTTCCTGCATGTGTTCCCTGTGTTCCTTTAAGAAAGTGACTCTGAGGTTTGTGTTTTCTGTTCAGGTTTCATACCTCACTTGGTTGGTGCTTCCAGAAATAATTGGTGGTGATTTGAATAAACCCAAACCATTCAGATTTCAGAGGGTAGTTTTCAAGTGCATGCTAAGGAGGGCTTGTGGCTATGAATATGGAATATGATTTTCATGTCTGTTCCATGGGGGAGTCCAGGCATGTCATAACCACTTCAGAGTCATGATTGTATAGAAACACCCTAGCTATAATTTTTTGATATGGCAGTTCAGTTTTAAAATTGTAAAGATGCCAAATGCAGGGCTGTATTGTTATTAGGGAAGTCGGTGACATCTGTTATATCTTGTTAACCAGGGGAGGAAAATGCTTTAATCAAAACATCTAATTATGCCCTCTCAACTGATGAAAGATCTTTTGCTAAATTTTTGGAATTGGCCTTAATGGAAGAAGCTGGCCTCTCCAGGAACTGTGAAGTAAATTTACTCTTTTTTTGAAAAATTCTTATCCTTAACCATGGTGATATAGGATGTTTTCATTTTGTCAAATTGTTCTTATACTGTGTGTTGAAAATAGATATTTTCAGAAGTTGTCTAAGCCAGCATGAAATTTTGTTTTTTTCCTCCTTCTCACCCCCATAGCCTGTGAGGTCCCAGAGGGAGTTTAAATATCCAGATGTGAGCCTAGGAGGATATGTGGTGGCTCAGAGCCACCTGGGGAGGGAGCAAATGATAATTACAGGTGAGAGGCAGGGGATAATTCAGTCTCTGTGCTGGGAGGCGCGATTTCACACCTGAATGTTGAAACCTGCTATGCCTAGACAGTTGTGTTGTTTTAAAATTAGTTTTATTAGTCTAATATAGAAATGGACCAGATTGTTCCAGGTCACTTTTAGTTGAAGGAATATAACTGTTGTTAAATATTGATTCCAGAAGTATTTCCTGTGTTTAAGAGTAGTTTCACACAGTAGTTGAAAATATCAGAAACTGTTTAACTCATCCTATCTGCACCACTTCTAGCTTCCATGATCGCTTCGTAGAAAATTGTTAAATATTTTGGTAATGCAGCTTACCACTTCTAATCAGACTTCAAAGCCTATCTAATAAAGCCATCCCTTTATCTATATTTCAGCCCATAGTTAATTTTATCTGCGGCTATTTTGTTTCCAGAATCACTGATGATAGTGATGATGCTGAAGATGATGATGATGATGATGATGATAAAATTTATTGATAGTCTTAATGCTGGGATATGGATTAGGTCAGAGAAATGCTTTATGCCTTAGCTCTGAGAAGTATTTCATCTTTCTGAAATGATTTTCCCATGGATTGAGATCTTGGGGCCAGCCTAAAGAAGTTTTTGAAGCATTGACCATGACACAATGTACTCTGTGTTTTATTTGGGATCTGGTGGGAAGTTCAAGTGCTATTAATTTTTTCTTGATCTGTTATATGTTCTATAATGGCTTATTGTGTGTCCCCTGGGAGTGTGACTGGAACCTTGGAAAAGACAGCTAGAGTTTTTTTAACTTAAATTTCTAATATATTGTTTTATTTTCCTCTGTCCTCTGCCTTTAGTCTCTGTACTCTCCCCACATGCATCATTCTTGGGATATTTGAGGCTCTCAGGATTGCTGCTTCCTTTACTCAGTAATCCATGCATAGTAGGTACTCAGTGCTTATTTTCAGTTGACCTGGTTATACAAAAATTCCATGAAAAGACCTTTTTGAAAAGGGAGCCACTATTTACTGAGTATTTACTCTGGGCCAGGCATTGTGCTCAGAATTTTTCATTCATCATCTCATTGGAGCTACCTTGTGAAAAAAACAAATGATTTCCCTGTCTTACAGTTGAAGAAACTGAAGCTCAGAGAGGTTAAGTCAACTTGCCCAGCCAAGGTCAGTACAAGAGAGGCAGGAAATGCAGTGGTTTATACCTGGCCCAAAGCTTGTGCTCCTCACCCCTTTCCACCTTTCTTTTTAATGCAGATTCGTTTTGTGAGAGAGTCCCAAATGGGTCTCTGGTAGACCACATTTGTTCCTGGCTGCTGAAAATTGTCTTGATTACAAAGGAATTTTCTAGATAAAATAATAGCATTTAGGGAGGGGAGAGGACCTCACCATTTTTGGGGAAATTCTTTATTTTCTTTTTAAGTGTTGGAGTTTACAGTAGGTGGCTGCCATTTACACCGTACAACTGCAAGCATTTTGTGGTTCTCCCTCTCTTTTTTTTTTTCTCTCTCTCTCTCTCCCCCAACGCCCCCCTTCACTGTTTATCCCTGTATTAAAATCTGACCTTTTCCCAGGTCACTTAGCTTAGGTAGATTTTAAGCCTTTGTCAAAGGCAAGGGTTCAGGCTTTTGTCTTGTGTGATTTTGGAAGTAGCACTTCCCCTGGCAATGTATCTCACAATAAAACAGACCTTATTGCTAGGTTTTTGTTTTTGTTTTTAACTAACAGGTACTCCATTTTTCCTGATGGAAAACCGTACTAAATAGTTCTTTGTGTTTCTTGATATCTGTATCTTGAAGATACCTGGTGACAAATAGTGCATTATTTCCTCATTGTTTCCTTTCATTATTCTCAGCACAGTTGTGAATCGGTCTCCCCCTTTCCCTATTCTACCGTGTAGAGGTTTGTTTATGTTACAAAGAGTATGCTAATGAATATTTATTTATTTATTTATTTATTTATTTATTTATTTATTTATTTATTTTGTGAACCCCCCTCCTCTTCTCTGGGCCAAGATGGGCCTCGCAAGTTCTTGGCCCAGGACTTTAGGATTCATACCTGGCTAATCCCTTGAGAAGTAGTAAAACACACGTACTCACTGGGCCTGAAATTTCACAGCATATCTGGGTGAATATGAAGATCAGTCAAGTCAAACATTTCTCTGAACGGTCTCTTTTTTGAAGATAGGCAGTTTTTTCCCCGGAACTATCATGCTCTGAGACATGCAGTATTGCTCCTCTTTCCCAACTCCTTTGGTGAGAGCATGGTTATCCTTTGCACATTCAAAATGGAAACAGTAGATTTCAGTTTTTAACCCAGTTTCTGATTGTAGGGGAGACCCAAGTCAAAGCATATCTTTTAGAATTTAATTGTAAAAACCCAGTGTAATGGGAACCAGACCTTTAAGTCCAGGGTTTTAAAAGTGATCTCTTACACCTGAATTTTATATATGGTAAAATATGAGTTCTGTATTACCTCTAGGGCCTGTTTCAGATTGTGAGCACTCACATAGGAATTGTGTGTTTTTTAACTTTTCCTTGTGTTATTCCTTGCCCCTCTGGTGGTTTATAATTCCCCGTCGTGATGTTTTCGATTAAGGAAACAATGTGGAGAAGGACTGGTAGAAGATGGGTGTCGGCTCCAGGACAGTGAGTGCCCTCTATTTACAGTTTACAGATGAACGTTACTTCAGCATTCTTGTTATAGATTTCTACATCTGCTGCCCATATTTCATCTGTACCCTTATTTCATTTAATATGTGTACCTGGGATTAAGGACAGAGAAATATGTGTGCTCAGGCTGATTTTGAAATTACACTGTTGAAATACAGCCCATATGGCCATTGTAAAATGGTTAGTACTGCATATAATTGCCTTCCCAATGATGTGCTTTGTCATTACTTCCATCTTCCAAGAAGCACTCCTGTAGTATGCTGACAGCAATGGCGTCATTAGAAAACATATGGACAGGCAAAGGCATTAAATTGTCTTTAGTTTAAGGATTAGATTACAGTGTTAGAGGATGGGTCACCACACTTCCAGTTGAACTCTTGTTCAGCACTGCTAGTCTGGATGCTGTAGATTGCAAAGGTCCTGTTGACTTGTTTGCAGAGTGTTTTTTATATCTTCCCTGCAATTTTGAGGAGGTCTTTTAGCTGTTCATAAGACCTCATCACAATATTGTAGCCAGTTGGCTTCTCTCGAGTATTTCTTCCAACTGTTCATGCCTCCTGCAGAGTTTTTCTCTAGGACACTCTCTCCACCTCTGTTTTCCTGTGTGTAAGGTCATTAGATGAAAAAAGAGACTAAGTAGTGGAGTCAGGAAGCCACCAGGTGGCTGCCATGTTGCCCAAATTTATATCCTCCATTGTATAACATCTGTCTCCTCATGGGTCCTGACCCCACTGTCCTTCCTCCCTCTTCCCCACTTAAAAGCAGTGAGAGGCAGGTCCTAGAGGCCCAGGGACCATGTGACAGCACATGGAAAGAGACACCCTTCAACCCTTGTCCCGTGGAGTTGGAGTTTTTTTTCCTGGCCATCCGTATGTGTCTATTATTTGGTTGTAGATATTTTAGGGATGCAGCGGTTCTGGGACATAGTATGCTTTGAATTTGTAGTGTACTTTATGCAGCTGTCAGTGACTAGTAAGTGAAATCACAGAATGGAAAGTCACTCATCAAATTTAATGTTTCTCTTTGGAGTTTAACAGAAATAATGTGGACTTGGAGAGTTTCTGAGCAATAAATGACTTTGGAGATCACTTGGTCAGTGGTTTTTGGGTACCTCAGGGGCACTGAATCAGCTGAGGGGAGGCCCGGACCTCATTTAACCAGAACTCCATCTTTACCTGTTGTATCTATTAGGGTAAGATTCTCTTTGGGAAGTATCTGGATTCTTTCATTTATTCTTCTATTCAAGAAGTGTTTATCAATGCTTCTGTGTGTGAGGCAGGCAGTATTGTAGGCACAGGGGATGCTGTAGTGACTACGAGAAATAGATATCTGCTATAAGAGAGGCTATATTCTAGCAGGGTGGGGGACATGCTATAAATTATGAACACAAATATATTGGGTGCTGATGGGTTTTTAAAAGCAGGATAAGGATAGGATAGTGAGAATCTAATAGGCATATGCAGCTGTGCAATCTTATGGAGCGTAGTTTAGGTGGGCCCTCTCTGAGGAGGTGGTATTTGGACAGAAACCTGAAGGAAGTGAGGGAGCAAGAAATGTGGATGGTCAGGGGCAGAGGATTCAAGGAGAGGGAAGCATAAATGTGAAGGCTTTAAGGAAGGAGTGGCTTGGTGTGTGGGGAGCTCAAGAAGGCCATCGTGGCCAGAATGGAGCAAATGAGGAGTGGGACAGAGATGGGGGAGGGGCCTGTAGGAGCTTTTAAACCAGTGCGATTGAAGAAGTTTAAAAACAGCTGAAAACAATTGTCCAAAGTTCTCATTTCCCAGCTCAGTAAAGTCTTTGAATTTTCCCACGATCACCCAGCTGGTGTTAAAACAAACCCAGATCTAGAACTCACATGTTGTATTCTTTCATGGAAGCTTTCCATTGTACCTTGCTGCTACCATTCCAAGACTTCTGAGCCACGGGGCATCTGTTTTGGAGGCCAGAAGACTTGTGTCTCCTCTCCTGTTTATCGGTATGCTTCTTCTAAAAGACATGCTTCAAGAATATACAGAATTCCAGGGGTGCCTGGGTGGCTCAGTCAGTGAAGCGTCCAACTTTGGCTCAGGTCATGGTCTCAAGGTTCATGGGTTCAAGCCCCACGTCAGGCTCTGTGCTGACAGCTCAGAGCCTGGAGCCTGCTTTGGATTCTATGTCTCCTTCTATCTCTGCCCCTCCCCCACTTGTGCTCGGTCTCTGTCTCTCAAAAATAAATAAATGTTAAAAAGAAAAATTAAAAGAATGTACAGAACTCCAGGACCCAGTCATCATTAATTGGGAAATAGCTGTGTTCTTCAGTGCCAGAATCCACCATCATTTGAGTAATTATTTGAATAACAGCAATAATGGCTAATATTTATTAAGGGTTCATTGTACCTAGAACATTATCGCATTTAACCCTCACAGCAACCCTGTAGGTAACATATTACTCATTTTAGAGATGAGGAAACTATGGTTCAGAGAAGTTAAATAACTTCTCTATGGTTGTGTTGCTAGTCTGATTCCAGGGTATGTACTGCCTCCCTGATGAGGTGGAGGGGGTGCACTGGTCTCTGATAAACTTTTGCTGGAATATGCTCTTCCCACCCCATTTGAAGATGGCTCTAGAGCTGAGCCCTAGAAGTATTATACTGTCTTGTCACAACCCCCTTTCATGTCTGCACATATTTGATTATAAAGAGGATTTCACAGCCAGTCTGGCTCAGTCCTGGCAACTCTGCTGATTTTAGGTGGATTGCTGGTTAAGCAGATACCTTCAGTCTTTCTGAGCTGAATTTGGAGCATTTTTCAAGACCTGTGCTGTGAAGTGTGTTACAGAATTTAGGCCAGTGTTTTCAAGTCTGCAGACCCAATTGAATTGGTCTTGATTTTTTTCTCCTCCAGTGAAGTAAAAGCCTCAGACACCGTGACTAGTGACTATCTATACTCCTTAGGAATGTAAAAACCATCTTTTTAGTATTTGTGCTTTTGAAGATCAACATATGCTGAGCTTGCTATAAAATATATTTGTGTAAAAATATGTATGTATGTGTATAGAAAGCATAACAATAACGAATACCCATGGACCCACCACCAGCTTTAACAAAACTAGGCATTTTACCATACTTTTCTTAAAATGGCAGGTTAGCTTTAATGTGTACTGTGTGAAGGGGAAGCGAGTGAAGAGCAGGGGTTTCTCACTTGGCTACACGTTAGAATTCCCCTGGAGAGCTTAAAAAAAAAAAAGTCCTCATACCCTTGGGAGGGTAGAGGCAGTCCCTACCCCATCATCAGAACTTTAAAAAGCTCCCTGGGAGATTCTGTTGTGCAGTCAGGGTAGAGAACCTGTCTGGAGGAAGGTGTCCGTTTTTCTTCACTGGGTTTTCTCAGGTGCCCAGTACCAAGCCATGTGATTAATGAGCGGTACTCCCAGCCTTTATGTTTCATTTTTCCTGTTGAACTTTTTAATGTGGTCTGCTCTCCAGGATTCTCAAGGGTGATGTCCTCCGGTGCCCCTCTCCTGATACTATCTTCCCCTGCCAACTGGGGATACATTTACATATTTGTTGGAAAGGATTTAGTGATTAGGAGTTGAGGCATTAGAGAGGGAACTCAGAAATTCAGAAGTGTTGGGAGCTGTGGTTGCAAGTGGTATGAGCTGAACGTTATTATAAAACTTAGAAGTCAATGGGGACACAGTGTTTCATTTAGAAAACTTGGAGGCACATGCATCTTTATAGGAAGGCTGTGAGCCGTCTGGTGGTAGTTGAGGGCTTTTTTTTTTTTTTGGCCTGAGTCACAGCTTTATCGGTACTATGTGGGTTAAGATGTATAGTAAGGTATGTTCTGCCAACAGAGTGGCCAGCTCTGTGTGGACACATCTGAGACTGTGACTGTGACATTTTCAGAAGTATTGTCAACTCTTGATTATTTGGGGCCTAATTATCTCCTGTGGGCCTTAGCTTTCCAGGGCACCCACACCTCATCCGGTGTGTCAACACCCTCATTCGTTCGATAAATGCTTATTGAGTTTCTCTCTGTGCCAGGCACTGTTTTAGCCACTGGGGTTTGTAAACAGAGCCCCTGGCTTCAAGGAGTGTCTTTCTGTAGGGGACACGGGTGTTACATTCTGGTGTCATGTTGTCCCCTGGCATGTTTAACAGAGAAAAAGGTGTGGTGGAGCTGTAATTCTCCTTCATCAAGAGCTCCAGGGAACCATTTGGCAGGTAAGAAGTTTGCCCTCTCTCCCTGTGACGTGGTTCAGTCATTTTGGTTACAGATGTTTTCACAAATGTGTTCCTTCAAGAGAGGCTGAATGCTGGGACATTGAAGTTTGGAGGGACTTTTGGAATCTGTTGAATTTTATTAGTTACCAGCTTTAAATGAGGGGAATGACAGCTCAGGTCACCATCTTGCAGTTTCTGAGTTTGAGCCCTGTGTCGGGTTCTGTGCTTTTCAGCAGGCTCAGAGTCTGGAGCCTGCTTCCGATTCTGTGTCTCCCTCTTTCTCTGTCCCTCCCCCACTCACACTCTGTCTCTCAAAAATAAATAAAAACACTTAAATTTTTTTTTAAAAAGTGAGGAGAATGAAATAGACCTACAGTTTAAGATTCAAGCTTAGGGAAGATCCTGAAGAAATTACGATACTCCACTCTCTTTCTGTTTCAAGTGGAATCCTCTAATCCACCTGTGTTCTCCCAAATTCGAAGGTAAGGAAGGTAGAAAGGGAAAGTTTATTTCTAGGGCTCTGTACTGGGCCAGGCTCTCAGGTTACTCTCACTGGGAAGACCTAATCAGAAGTGAAGCTTAAATCTGTCACCATCTTCCACGTGGTCAGGGAATCAGGCACTGATGAGTATCTTTGGATTCCTGATAGAGGGAATGCATTAGAGATGATTTTTGGAGTCAGTCAGTAAAATGGATCATGAGAAGAAAATGTAAATAAAGTTTGAGGGAAAAAATACTGAAAAAGAAATCTTACAGATTTTGGGTTAAGTGGAGGAAGAAAACAGTGGTAGGATGTGATTTCTTTGCCTGGATCATTGTCTTTACCAGACATGGTTGTTGGCTAAAGAAGCAAAAATAAATCTCCTCATATAAAGAATGCTTTACACCTGTAAGCTCATTGAAAAGAATCACCTGGAATAATTAAGAAACCCAAATATATATAGTTTTATAAGCTTTTGGATTGCAAAAGTAGACTTTGACTTCAGTGTATGAAAGGGTGGGTGGGAAATGAAATTTTTTTGTTGTTGTGGCTCAAAGGATAACAACACTTTGTTTTTCCAGTTTAGGCTTTTCTGGTGGTTTTAGAAATCTGTGCGTCTCCTATCACCGTGTGTCCAGGTGGATAGAGTCCAGTAGCATACCTGCCCCATAGGGACTTATTTTGGGAATAAGGGCAGGCACTTCTGAGAGTTTACAGAAGTGAGATTTGCACCAAAACATAGGGAGAGGTATAAGATGTTTCTGTTTCTCCTCTGATTAGGAAGGATATGAAAGTACTTAACTGTCAACTTTATCTCCACTGTCAACTTAATATTGATGTATCCGGTAATAATAATGGGAATTAGCATTTATTGCGTGCCTACTGTGTATGCTAGGTATTGTTCTAATTGCTTAATTCAGTTTGTGTAATCCTCACCTGGCGGTCTGGTGTGGCAGGTATGAACCCTGTTTTGTAGGAGAGGAAACAGCTGCAGAGAGTTTACACCCCAGGTCACAGGGTGTATTAGTGGTGGACCCCGTACATTGTGGCTTCAGAGCCTGACTTGAACTACTGCATCACTGCACCACGGGACTAATAAATACATGCTTCTCAACTGTTTTATTCTGACGCTTTTTTTTTTTTAATGGGGCTTTTGACCCTTTCTTAATCCCTCCCCCTTCTGTGCATGTTTTCAGAGGTGATCTTACTCCCCCTTAGGGCTGTCACCTTATCACAGATGAGAAAATGTAGATCTAGAAAATTATGTTATGTAACTGCTCTGTATGACCTAGTGTGTTAGTGGTAGGGCTGGGATGTGGAACCCAAGTTGCCTAATATATAGGTCACTGCTTTTCCCACTGCACTGTATTGTTTCCATTAAAAATTTTTTTCTAGCTGAACTAAAAATTTATAAATTTAATTTGTGTCACTCCTGTGGGTGAACTAAATTAAAATAGCTAGGTACTGTGTGATTTCACCCTAGGGAGGAGGGTGGTAGACACATTTTAGAGACTAACATTTGCCTGTGGGGTTATCTGACCTACTCCTGAGGACGTCTTTCTGGCCTTTGGGAAGTTTACTTAAAAGCGGAGGAAAGTGTTTAGAGGAAATGCAAGAGCTGGCCTCAGACTTGAGTTTTACGTGATCTGAGGATTCATGGAAGGGCAAGTGTTTGTTTTTTCTTTTTTTAGATTTAAATTAGTTGTATCCCACTGGAGGGTAAAGTTAAAAAGACCTAAATGGAAAAAGAAAAAGACCTAAACGCAAGCCTTCTTTAGTTACATTTCCTTGTGTGGCAAATAAGATTTTAAAAGGAGGGTGGAAAGAGCCACCTTGAATCTTGGTGTTTGGCTTTTTGTTTTTGTTTGTTTTTTTTCTTTGGGTCCTGTGATTCCTTTTGTTGTAACCTCTTTCCTTGGCTAATGCTTTGTTTAAAAACAAGTGCTCTGGTATTCTAAAACAAATTATCCAGCAGGCTCCCTGATTGTGCTCTCAGATAAAAGACCCCAGGGTAGTGCTCTTTCTATCTTTGAATTGCTGTTGTCTGTGCATGCCCAAAAGCAAAATTCAGTTTTACTGCAGTGCTTCTAACCCAGATTAATGTGGTTGTCTAAAACTAGGGAATATGAATTTGAAAGCAGAACTGTGGATTGTGTTTAACCCTTTAAAGGTACCTGATGGGAGTCAGGTCTGTAGGGGGTAGCAGTTTTGTCTGGGGTTAGAAACTTGGGACTCCAGTTGTCTTCGAGTTTTTAGCCAAGTGACTTTGGTCCTGTCGTTAACTTTTAGGGAAATCTAAACTCTCAGTGTCACAATGATGCTAATGAGAGTAGGGGCAGACTCTCAGACTGTGGAAAAGCACAGGTTCAGATTTTGCCAGTGACCCCAAATCCCATGTGGCCACAGATGAGTAATTTGATTTCACAGTTTCTAAAATTTTAAGGAGGTTCCCAGTACAAGTAACTTAGTGATTATAACTTCATATCAGAATTCCTTGTAATTCTGGGGAAAACATTCACGAAAGCCTCAGCCAAGTATTTTATGTATTTGATGAGAGCACCCTTTCTGTTAGTAAGGCTTCTATAAAACTTTTCCAAATAGTTACACTTCCTCACCCATTTTGGGTATGGAGAATGGGGATTGGGTGGTTTCAGGCTGTTGGGAACCACAGGTTCTTCTTGCCTTGTGCGGTGGTTTTGAAACCCCCGGTTGTACATGTGCATACCCCAGGGTAGCTTCTTAAACATACAGGTTCCCGGGTCCTGTTCCTCATCTACTGAAAGTTAATTTCTGCTGTGTGGCCCTGGCACATGTTTTTGACAACCCCCACCCCCCAGGAGTTCTTTTACAGCAAGTCCCCTGCACAGAAGTTTTGGAATTGCTATTTTAGAGAATATTTTTCGGTGTTTTCTTGGGGCAGCAGTAATGGTAGCACTTTAAAATAATTCCTATGCAGCCAAACCTTTTCTGAAAATAAAACACTCATGCCTATTTGGCTTTTAAATTTTACATATTGTGAAGTAGAACATATCCTAAAATAAGTATCGTGTGCAGCTCAGTGAATTATCACAAAGTGAACACCCAAGTAATCAGGACCAGGCAGTAGAACATTGCCAAAAGTATTTGATTTTTATTCTTCAAATTTATGTTTCCACCCCTTCCTTCTCTTCAAATCCCCAAAATTAGGCAAATAAGGAAAAGTTGATAAAACATTGTAATAAGGTACAAATGAAAAACATTCTGCCTTTCTGTACTGGCTTCTTCTTAATTTTTCTCATTTCTGTAAGTTTTGGTGATGTTAAGTTTGTATTATCTTTGTTTTGATTCAGCCTTTATATCAGTTCCTGACAGTGACTATTAACACTTAGAGCATATATCAAGATTAGGCTCTAAGGTCTATCTTTTCTGAAATCTAATTCACTGAAAATATTCTCATGATAGTTTTGAAAAATGTAAAATGACAGATTTCCAGCCCTGGCAGTTATGACTCTGGTAAACAAATGAGTCTTGTCATGACTGCGCCGGTCGCCTGGTAAACATGCCTCGCTGGCCAAATGCCTTTTATCTTGGTACTTGAGGAAAGGTGGCCTCTTAGTTAACAACAAAAAAGAAGTCCATCCTTTCTCTCCACCCCAGAATAATCTCTCTCGATCCATTCCATTTGGAGCACTTAAAACCAAAGGTGATGAAGTGCACTGAGGTTGTTTTTCCCTTTTGACACTTTAAGAATCATTAGATTCTTGGTGGGACAAGTTCTGTTTAACAGAAAGCTTGCTTGTTTTCTTTGGAAGGGGATACTTACTTACCCTATAGGGACCGGCAGCAGGCCCTGTGCGGGAGCTGTGTTGGGGTGAAGGGAGAGAGCTGCAGTCTTGGGCCGCAGGCCGTAGTGACTAATAATTATGTGCCAGCAGCTGCACATCTGTCCTTCCCCAGCAGGCACGTGGGTTCTGTGGATGTAAGAGCTGCTGCCTCCCCCGCCCTACCTCACACTCCCCCTGTCCTGGTTATCTCCAGTATCAACTAAACAGGTGACAAGACTCCAATCACCCTGCCTGAATGGCTTTCCATCTTTCCAAAAGTACACCAGAGGCTTGTTTTGTTACAGTACATTGATTAAATAAATATTCCTGTGTGCACAAAGGAACTGAAATCTGTTATGGCACTCTGCAGTTATCTGTCCATTAGTAGCAAAGAAACTATGGCCCGTTTTCTCCCCTCCCCCCTCCTTTTCTCCTCTCCACCAGGCAGATTCTCAGAGGTGCAAGTAACATAAATTATCTGACCTCTGCTTTCAGGCACGTGTGAAGCAGGAGGGGTAGTGTCATGCACTTTGGTGCCGCATGCCATTGGGGTAGTGCCCAAGGTGTATGGATAATAGAACTTGAGTGATTTAGATTCGAAGATTCTTTCTTGCTTTGGGGTTGTGGGACCTTTGTCTCTCCCCTTCAACTCTTAGCAGAAGTAGATTCGGGAAGGTCTTTCAGATTAGCTTGACTTTTTTGTACAGGGGAGGATGCTTCTGGTGTTGAAGTAGTTCTGTGTGTGGTGTCAGATGTGGAAGCCACAGAGCCTCTGTGAGGCTCGGTCCCATTGTGTTTATTTGTGTATAAGTACCCTTGAAATGGCAGTGACCGGAGGGACCCACACCATTTGGGCAGATAGCCATAGTGACAGTCAAGGGACAGGAATTGTAGTCACAGTGGGCTGGTGGGTTTCCTTTGTTTTTCAGGATGGGGGTGGGACTTGCTAAGATGAATGCATGTAGATAAGAAACACGGCTGAGTTAGAAAGTGTTGTTTGTAATCCTTTACCTGTAAGCGGTCAGGCATCCCAGTAACAAGGGATGCTTAATGCGCCAATTGTGAAGTGACCAGTGCTTTCTCTTTCATATGAGGCATCATTGAAAGGGTCTGGACAGGGAAAGGAGAGGGTAGGAGGAGAAAGAATGAGACTGGAACGTAGGAAATGAGGCTTGTGGAGAAGACAACTACAAACATGATTTTGGTGTGAAGGAAGTGTTGTGTGGAGAGAAGTGTGACCACAGGGAGGTGTTGAAATGTTAGCACGTCCTAACATCTCCCGCTAAGAGGTGACCCCTTTGACAGAAGTGAAACGGGTGCCCTTGTGTAGCTGTGACATTAAAAAAATTGCGAGGAGCCTTGTAGCTGTGTGGCTGGCAGGGACACGTAAGTGGGGAGAAGTGTTAGAATGTAAAATCTCTTAGTGTGTGTCTCTTCCAACTGACTGCGGGTAATTAGTTGGAAATGACATTAACCTAAGCTTAATTGTAATTTTGCATAGTAACAACATACCAGCTGTTCACTGTATTCTTTCCTGGTGGTGTGATTTAATTATTTTTTGCTATCTTTTAAGCTCTAATTTTATGTTGTGTTTTCCTTTAACCCCTCCTTGCTGCCACGGCCACAGCCCCCACAGTTGAGCAGTAATGTCATTTCTGCTGCTTTGGTGCCCACCCAGTGCTGAGGGCTTGGATTGCTCTTGGTTTTGCAAATCAGTTGGCGTTTTAAAAGGCCACATTGGAAAGTTACCAAGATGAACATGGGTGATTGGAAACCTTGTTGTGGTTTTAGGATCCTCCAAAAGGTTTTAGCTTATGAAATAAATAATATGGATAATTCCAGGCCTATCAAAGGTGCTGAAAATATCAAGTGAACAAGCCGAAAGAGAACTTAATTACTGAACAGTGATTGCTCTGATATAACCAATTATTGGATCATTAAATGTTTATTACCTTTTATATGCTCCTTTCCCCCATAAGGGCAGTTTCTTTTTTTAAGTCATTAAAACAGAAATGGGATTAAAAAAAATTCTGCTTAAAAAATTTCCACGAGACTGAAGTATTAAAAAGGTCTTGTGTGCTCTGACAGCTGAATAGCCTGTTTTTCTTTGGTCTGTTGAATTAGTAATTAATGAAATGTATTGCCTGAGCAGAGAAAATAAGATTAGTTTTGCTTAGAAAGAAAACAAAAGCAAAACATTAACCCATAAATGCAGGTTCATATTAAAGTGAAAAAAAAAGTATGAAAAGAGTCAGTCTCCTTGGAAGATAAGATGCTCAGTGGTAACACTCATTTAATTAATTCATTCATCACTTTCTTGAACACCAGCATAAGGTTTCGAAGGAGTGGGGTTATGTAAATATAGGGGAGGCCTGTCCTCATGGAGAATCACGGTTACCAGAGCGGTTAAACCAGATGCTTTATTGTTACTGAAATGTCAAGAGCAGTTGCGTTACTAGGTACAGGTACATTCTGTAGGGCAGGGGTGGTGGTTATGAAGACAGAATTTATTTTTGGAGGCCACGGTGTTGTGATTAAGAGCAGGGAGAGGGTGGTTATGAAGAGAGACGTTGCTTTTGGAGGTCATGGTGTTGTGTGGATTAACAGCAGGTTCTCTGGAGTCCCATTACTTGGGTTCACATCCCAGCTTTGCAGCTTATTAGGTTCGTGTCCTTTTACCTCAGTTTCTTCATCTGTAAAGTGGAAAGATAATAATACAGGGTTGCCATGAAGATTAAGTGAGTTATTAGGTGCTATGACAGTGTGTGGCACATACTGAACGTCTTGGGGGGGGTGGTGTCAGTGCTGGTGTCATTTTTATGGGCTAATGCAACAGAATTCTTTCTTAGGGGAAATGGTAATTTAGTTGGATGCTGAGGAACAGAAAGATGTTTCAGGCATTTCTTGTATTGTCATGTGTAACCACATACTTAATTTATAATGCCCACAATAATGTGTGCTTATGTAGCACCATTGTCAAAAGATTACAAAGGGCATTTATAACAGTTTATTCTCAGAACAGCCGTCTGAAGCAGGAAGACTGTTTATGCACACTCTCCAGAGGTGTGAAAGGCTGAGGAGAGCAGGGCACTGCCAGTGACTGTTCCTTAATTGAGGTGTGCTTGGAGCCTGGGTTTATTGTGGCTAAGGTAGACCAGTGGAGAGAGGCAACTTTTTAATCCTTTCAATTTTACTTTTAGTTCTTCGTTTAAAAAATTGTATTTGTGAACAAGTGTGTTGGGTACATAAATTACCAAGATGTCTTTTGTGGTCTTTAGCTGCTTGTTTATTCCTAAGGTATTGGGTCACAGACGCTTGAATTTAGAGGAAGTTTATGACGATAGTGGACATTTGTTGAGCACTTACTGTGTTCCAACCACTGTTAATTGTTGTAACACTGAAGTTGTCACTCTTATTGTCCCCATTTACAAACAAGAAGTGAGACACTGAGATAATCAGTAACCTGCCTGAAATAGCACTGCAGATCTTGGGCCATTTCATTTTTTTTTTTTTAAGTTTATTTATCTTTGAGAGAGAGAAAGCGCAAGTGGGGAAGGAGCAGAGAGAGAGAGGGAGGGAGGGAGGGAGGGAGGGAGGGAAGGAGGGAGGGAGAGGAAGAGAGGGATTCCCAAGCAGACTTCACACCCATCAATGTGGAGCCCAATGTGGGGCTCAGACTCACGAACCATGAGATCATGACCTGAGCTGAAGTTGGACACTTAACTGACTGAGCCACCCAGGCAACCCTCATTTTGATGTGTATGTTTTACCACAACCTGTTTGAGAAAAGTGGATGATTTCCATTTTATAGGGAGCGAGGGAAATAGTATATGAGAAGCTAATGGGGTATCTTGGTGAGCTTTGCTTGGACTGAAAAGTTGGAGGTGGCGATTTAATAATAAGATTTAGTCCTCACACAAGGCACTTTACTTTTGGGTCTCCAGACCTATAAAATGAGAAGGTGACATTCTGTCCGGTGGAGTCACACAGTGTTAGCTTTTGGAGGAAACTTTGTTTGAATCGTACAATTCTTTGAGTCTATATAATTCTTGTGTACTTTGGACTCAAATAGGCTTATGTGTCTTGGGCCCACTACTTACAAGACCTGCCAGCTTACCTCCCTTGTCTCAGCATATTTTATTATTTATAACATGGTGTCCTAGTTCCTCCTCTCTTCAGGGTTGTTTTGATGATAATGCATGTAAAGTACTTAGCTCTAAACCAAGGGTAGGTGGGATTCTCATTAATTGGTTCAAATCAGGGGTCACACAGGAAGCTGGGCCTGGGGGAGAACTCCAGCATCTTGACTCCCCTGAGCCCTGCTTTCCTTCAGCACACAGGCCATGTTACTGGGTTGAGCAAGATCTTACCGTGATGAGATGTCCTGACTTCTCAATAGAAACTATCAGCCTCATCAGGTTGTCATCTGTATGAAATATAGTGGCTTTAATCAGGAATTTGTTGTTTTCATGAGATAATTTCCTAAAATAACCGACGATGGTAGACTGAGCACCACGAGGGTAGGGCACCTGCTGCCTGCAGTTTTCACCTTGTACTGTGCAGGGGGCTGGGATACCTGGGGTCGAGCATCATTTATTGTGTGAAGCAAGGAAGGAGTGAACAATCTCATTGAGCTGTAGAAAATGGGAATGAGAAAGGGAAGGGGAGTTTTAAAATTTCAGTTTTGTAGGAAAGAGGAAATTGAGGCACCTCTTTGATCAGGTAGGTTAAGCCTACTTTCTTAATCACTGGGTCTTACAAATTGGGCATAATTTGCACCTTGAAGGTATTGCATATGTTCTTCTGTTAAGAACATATTTTTATTGTAAAGCAGAATTTTATCCAGGTCAAGAATGTCTTCTAAATTAGAACATATTCATTCCTTTTTTGTGGTTTGTGTGTAGAGTCAAAACTTGTCAGGAAGGTTTAACAAAGGCTGGGCTTCTAACGTTGTGGGGTTCTCACTGGCAGCTGTAAACTTGCTGTAAGCTAGCCACGAGTACATGTCTGGTTGTGAATCACAGCATGACCTTTCAGGGAAAACAAAACAAACCGCCAAACAACACTAATCAGATTTTTTTTTTTTTTTTTTTTTTTGGTATCAGGATCGTAAACTCTAACTTTTAACAGTGTGTCAGGCCACTTGGAGCAGTTTGGGCAATTTCCTTTCCCTGTTTTTGTTTGTGCAACACATGGATATATATATATCCTTCTTTAATAACGTATTGTGGAAAAACATTAAAGTTTGTCTTCCACTAACTTAAGGTATATTGGTGGTTTCCTAATCATCGTGGAACTTTATAAAAACATAGATTTCTGAGTACCACTTAAATAGCTACTGCATCTGAATCTCTCAGAGAGTGAGACCCAGGAATCTCTTCTGAAGAGCACCTCGAGTGATTCTTTGATTAATCATATTTGGAAACCACTAAGACACAGAATTGTAATATTGTGTGTGTGTGTGTGTGTGTTTTTATTCATCCATTTATTCTTACCCATTTATCCATGTCTTATAGACTGGTTTTTTTTCTTGTTTTTATTTATTTGTTTTGAAATATACAAGCGGGGGGGGGGGAACGAGAGGGAAGGAGAGGGGGAGAGAGTGAGAGAGAGAGAAAATTCCAAGCAAGCAGGCTGTGTGTTGTCAGATGCGAGCCTGGCGCGGGGCTTGATCCCAGGAACCGTGAGATCACTATCTGAGCTGAAATCAAGAGCCTGATGCTCAACCAACTGAGCCACTCAGGCGCCCCCATTTATACATGTTTTCAGTAGATGACAATTGGTCACTCATGGGACATGATTTTCTTAAGAACTGGGTATAGAAACCAGAATTAGGACACAATCCTTGCCCGCTCCCACAGTCTGGCTTAGAAGTTTTTAACTTTTGGTTGTGCTTTAAAGGATTCACAAACTTCCCAAAAGTCATGGGCAGGAGATTTTGTGTACACACGTTTTTCTAGCTTTCATCAGACTCTCTAAGGGGTCGGTGACCCATAAAATGTTAAGAACCCAGGTCTAGTGCTTGTACAGCTGTTCAGCTGTTTTGAAAGTGGTGGAAGAGGGTGATGTTTCTGTTGCCACCTACAATGTTTTTGACCTTTTGAGAGGTAATAACAGTTTGAGAATTGCACCTGTTTTCTGCCCTACTGAAAATATTTGAAAAGAAGAACACATAGTATAACACCTGGATTGTGGTCAGAAGAAGACCAGGGGCTATGGAAAATATCTCTTTGGTGAACTGCATCAAAGTTAAATGTTCGAGAGAGGCTCACAGTGAAGCAGCCCAGTGGTCACTCTCGTTGAAGAACCTCTTAGCCAGGATAGCATAGGCAAGGTGCACCCCACTCTTCTTACAGTTTATAATTAGCTGAATTATCGATAAAAATTTCCACCCCATGGATATACATAAAGACTAACTTATTTATGTTGAGCCCTACCCCCAGCATGTTCATTGAATTGCTTACTTCCAAAATAACTTTACCAGCTATACTGCTGGTTCATCCTTAGCTCCTAAAATCCCCACGTAACCCTGTTTATCACAGAACGGAATTAGATATTAGAGAAGTCCATCGTGAACTGCTGCAGAAGGTTTACTTAGCAAAATACTGGAACACCCCTTATGTATAATATTCTTATCCCTAAGGATAATTTTGTAATTCAATTTTAATTAAGGTTCTACTCTTCTCTTCTTGTGGCTTCATATGCTTCTTTGGGGAACAAAAATTCTTTAAATATTGAAGCTCTGGTAATGCTACATTTTAGGGTTGGATAGATTTGGATGAACAGGGCAGTCAGTGGAATTAAATGTTATTAATGGGTAAAGTTCTTTGTCCATTTATTTGGATATTGTTCTTTTGGGGCCAGGAGGAAGTTAGAGACCATTAGTGTCACTGAAGTCTTACAGTGTTTTTGTAGGCCGTTCAAATGTCTGTATTACCTGTTTTGTACTTTAATATATAATGTCTTGCATTATTCATTATTTTTCAAAAAGTGAATATTTTATCTAAGTAGATTTTAACTTAATTGGATGGTGGTTATGTGTTCTAAGTCTTTATAGTCTTGCCATTGTTTACTATACTGAGCACATAATAGTAAATATTTGATTAATTGGATGGGTTGAATACCTTTGAGTCCTGGACTCTGAAGAGACCAGAAGATGGACTAAATCTGAAATAAGAATTTGATACATGCTTAGAAAGATAGGAATGTAAAAATGGGTTGGCAAGTCTGTCCCTTAGGCTTATATTTTATATTCTCTTGTTTTTTTAGTGTTCATAGAAAGCTGAGCCAGCTTATATATTTTGTAGTTCTTTCAAATCTTAAGCATTCAGAATTCCACAGTTACAACAGAATTTTATGTATGCACAACAATTAATGTTCATTTGGCAACTATTTAAATGGAGTGAAACTTGAGAGTTTTTTAAATTATTTCTTTTAAAAAGAAAGGAGATCTCACCCCAGACTTGATCACTAAAAGATATCTGCTAAGTAAACAGATGTTACCCTTCACCTGTCCTAATCAAATACACTCTTATCAGCTATATTTGGGTGGAGGGAATATTGGAGGCTTTTAATGAATATTTGACTATTATCCATTTATCTTGAAAACCAGGATTCTTAGGCTTGAGGGAGAGGGATCAGAATGGTGAGTGGATTCATCACAAACTGTGCTGTGTGACAAGTGGATCTAGGAATGTTTCTCGTGCAGAAGAGGTGGTTCAGGGGACACATGGTGGCTGCCTTAAAGCATTTACAGGGTTGATTTTATGAAGAGGGATTTAGATGCAGGTGGCCACTCCTCCTCCCATGGGAGGTACAATTAGGCATTCCATATAAAAAGAATACATTACTAATAGTGCTCTCTCCAGGTCTTGAATTCCAATTGCTGAAGGCATTCAAACACACTTATCACTCACCTGGATTATTGTGATGGGAGTTAACACCAGGAATTAGTGACCTTCCCAAAGAAACTATGATTATATGACTTTTAAAACAGAGTGTTCTAGAATAAGTCTACTCATGAGTAGTTCAAAGTCCCTATCTGCTCCTTGTACATTCGTATTCTTTTTAAAGGACTCTGTCTTAGGTGCTGTTTACTTAATTTCATGGTCGTCTTGTGTGTTGAATTGGAACAAAACTAAGTTTATCCAGTCCTCCAGGTACGTAGGTCTCATCTCACAGTCTGAGCTCTTAAAGGGGAAGGTCATTTGAGAGCAGCATCTTGGCATATTCTTTATTGTCTGTGTGTTTGCAAATCAAAATGGGAATTGAGTTCACTAATTTGGCATAAGCATGTTTTCATTTGAAATCACTTAAGTGACATCTTTAAGGAAGATATTCATGCTTTATTTACCATAGGGTTCCCCCACCTCTTTCCTTTAAACACCACCACCACCACCACCACCACCGCCACTACCACCAACAACACCCAGCCAGTTTCAAGGCTGAAAAGATATTTTGTGATGGCTGCAAACATGCCTGCGAGTAACAGTTTGGTCTTCAGTTACACCTCACCGTTGACTTAGACGGGGGCAATGTGGGGCAATGCGTTATTAGAGAAAATGGATATTTTGTAAGATGAGGGTTTTTTTTTTTTTTTTTTTTTTTTTTTTTTGCCGGGTGGGTGCGTGGGTGGGAACAGGGGGGTAGAGTTGTGCACGTGGATCACTAGTACTAGAAAAGCTGAAATGAATTCTTCAGCCCTGAAATACCAGAGGGCACTGTGGATTAATGTTCTGGCCCTAATTCAGCGTCCCATCTCTTCACATACTTGGCACTGATTTGTTCATCTCAGAACTGAAGTCTTAAGGATTAAGAGGGGAGAGAATAGAAATGCATCATTTTCTCTGCCAAAGGAGGTACTTAAACTAGGAAAAGAGGAGGGGACATTAACAAATCAAGCCTTGGCAAGGAAATCTGTCATGAATCAGCAATGACTTGGAAAGCCTCTGTAGCCTTATTTTACAAAACTAAACATTTGCCACTACTAACACTTGTCTCTTGCTTACCTTTAGGATCAGCTTCAGGTCCCTCTATGGAGGGAATGAATTCTTTTTTTGCCCATTTTGACAACATTAGGTAATTAATTTACAAGGAGCTCAATTAGACTCCGGCCCATACAGTGTTGTGCATGGCCTTTTTAAGAGCCTTTGTTTTGATGCTAATTGAACTGGTTGTAGCAGAGACAGCCAAACAATTTACATTTATCTTTGGCAGGACACAGGGGCTCTCCCTTGGTATGGACAGCTGTATTTTCTTTTTTCCTTCTACCAAGTTTGGTTCTAAAGTGCTGTGTGCTTATTTTAATTTTCTAATTTAAAAAGCTTTGAAAATGACAAGAGCCACATATATTGTAGACAAATTGGAAGATTTAGATAGATAAGGAAGAAAATAAAGATCATGGATAATCTTAATACTGAGAGGAAACCAGTCACAACCTGGCATTTGTCTTTTTGTAATTTCTCCCCATATAAGGAAGTGCATGCATCTGTATACATACATGTTTATTTCTTTATTTTTTTTATAAAAGTGGGATCACACCATATAAACATATTGGTAATGTCCTTTTTTCTACTTAGTAAGTTGTAAATACCTTGACATTTCATAAAAGATTATTCTGCATTTAATAGCTGCATAGTAGTCTGTTATGTGGATTTACCAAAACATACTTAACCAATCTGTTATTATTGGATACTGAAGCTTATTCTGTTTTTTTTTTAATATTATAACCAGTGTTTGACATATATTCTTATTACTAAGTCTTTGTTAGGTTCTTTAATTATTAGCAACAGGCAAATTACTAGATATTGAGTTACTTGGATAAGGGCATGCATGTTTTTAAATTTTTTTTGATGTATACTGCCTAATGGTTGTACCATGTTTCACACTGACATGCAGTACATGTGAGCTTTATGTTTATTCTTGATACACAGAGTATCGAAAGCCTTGACTCAGGGGTGGGTTAAATCCTGATCAATAATTTTGCTCTTGCTCCTAAAATTTAGATCAGCCTTGTATATTTTATATTCCCAACATTAGGTCAGTGTTTTCATTCATTCTTGTTTTCTTGTTTTGAAGAGGTATAGAATAAAAAAAAAACCAAGTGGCTGCTTCATTAAGACAGAAGTGGTCTGTTTTTCCCCAGGGAAGACTCTGAAGCAACTTTTTCCATATGAATAAGAACTGACCTAAAGAAATAGACTAAAATCAAAGCAGGAAGTGGATAGCTTTGCCCAGTGTATGAAAAATAAATTTGTATTTTTTTTTTCTAAATGGTTATTTGTTTTGAGAGAGGCACTCGTGTACGTGAGAGCAAGTACAGGGGAGGGGCAGAGAGAGAGAGAGGGAGAAAGAGAGAGAGAGGGAGAGAGATTCCCCAGCAGGCTCTGCATGCTCCGTGCAGACCCCAACGCAGGGCTCGATCTCACGAACCTTGAGATCATGACCAGGGCCGAAATCAAGAGTCAGATGCTTAACCTACTGAGCCACCTAGTCACCCTTGTTTGTACCTTCTTGAGGTGGTAAAGCCCATGCCTAGGGGAGCAAGATGATAAACTCTGGCATCTCCATTAAGGGTAGCCTTGGAGAAGCCATCACAACATTTTGTTTAAATTTCAGAGTATCTGCTGCATTATTTTGTAGTCTTCTTACTTGTTTAAACCGCTAGGCTAGAATTCTCAAGAGTTGGTGTTGAATCCTATTTGCTGTATTTGCAGTGTCTGAATGTTGGACATGCCGTCAGACAAATACCAGGTGCTCATTGTTCACTGAATGAATAAAAGGACAGATATGCAGGAGAAAGATTGACATTTTGCTCAGGAGCAAGTTAATGATCCAAGCAGAAGTTGGAGTTCTCTCATCAGTGTCTTACCCAGATTCTTACAGTACTAGGATTGTATGTTTTTCCCAGGGTGGTACTTTGTATGATTGTATTTAAAATCAATAGTAAAATTCTCATTTTATCTATAGTACAGCTTCCCTACCCCCTCTTTTTCTTTTCTGGTAACATCAGCCTCAGTGTTTGTTGAATGCAACACACACTCAACTCACATTTCTTTTTTCCTTTCCGTCTTTCTTTCATATTTTCACCTCTCCAATTTCATTCTCCGTTGATGTTTTAACTTAGTCCAAGCAGTATTGCCATCTGGATGTCAAAATGCATTGAATTGACCTCTTATCTGGAGATCCAAGTGAAGGTCTCACCTGCCCAGGAAATGAGGGATTTAACCAGGAATGGAGACAGGTAAAGCAGAGGCTCCTCCCAAGGCTCAGGTGCTGTCGGTTTCCAGCCGGTGCTTTGGTTTGCGGTGGGGTGCAGATGTGCATTGTTTTCCCGTGGAAAGCAGCTCCTGAATACTGTTTCTGTTGGGAACTTCTCATTTTGCCAGTGCCAAATAATGTCTGCAACAAAAGTTGGCTTCAGGGCAAACCAGGAGAAGGAGGGAATTAAAGAGAAGTTTTAACATTCCTGTGTTTTAAATTTTTCCTGTGACTATAGCCTTTTCCCCTTCTTAGTGAATTATTGCAGAGTTTTATTAAAATTTTAAGTTCTGGAAATTAGACACCATGGTAGTTAGGCCAGCATGGGATACTGTACTCTTAGGTTCCATAATATTTCATAGTACATCTCTTTATTGTATGTTAAATGATAGGGAAGTATAATAAAATGTACCTAGAGAGTACTTATCTATTTTATGTCCTGTAACATTCAGTACTTGATGCAAATGTAGCAGATCTCAACTCAGAAAGGAACAAAACTGGTTATAGCTCAAGAAAGGGATGACAGGTTCTTTGTTGATAGCGTAAGTTCACCAGAATCATGGGATTTGAGACCCTAAGGGGCCCTCATAACATCTAGTCCAATTCTTGCTTTTAAAGATGGGGAAAGAATTAGCCACTGGTCCCGGGTCATTCAGCAGGTGAGGGAGAGAGCTGGGGGCTAAACCCAGAACAGAGCACCCACTCTGCTGTGTTTTACATTATCTGACCATGGTGGAAACATTTAGTCAATCTCTCTTTATTATTTTATTTTTCTAAGATTTTATTTTTAAATAATCTCTACACCCATCATGGGGCTTGAACTTACAACCCTGAGAGATCAGAAGGCACATGTCATTCCGACTGAGCCAGCCAGGTGTGCCTGGTCTAATCTCTCTTTAAAAGAGCGTACTATTTGATGTTTTGTTGGCTTGAAACATGTTGTTGTGCCCAAGGGCTCCCAAAGGGCTGCTTGTTTTCCTGGTGGCCCAGGTTATTCCATGCTTCTCTGAGGGCCGCTTGGGCTGCGATGGAAATGAAAGCTGTGTTGGGACGGTGCTTAGAGAATTGTCTCTGATGAACTGGCTTCTTACCTTATAAAGAACGCACAGGAAAGACAGACAGGGAATTGTCATTTCATAAGACTGTTGACTCTGGACGGAGAGAAGCCCAGGTGGCAGATGGTCACAGCCCTTTGCAGCTGCGTTGCTGTCGTTGCCATCTCTTTGCGGCCTTAGATAACCGGGAGTCTTCGGTTCTTTATTTGTGTTCCTGGATTCACAGTATGATCTGGGTCAACACTTTACATCTTCAGCCTCAGTTTCCTCTCAGGAAATTCCAGGGGGGTTACATGAATGATTTCTAAGGTACCTTTCAGGTCTTGCATAATCATTCTGTGAAAATGAGTATGTTTATAGAAGTTTATCCACAAGATTGAATAACCAAACATGGATTTCTAGCGGTCCATTTTATTGCTGTTTTGATTGGTTTTCATGGGAATTTGGAAAATGTCTACAGACTTTACTGTGATCAAGCTGCTAGCAGTTATTCACAGAACACACACCAGGTGCTTGGGGCTATAAAAGAAATAGTGTCCAGCCTGAGGGAGACCAGAAAGGGTTCTTTATCTCCCAGGCTGGGGATGGAGGGCATTCTTCCCTGCCACTGGATTTAAGCTCTTTTGAGTGCAGGGCCTTTGTCTGTCTTTTATAGTGCAGGGCTCAGTAAATATTGGTTTCATGAATGAAACAATGAATCCACTTGTCAGTCTTGCTTGTATTTGCCCAAGATGTCCCACTGAGATTCATTGTTTTCTTCAACTTTTAAATGCTGTTAACTTGAATACCTTTTCCAGAAAGTATTCTTCACCTTCCATGGAAGATTGCTGAGGCTA
This sequence comes from Lynx canadensis, assembly GCF_007474595.2. Classification (NCBI taxonomy): domain Eukaryota; kingdom Metazoa; phylum Chordata; class Mammalia; order Carnivora; family Felidae; genus Lynx; species Lynx canadensis. The sequence continues at coordinate 28,530,705 of NC_044318.1, read as the reverse complement.
AATGAAAAATCCATAAATACTACATTCCTTTCTTGGAAATACATTTCAGTGTTAGCATATTGAAAGCAATGAGATGTCTGCCTTAAAATAAGTTTGTTTGACCCAACGTTTCCCAAATGTATTTGAACTTGGAATCCTGTCCTTTCCATTCCTCCTGGAATCGTTGTTAATATCCTTGTAGAGCTCTAATCTGTGAAAGAGAAAGTTGGATTAGCGAGTAGTAATAGGGAATAAATAGTAGCAGCAACATTGGTTGAGAATAATTAATTCAGCACTGATGGAGCATATATGTTAAGCACTGCTTCTGGCGGCCCTGTGTGAAATCAGGTTAGACGTGTTGGTTTTTTTTTTCTTTTTCTTTCTGAAAATGACTGTCTGTGCTTCATTGGAGATTGAAGGTTAGGTGATAGGAGATTAAAGGAAGTTGTAAGTGACCTAATAGCTATTTTACAGTTACGAAACTTGAAGTTTTAACTGGTGTCAAGGGCTACCCTGCCAGGTACTGCAGGGAATAATGATGAAAGGGGTCTGTGTCTGCTCCTTCAGGAGCTGGCTGTCCAGTGGAGGAGACAGACATGTAAACAGATGATAGCAGTAATGTACTCAAATGTGTAAGGAGCAGAAGTAGGACAGAGGAAGGAATGGTACTTTTCCCCAAATTTAAAACAGACTTGCTGTTTATACAATAAGCCAAAACCAAATTGACTGGAACCCCTCTGGATCTTCTAGACAAAATTCTGCTCATACATCCAGACTCTAATGACTAGCTAGGCTTCTCCATGCTTTCCTGGTTCCAGAATTAATCACATCATCTGTAATCCCATCAGAGCCTTGCTTACACCCGTCTTGGGCTTTATCACAATCTGCCTTGTATGTGAATGACTTGAGGGCATAGAGGGTCATCTTTGTCCCTCCATGTTTGGGCCCAGCTTGAACCAAATAGGGCAGTGCGTATCAGCGTTCTGCTTAGACTCAGGGCAAGGCATTGGGGCTGTGAAAATTACTCACTGTATGGAAATCAGTAAATAAAAACAAGTTTCATACAAGCCATAGATTGAGAAGGTGGTAGTGTTATTAAGAGTATGGCTCCTTTCCATAGCTTTTTTCCCCCCATGATGCCTAAATGTGACTTAAATTTCCAGAAGGCAATACATTTTTGTAGGAGCTCAGCAATTCCACATCATGAAGTGTTTTTATTTCATGTGAACATTTTGTAGTCTTTTGGTTTTCCAAAAGACTACAGGTAGGTTTTGGTTTTTTTCAGGACCTTTCTCCTATATTCTGTATTTCATCTGGACTGTCCTAAGAATAAGTTCAGTTTTTGGTACTCTGTTCCCCACTAGTGGTTGTGTTTGTTGCCCAAAGTCAAAGTGTTGATGGATGACATTTCCTGTTAAAGTATTTGCAGCCATATGCAATGTGGGGCAGAGTGATTCCCAGTATGGTGCAGTGGAAATAACTAAACTGGAAGTCAGCCTGACTCGCTTTTGTAGTAAGTAGTTCATTTTCTTTTGTGACCTTGGGCAAGTTTCTTAGCCTTCCAATAACTGAGGAGGTTGGACCAGAATTAGCACAGCCTCTTCTCATGCTGACATTCCATGATTCTCTGGGGGGAGGATTCAATTCCATAGAGGTTTAAAGTGGATACATTTGTAGGTTAAATGGCTTTGTTCATTGAGTTTTTTTTTCCCCCCTTACTCCGTTTTGGAGCAATATGACTGCATGTCACGGAGGAAAACCAAATTACCTAGAATTCTCAAAAGACCGCAGTTCTTACCCTATTTTTTATTTTGAGGGGAAGGGGAAAAAAAGGCAAAACAAGCTTGTCTATATCCATGAATTAAGACAAATTCATCCATTTTTTACATACACAGTGTACATACCCGTATTCAGTGAGGTGCTGCAGACTCTTAATTGAAGAGGAAATACTTGCTTGGGTTTGCCATCATAAATCTAGGGAGAATTCTGTGTGATCTGTTTTGAGTATTTTCATCTAGAGTTGAGACAAAAAGTTGTCTTGGGTGGAGAGGCTTTGTTACAGGAAGTTGGCTTCTAGTTTTATGATGAATGTACTGTGTATCCTTGGGTACCTCACTGAACCTTTCTGAATTTCAGTGTCTTCAATGGACAGAATGCTATCATTCTGATTATAAACAGCTCTGTAATTAGACAATTCTAGGCATTTGTTTCAGGTTCCTTCCTGTTCTTTTCCTTGAAAGATTAACAACATCCCCATTTCTACTCCCACACAATCCCAGACATTTGTTGATTTGTGAGGGAAAAGAATTTTAAAACACTTTAAATGGTACACTCAAAGAAAATTTTATTAGTTGTCTATCGCTGTATAACAGTATTGCCGCAAGCTTCAACTTTTTGTAGCGTAAAATAACATCTGTTTATTATCTTTTAATTCCTGTGGGTCAGGAGTTTGGGCAGAGCTTAGCTGGGTCCTTTGCACAGCTGCCATCAGGATGTTGCAGGACTGGGACTCATCTGAATGCTTGTCTGGGGAAGGATATCCTACCAGGCTTGCTCAAGTTGTTGGTGGAATTCATTTCCTTGCAGCTGTAGGACTGAGGGCCTTGTTTGCTTGCTGGCCGGGGGCTCCCTCTGCTCCTTGAGGCTGCCCACATTTCCTTGTCACGTGGGGTTACCCCACATAGCTGCTCACTTTCTCTTAGCCAGTTAAGGAGTATAAGGCAGATACAGATATTGTAGTCTTCTGTGCTGTAGTCGTGTATATGTAATCATGCACATCTGTCATTTTTGCTGCACCCTACAGGTTAGAAGCAAGTCACAGGTCCCTCCCACACTCAAGAAGGAGAGAGGATTGCACAAGGGTATGGACACTGGGAGGTGAGGATCATGGGGGTCACCTTAAGAGTCTGTCAGCCACACATATGAGAGACAGAAGCCATGTTGAAAATTTTTTGTTTATGTTTTCCTGTGGATGTATGCTAAAACATTGTACTTCACCAGAGAGCCTCAGTAAACATTGATCAACTGAAAATCCTACTCAGATCAAGCTACCTGCCCGCAGTGTTTTTGTACCGCGCTCTTTTTTAATTTGTTTAATTTATTTTACTTTCTGACTTCACATACTGGTGAAGGCAGGGTTTGAAGCCCATTCATCTTTTTGCTTCCCTGCCGAGCACAGCACATGCAGGTATTAGGTGCTCAGTGTTTGTTCAAGGATTGTAGCAGCGTTGAGTTAATTCGAAGAAGGTCTCTGCCACAGACTGAATTATGTCCCCCTCAAATTCATATATCATAGCCCTAACCCCCAGTGTGATGATATTTGGAAATGGGGCCTTTGGGAGATTTTTAGATTTGGGTCAGATGATGAGGATGGGGCCTTCAGTGATGGATTAGTGCCCTTATAAGAAGAGGTACCAGAGAGCTTCCTCTCTCTGCCTCCTCCTTCTTTCTTTCTCTCCCCACCTCGCACCCCCATATGACTTTAGGGCACAGCATGTAGGTGCCTGTCTACAAGCCAGGAAGAGAGCACTCACCAGAACCCGACCATGCTGACCCCTTGATTTTAGACTTCTGGCCTCTAGAACTGTGAGAAAATAAATGTCTGTTGTTAAAGCCACCCAGTCATGGTACGTCATCCTGGCAGCCCAAGCTGATTAAGATAGTCCCCCCACATCACCCTTTTGTTCTGTCTAGAGAGAGAGATATACAAAGGTTACAGAATGGCAGTGATCCCCTGGCAGCCACTGAGCCAGGCAGAGTGGTGTTTAATTTCAACCATTTCTATTCTGTTTTCTTTTCTTTCTTTTTTTTTTAATGTTAATGTTTTTTAGAGACAGAGAGCGTGCCCTCCTGTGCACATGTGTTGAGCAGGGAAGGGGCAGAGAGAGAGGGAGAGAATCACAAGCAACAGTGACAGACGTGGGGCCAACCCCATGGCACCAAACCTCTATGTGAGGCTTCATCTCACCACCATGACCTTGAGATCATGACGTGAGCTGAAATCAAGAGTCAGATATTTGACTGAGCCCCCCAGGTGCCCCTCAACCATTTCTATTCTTTATTGACTTTCAGTTGTAACTAATTGTGGAGGGCCCCTGGGTTTTTTGTTTTTTGTTTTTTCCTGGGCAAAATGATGATTCAAAACATGCTGCCTTTGGTTTTTAAGTGTTGTGCTGCCAAACAGGAACACCTAATGGAACCAAAATGTTGCTCCTGAAAAGCCTTGATGGTGGGAACTTCTATAGTGAATTCTTAATTTCTTCCTGAGGCTTACTTACCTTTCTTTTTCTTTTTTTTAACTTTAACAATTCATTTGTTTTTTTCTTTTGGGCTCAGTACTGCTCCCCCAGTTTTCTGCCTTTCTGACTTTGGACAACTTGCTTCTTCTCTGGGTTCTTCCTTAATGCAATTGGGATACTCATGCGTATCTAAAAAGAAGGAAGTAGTTAAGGAAAGCTCTAGGCACAAAATTTGAGCTCACTGAATGACAGTTTGACTAACCGTAGGAGAATGACTAACATGTGACATTTATTTTTTCAGTTTCGTTCGTCAAGCGAGCAGTGGCATGGTGTAATACGTTATTGATCTCAGTGAGTAAGAGAATTGGGGAAAGGAACCAAGAAAATCTCACCATCTTCCTTCTGCTTGAAAACAAATCTTGAATTCTTGAACAGGGATTTTTTTTTTTAAGTGTTTTTAAGCCACATAAAATTTTTTGTTTTTAATAATTGCCGTCAAAATTATCAAGCACTGAGGGCCATATTTTGATCTGGCACTGAATTATAATGGAAAGACTCACAAGTGATTCAGAGGAAGGATTTAGAATTCTATCCCTTTCATATTATAGGAGACTGAAAGCATCATACACTGACTGACATACAATCATATGGAAGAGAGGGAACAGGAGTCATAAATCTTACCTTTTATACAAACTCAACATTTCCAGTGATTTCATTGAAACAAACACTAAACAAATTAGACCTATGAAATCCACCTTAGGGTCAGGCTGACCCCCAGGGCATGCGACATCACTCTGCACTGAAAGGCTTAGGAGTCCTGCGTCAGACCCTCAGTGTTCAAAACTCAGCTTCTGAGTTAAGGGAGGATTGTGTCGGTTTTGGGGCCTGGAGGAAAGATGGAATGGAAAGGAGACTTCCAGCCTAGGGCTCCTCCTGTTCTCTCTGGATTTAGGGTCTGTTAAAACACATTTAGACCTCTGATTGGCAACATGCAAATAGCAGTGGCCCTAATTGAAAGGGAGGAGACCAAACCGGGACCAAAGGTCAGGATTTTACAGTGATGACTAGTGTCCTGGGGGTGTGAACTGAAATGGTCTGATTCCAACCCCCCCACCCCCCCTTCCCTCTTTCTGGGCTTGGAAATCCTGGAAGGAAGCAGGAAGGGACCATTAACTAAACTAAGATGTGATGTGAATTGTTCCTGGGTGGACTGAGATTTCAGAGGAGGGGAACACCCTCCAAGCCTTTTTTACAGTAGTATATTACAACCTGACTGCTACCTGCAGTTTGCCAATTACCCAATTATGACACAAATTTGCACATTTTTTTTTAAAGTAGGCTGCTACTATTCTTCCTTATACAAGGATTTTAGTCACTGTACATCTTGTGTCTTTAAATAATGTATTAGGAACATTTTCAAGTCTGTAAGTGCTTTTTTAATGAGAGTGTGAAGATTTTAATGGGACTAGATTGCTTTTCATGACATTTCAGAGTGACTTAATTGTAACAATGTTGAGAGGCTGTATTTTAAAGTTTGCTAAGTATGTCTGCTGTGGATTATAGTCAGACACTTAAAAGGATGGATGGATGGATAGTGGAACCAGATAGCTTTTTCCTTACTACTTTCCTCCAATTATTAGCTCTTTGCAAATATTGTTGCACCAAACCAGGCACAGGGCAGGGTTCTCGTGAACCTTTTAATTTTAAAATAGGAACAGAGACTAATTACTGAAGCTAGCTGAGATAGTTTCAGAGACAAGTTCTTTCTCCCAGGGCATTTCCGGTTTCCTTTTACAGAGCCAGGAGGCCAGGCCATCTTTCCTTGTCTGTATTCCCTGTTAGTTCCTGAGCTTCCTTGTCTGTTGGCTTTAAAAAAGGTACCTATCTTGGGTCTCATTTTTTCAGATATTTTAGTGGGTGTTCCTAAAATATTGTCACTTCCAGATAACCATTTACTTCTTTAATGATAAGAATTTCAGACCCTTTGTGAAACTTTTTTTCTTGTCTTCAAAACAACAGAGTTATTCAGAGGTCTTTTCCTGCACAAGTGTTCTTAGGATTCTGGAACCTGTAGCCAACTTTTCAAATTAGATCAGATGGTTGGTCAGACACTTCCCAAACTACTCTTAGTGAGTTTGTATTGGTTTCCCAGGATCAGGGCTGCTGCAACGAAGTACTAGGGGCCCGGTGGCTTGAGGCAGCTGAAATCATTCCCTCACAGTGCGGGAGGCTGGAAGTCTGAAATCCAGGTACCAGCAGGGCCTTGCTCCTTCTAAAACCTGTAGGGGATCCTTCTTTGCCTCTTGGACCTAGCTTCTGGTGGTTTGTGGGCAGTCTCTTGTTTTCCTTGGCTTACAGCTGTGTGACACCAGTCTCCGCCTCTGTCGTCACATGGTGTTCTCTCCGTGTGTGTCTGTCTTCACACGGTCATCTTCTTAGGACATGAGGCATATATTAGATTAGGGGCCCACCCTGCTCCGCCGTGACCTTGTCTTAACTAATTACACCTGCAGCAACCCTGTTCCCATAAAATTCCATACCAAGGTGCTGAGAATTAGGGTTTCAACATACCTTTTTTGAATGGACAGAATTCAACTCATGACAAGATTCTGCTTTAACGAGCACGCAGGAGATTCTGATGCAGCCAGTATTGGTTCTCAAAGTGGGGTTTCTGGCCTATTTACACAAAATTCATCAGGAGCACTAAAGAAACTGTGTACATATATGTATACAGATGGTTTAAGGAAGAAAAAGAAACCCAAGACTCATGTACTCACTACCCAGATTAAGAAGTAAAATATTGTCAGTACCTTCAAAGGCCTTAGAAAGTTGTAGGTTCTCCTCTGAGGGGGTAGGTAGGTCAAGGAGATTTAGAATAGCAAGGAGTATTAGAATTCAGGGTTTTTGGTTTTTCTTTTTTTCCCTTTATCACGAGGTATATTTTTAAGTTGGTTTAGAAAATTTAACTTTGGAGTGGAATGAGTTTTTTTTTTCCTGTTACAGAAAAGATTCAAGAAAAGGCGTGACTTTTTTCACAGTGTGGTGAAATAGTTATTAGCTCCTCTTATTTTTGGGATGGTTTCCTGAAAAAAAATTCTCACCTATAATTTTCTGAATTAGTTTAGACCTGTAGCTGAGAGAGACTTAACAGTGGTGCACACTTGGATTAGTGGGAGGAAGGTGTGCATGTGTGATGTAAGGAACCTATTATTGATTATGTTCCTTATAGTCCTTTCTCCTGGGAATTTTGTGAAGCTTACTATCTGCTAGATAATTTTAAGTTTGAAAATGCCTTGAGTTCCTTGGGGGAAGCTGTTACATAAATGTAAATAAATTATGCAGCACCTGAATTTGGTTGTTCATCATTTTTTATAGTGTGTTTTAATTAAGAACTTAGCACTATTTAAGTTGGATGGCTGGGGAAAGATCTTAATCGCTCACACATGGTTGAATAAGTAGGCAGGAAGGAGTATCATTTAGGCTGGAACCTATGAAGGAATAAATGAACAGGACCTCTTCTGGAAATCTGTCATTTTCCATGATGCTCACTGAGCTAAAGCTGTGGGTTAATGTCTCCTCCCCTGTGCTTACATGGTGCTGTTAGAGAATCAGCTTTTTTTTTTTTTTTTTTTTTTTGCCTGTTTACAGACTTTCAGATACCTTGGACCTCTCTGGTTTTCCGTCCAGAATGAGTGGGAGACCTTTTCTTTTTTTTAAAAAAAAAATTTTTTTTAACACGTACTCATTTTTGAGAGTGAGAGAGACAGAGCATGAGTGGGGGAGGGGTAGAGAGAGAGGGAGACACAGAATCTGAAGCAGGCTCCAGGCTCTGAGCTGTCAGCACAGGGCCCGACGCGGGGCTTGAACTCACAGACTGCAAGATCATGACCTGAGCTGAAGTCGGACGCTTAACCGACTGAGCCACCCCAATGCGAAACCTTTTCTTATAAAAAGGAGTTTGTCTTGCTGTGTACCTAGCTGTCTAGGTACTCGAGGAGCAAGAAGGTACTTGACAAACCACTTTGACTTCTGGTATGCTGCATTTCTAAAACTGGCCGGAGGAGCTGGGTGCCAAACTACCTCCTCTTACCTGTCACACAGAGCTTAGTTCCAGTGGGTGATACCACTCCAGGACTCCTGAAGTGTGCAGCTAGGAAATGGTTGCCAATACTCCTGGGTCCTGTTGTGCCTCCTTGGTTTGCTGTGTTGTCAGAGTCTCACTGTGTGCATGTTTTGCCTTATTGCTCTGTGAGCAGTCACCTTATCTTCCTTCTGATGGCTGACCTCAAACTTGCAACCTTTCTCATTCAGTCATCATTATCTTCTAGCACCTAGTCTATGCTGATTGTAGGCACATGTGAATTACACAGAGTTTTCAATGCTGTGGAGCTATATGGTGGAAGACAAAGATTAAAAAAAACCAAAAAATCAAAACCAGTAGCCAAATACTTATAATTGGATGAAGGATAAAAAGGATAATCATAGACTCTTTGAGAGTATGTACTAAGGGGAACCTAGCCAGTCTTGGGTGTTTTGAAGAGTGACATTTGAGCAAAGTCAAATGGAGGGTCGCTGAGAATTAGCAGGGAAGGAGGAAGGGAAGGGAACATTGTCTTCTAAGAAATATACTGTGAAATTATTATTTGTTTCTTTTTCTACCCCACATGGTTTTATCCATCCAAAGTGGGCCAGTAGTGTTGTGCTTTGTCAGGATGATTAAGTCATTAAATTGGGCTCTTGGCATGCTGTCTCTCTAAATTGTGTTCTAGTAACCTTTTTGGAAACCTAGTGCTATCTACAGTCCCTTGTTATGTGGCTGGAGTTGGCTCAGGGCTTGGGAAAGATACACTTGCTGAAGGAAGTCTTTCTCTGCACTCTTCCTGTCTGTAAGAGACAAAGTGTTAATATGTCATACTTTTTAGATATAATTTCTCAAACTTCTGACTTCAGAATCACCAGGAGCCTGTTAAAAATGCACTTTTCGTAGCTTTTCATCCCAGACCTGCTGACTTAGAATCTTAGCAGTAGGTCTCCCTGGCCATTGTCACACACTCTAGAGAGAGCCACTGCCATGACGGTATGGATTGCCAATGGGTCATTCAAACCTTAAAGAGGGGTTTTTCATCATCGTATTTAAAAAAATTTTTTTTAATGTTTATTTAATTTTGAGAGAGAGAGCACGTGTTGGGGGGGGGGCAGAAAGAGGGAGACCCAGAATCCGAAGCAGGCTCCAGGTTCCAAGCTGTCAGCACAGAGCCTAACATGGGGTTCGAACCCACAAACCATGAGATCATGACCTGAGCCAAAGTCTGGCACTTAACTGTCTGAGCCATCCAGGTGCCCCTTCATCATTTTAGCCCCACTGGGCCCTGTCTGATTGCCCACCATCTCTCACCATCAGGACCAGCTATGTAATTTGCGGGGCCCAGTGCGAAATGAATGCACAGAGCCCCTTGTTGAAAAATTAAGAACTTCAAGAGGGTGACAGCCGAGCATTAAGCCAAGTGTGGGGCCCTTCTGGGTCATGACCCTGGGAAACTGCACAGCTCTGGGAGACCCAGGAAGCTGGCCTGCCACCACTTCTCTTTGCCTTTTTAAAGTGAACTGCTTATTGCTCCCTGTGTACTATGCTGTTTTTTGCCTTTGTCCCCTGGCTGGCATAGTGTGAAATGCAAGTTTTCACCTCTTCTGTCTCACCCTGGCTTACCTCACTTCCTGGTCCTGTGCAGATTGCCACTGCAAGACCTTGTCCTTTGAGCACCCGCTCTTCCTCACCCTTGGATTCCCTGCCCTAAGCTGGGGCTCTGTTGCTGTTTCCTCTTAAGTTTGCTGAATCAAATACTTTCATCTGAATGCTTTGCTTAAAGCCTTCATGAGGTTAGGGACCACTGGGAGTGTAGATTCAGTTCGGAGTGAGGTGTTGGAGGCAGTGTTGTCCCCAGGAGCATTAGGTGAAGGGCCTGCGCATGACTAGTATGAGAGAGACAGTGTGAGGAACAAGGAGGAAACAGACTTAGGACATATCTGGCAGCTTGTATCCTCCACATTTGACACATTTGGTAGTTGCTACCCTACCTCTGGTAACCAGGGTTTCATTTTTGGATCTCTCGTTGACCTCTGAGTTTCTGGGAACAACAGCTTGCTTTCTCTCTCTCTCTTCATTCCTTTATGTTTGTTTATTTTGAGAGAGAGTGAGCGTGTGTGAGCAAGCAGGGCAGGCACACAGAGGGAGAGAGAGTCCCAAGCAGGCTCTGCACTGTCAGCAGAGCCCAATGTGGGACTCAGACTCACGAACCGTGAGATCATGACCTGAGCTGAAATCAAGAGGTGGAGGCTTAACTGACTGAGCCACCCAGGCGCCCCAAACAACAGCTTTTTCTAAGCCGCTTATGCTCAAATGTGCTGGTAGCGAAACCTGTGGGAATGTTTCTTGTGGTAGGAAGGTGACCATTTTGCTCAGTGGTTAATACTTGAAATGAGACATTCCTGGATTGTTAGAGCTACTATGTTCTGGAGAATTCGCCAAAGCTGGATGCACTTGGTAAATGAGGTTTTGACTCCTGTGGGCTGAGAATCAGGCACTGCCTGGTATATGTAAAAGGACTGAGGATTCATAGAGGCAGCTATGAATTTAGGCAAGAGGTCTGTGATGCCTCTTCATGTCAGAGATGGACAAGCAACCAGAAGTTCAGAGAACTGAAGCAGCATATTCAAGGTTGATTTAGATATTTAATGTGTGAGCTGGCACTGGAATCCACAAATCCTGTTCCTCCTGAGGCCTCAGTAAATATTTGTTCAAAGATTGTTCTGTTCTTACTTTGAGGCTTATCATCTGGCCTTGACCTGATGGAGTTAATGGAATGAAATATGTGCTTCTCCTTTGAAATTGTTTTGAAGAGTTGAAGTGGACAGATTGTCGAAACAGTGCTGTCTAATTGAAACATGTGAGCCACATATGCAATTTAGAAGTCTTCAACAGCCACATTAAAAAAGTAAAAAACAGCTGACATTAATTTTAGTAATTTAACCCAATATATCAAGTTTTAAAGCGTTTCAACTTAACTGTTTACATATACTTATAGAGATATATATATGCATATATAAATATTGAGATACTTTCTTTTTTTCCCTTGAAGGTACTGTACTGCATGGTGCAGGTCTAGAATATGCTAGCCTACACATTTAATTTTTATCTTCCCTTCCTTTCTAGGCTGCTTTAACCCATACTGGTTAACACAGGAGCTTGTGATTGCTGTGAGGGGGGAAGCTGGAGGGTTTGGGATGTAAGCTGACTTGTTAGCTTTCATGCACCAGTTGAAGGAGTCAGACAGCCTCAGAATGCTCCATTAGGGGTTTGCTATAGACCTCTGTCTTTCTGCTGGGCATCTGAGGTAGCGTTTGCAGCCTCTTAGGGGACAGAAACCACCTTGTGCGGAGACATGTGCTGTCAGTGAAGAAGAATCTCTCTGCTGTTGAGTCAGCCTTGGCTTTGACCTCCTGTCTGCACAGAGAGCTTACTGCTGAATTTGACCCCTGCTCCTCTTAAAGGGAATCCGGAAAGAAGGTGTGGGTTTTGAGTAAGATTACTAATTGTCAACCAGTGAAGTCTTACTTGTGCCATTTAAATTAAAATCTAAGCATCAGGTAGATAGTATAATCATTTCTTAGCCTAGGTAGATCATAGAAACTAGCAAATTAAGGCAGCAAAAGATCCACATGCCTACTTGTCAGGTCTGCACTTATTTCTGAAGGAAAGCTAGCACATATTTGGTCCACAGGGTATGGTTTGAATGGAGGTTTTCCCTTCATTTTTAGATCACTGCTCAAAGTCCACTGACAGAATACAGGAGACAGCCTTGATTAGATTAGGCCAGATTGGATTAAATCGAATGGTTAAAGCCTTTGGAGCCTCCAGCTTGTAGGAGACACCATAATGGCCTTCATAGCATCCCTAAATCCTATTAGGTAAGTTAATCTTATTGAAGAATTTAGGTCTGCATAAAGCAGCATTGCCCTTCTACTCTCTGCGGTGGTCTCTGGCCGTTAAGGTGAACTGACAGATACTAACTTTCTTGGAATAGGTTGGTTTTGTTGGTTTGGGGCAAGTTATCCTAAACGCTTTGAGAGTAGATACCTCTCAAAGGTGGAGACAGAAGTGTTTGGTAGAGACAACATTCTGTGGAGGAAAATAGTCTCTTTGGCTTGGTGTCTATTAGCGTCTGTGCCAGGGATGTTTTTAGCCCCGGTCGGGGGAAAGAGAGTCAGGACAGATGTGTCTAAATACTTGTAAAATCGGCTGCTGTGTCATTATGGCAGGTGTGGGGGAGGATGGATGGGTGGGAGCTTTATTTTTTAGCTTTGTGAAATCATCCCTTATAGCCCATATCCATTTTAGAGGTTGTCATTAAGAATCATGTGCTGAGTATATAGTATGGTTGAGACGCTATGCTAGATGTTGGGAATAAAATAACCAATCTTGGAACTTGCATCTTTATCTTGATTTTCTGGGTGTGTTTGTAGTTTTATTATAAGGTAAGTGAGAATTGGCTCTTGCCTGTTTCCACAGATGCAGTGACCGTATTTTTCTGAAGCAAAATGTCCTTTTGCCACAGGATTCTTTCCAATTTGTGGATTTATGGACAGGCAGAGAGCTTTACAAAGGCATATAAATTATTATGTCAAATTTTATTATGAATACATTGTCTTTTGGGAAAAGAAAAAAATGCTAGAAATTGGGACTGTCCAGCTGTGAGTATATGCTTTACTGCACCCACAGCGAGGACTGGTAGAACTTGGGAGGGAAAAGGTAAATTTGACTTAGGTCTTCACTAAAGGTGGTTTGGTTAGACACTGACAGCTTTAACCCACAAGTGATTATTACATACAGAATTGCCCTCCAGAGCAGGGGCAGGTTTTTTCCAGGCATCTTTAAAAATAAGGGGCACCTGGGTGGCTCAGTCCGTTAGGTGTCCAACTTCAGGTCATGCTCTCATGGTTTGTGGGGTCGAGCCCTGTGTCGGTCTCTGCGCTGACAGTGTGGAGCCTGCTTGGGATTCTCTCTTTCCTTCTCTCTCTGCCCCTCCCCCACTCACACTCTCTCAAAATAAATTATAAGTTGCATAGTGCCTCAGCTAGGGGCTGGGCGTCTGCGGTTAAAAGATCCCGTTAATTAATGCAGAAAGTGAGGCATGGTGAGGCATCTGATGGTACATCTGGTGCTTGGTGAATGACCGTAGGAAGATGCCTGCATCCAAGGGGCTGAGGAGACACTATGACCTGGGGACTTCCTCTGCTGTTGTGGAGTGGGGACTTCACCTTCTTGATAGAGCCGAGGGGGCTTGTTAGCTGTTAATCACTCCCCTGTCTGGGCTCTGCCTATTCTGAGGTCAAGAAACGAGTTAAGCGTGGTTCTTTGTTTCAGCATTTCTGGTGAGGCAGCCCTGCATCTGTGTCCTGTCCAGAAAGACTAAAGAGAATTTCAGGGGTGGGCCAGGCATAGAGTTTGACGAACAGTTAGGATAGATTAATGGTTTTGATTTGCTTTTAGGAAGAAAAGTACAGCGAGCCCTTTAGATGAAGATATCTCTCTCCAGCCCTCCTCTGTGTCAAGTGTACGGTCTTCTCTTCCTGTATGGCACTTGTATTTTCAAGAGCTAGGGTCATTGACAGAACGCTTCTCACTCTTGAGTTTCAGAGCATAACAGAGTACACATGTCTGAAGCCAGAAATGTAATTTTCTCTGAGTGTAATAAGAATGACTTAAATTCTCTGTGTGTGCATGTACATGCTCATGCAATTGTGGGTTTTGTTTTCATGCTCCTTGAGGAGAAATACCCTCCTTTTTACTTTTATTGATTCTTGATTGCACATTTCTCAGGGTTACTTTTGTTAGGAAGCAGCTGGAAGAATGTGTGCTCATTTTGTCCTTGTGACCTTTACTCCTGTGCCCCTCTGACCTGAGACTCACCCTGCCCGCCCTCTCCTCTGCATCAGCCCAGCTTTGTTCATGTGGGTCTCTTGTTCTCGCTCAAGGAGGGAGACATCCTTGCTTCTGTCTCAACTTGCTATCCATTTCAGTGGAGGCAGTTCCAGATGGGAAGAGGTTAGGGAGGGAATTTGAAGCAGGAGAAAAATTGGATCTGGTTAGGAGAAATTTATAAAACTTCTGTATTCTGTGCTAATAGTTCTCAGATGCTTCGGGATTACAACATGAAACGTTGGTCTGGAGACCTTTGAGAGCTGCTCTTACCAGCCATCAGACGGCCTTGCCTGCTTTTCCTCCCTGTCCCATCTCCTGCCCAGTTTGCATGAAAGAGCCCACTAATTCTTTATAATCCCACTCTTTTCTCTTTTAAAGTCTTCTTGATGTGCTTCCCACCCCAGCTGATTCCAATGTTGCTTGGGCTAGCTCCCAGTCTTGCTGAGTCCCTTTGGGATGGAGGAGAAGCCATCCTCCTCTCCATAGTGTGTCGACATGCCCAAGGGGAAGGAGCATACAGATCCTTCCACGTCCTGCCCCAGAGCTTCACAGGAAGCAGTAATAATGCTGAAAGCTTATTGATTACTTAAAATGTGCCCAGCACTGTGACAAGCACTTTACATGGATTATCCCTTATCATGCTCAAACCAGCCCAATAAAGTATGTGTGCTATCACTGTTTCCATTTTACAAATGGGAAATGGATGCCCAGAGAGGCTCAATAACTTGCCACTCTGTGCACAGCTGGAATCAACAGGCAGGATTAAGATAGGAACCTGGCATCCCGATTCCAGGGCTCATGCTCAGCTCCTCAGGGAAGCTGGGAGTTCCCAGCCAGGAGAGCCTCCAGCTTGCCTTACCTGGGGTATCTCCCCTTTTACACTCACCTAAACACTTGCGCTGTTTATGTTTTCAGTTCACTAACTGAATGTTCTGGATTAGTTTTTCATGATGACCACTGTGTGTTTTAAAGAACCAGAAATAAAAGATGTTAAGAGGTGGGCTTTTATAGCCATAGCGTTCCTCATCTGTGCAGTCAGGTAACAGGACTCCTGGCAAGGAGATAAGGCCATAAGTGCTCTTGCTTTGGAAAGATTAGTTAATTGGTAGAGGTTGTGTTTCTGTGGTTAATTTGTGTTCCTGTCGCAGTAATACGTGAGCATCCACAGGCGTGGAGTGTGCCGTCCAGCAGCCCCATAAAACAAGGCACTCTTCAGCTCTAGCACCAGTGGGTTCACCTGAATAACAATAGGGAAGCTTGTTGACCATTTGGCACTTCACAGCCCAGTAATTAGAAACTGTAAAACAATAATACAGACATGAAGCAAATCCTCCAGTTAATGAAAAAAAATCTACAATCCTGCTTTGTGGCTGAGTGCAAAATCACAACCGGCTGCTTATACAACAAAGCAAACACTTCAGGATTTTGGCAGCTGTTTTACACATATAAAAAGCTCTAGGCTCTCTATTAATTTGGGGGCTGTCATATTTGTTAAAAACTGAAAACAACAATTGCCTGACTTTCTTGTTTCTTATTAATTTACTGCAGTGGTTCTCAAATTATGGTCCCCAAACCAGAAGTAGCGACATCATCTGGGAACTTGCTAGAGATGCAGATTTCTTGGGGGGGCATCCCAGGCCTATAGGATTAGAAATTCTGGGGGGGGGGGCTTAGTAAGGTATGTTTTAACAGCTCCTCTAGTGATTCTGATGGTACTCTGAAGTTTGAGAAACACTGGGGAGTGGATAGAGGAATTGGGGGGATGGGGACTGGAGTCCCTTTTCAGCCCCACCTTTAGGGGATCACTTTGCTTCTCTCACCAGAAGGGAGACAGCTGGCCCCAGAATATGTGAAGTTCCCCTGCTGCCGGCAAGTAAGCTGCGGGGAGGTGTCTCAGGGAATGGATGTGCCTTTGGGGGGCCTGGTTGGAAGAGGAGTCTTGGACTGTGGCTTATTACCCATTTGTAAGGAATAATTTCAATATTTCCTTTGCCGTCTGGGTGGTGCTTTTGACGTCAGCTCT
Source organism: Lynx canadensis (assembly GCF_007474595.2). Classification (NCBI taxonomy): domain Eukaryota; kingdom Metazoa; phylum Chordata; class Mammalia; order Carnivora; family Felidae; genus Lynx; species Lynx canadensis. The sequence goes on along the minus strand of NC_044318.1, from coordinate 28,514,486 downwards.
GAAAGGCCCAGATTTACCAGACAGAGACGTGGGGACAAAAACAAAGACCATCTGATTTCTCAGGCCAGGCTTGCAGTGCTGCCATGTAAGGTGCTCATCTTTGTCAGCAACTATCTATCGTTAAAAACTGAAAGTTAAGATGAGGTGAGGTGGTGGCAGGACAGATTTCTTCTTTTCTATGTTCCCTCCCTTTCCTGTTTCATGTTTTTGCCCACAGCTGTCTTGGCAGATGAAATTTATGTGATAATTTTCTTGGGGCCTCTTGACAAATGTCCCCTCTGCCCCTTCCCTACTGTATGGTGACTGCAGCACTGACCCACGTTCATCTCAGAGTCATTAGAAGTCTTGCACAGCTGACCACGGAGCTCTTGGGAAATAAGAGCTTGCCACCAGAGTGAAAAGGGGTTCTCGACTGGTGTTACCACAAAGGCTCGGGTTCCTAACACTCCTTGAATAGTGTGGTTGACAGATGGTCTGCCTCTTGGGGACAAGACCTGATACAAACAGAAACACCCATCCTACAGTTTCCTGGTTTTTATCCAGATTTGTTTATTGTGCTCACATTTTAAAATATATTTTGTTTACAATTTTTCTGCCTTTCAGATCACTGAATTTTCATGTTCCCTTGGAGGGGGGGGGGCGGAAAGCAAAATGAAACAGAAAATGAGGGGCACAGGACCTGTTGGTCAGTTGGTGTTAGTATATCCTATTCTTTGATTTAATCACCCAGTGTAGCACAGCAAAGCGGCAGGGATAAAAGGGTAAATGACACATAGCTCTGTCTTCCAGGACTGATGAAGAAAAGAACTACCCAGATCTTGGGTTCACTTTACTCCCTGTTTTTGAATGGGAGAACTTGCTTGAAAACCTGAATTTGGTGTTGGACCACAAACCCAACATCAGGCTTTTTTTTAAATTTTATTTTTATTTATTTTTTTGCGGGGGGTGGTGGGTGGGTTTATTATCAGAGGTGCTTCAAATAAAGAAAACTTCGAAGCCTGAAGCAATCCGATATTGAGATACTAGAATACAGAAGCCTACAGTCACACTAAAGCAAGGTCTTGGCTATTGCATGAAGTCTTGTGTCACTCAGACATCCAAGGAAGGAAAGCTAGTTGCCAACATATCGGAAATTCTGGTGTAAATGTCAGATGTTTGGACCACTCGTTATTGTGAAGGCTTATTTTGTATTTTATTTTATTCTAAGGGATCTGTGGCCTGCAGGCTCTTAGGAAGTGGGAGTTGCTGATTCTCCTTCCATGTGATATTCAGGGCTCATGGAGAAGTCAGAGGCTCACACTGGAGCATTTGGTTTCCTGGTCATCAGGAAAGATGGTCCTTCTGCCAGACTGGGAGGGGGGAGAAAGGGGGCAAAGATGAGCTAATAAGCCTTTAGCCCCTTGTATTTTCATGAGTGGTGCAGCCTTTCTGTACTGGGACAGAAAGACTGACCTACCGTCCTCCCCAGCCTGCCTGCCCTTCATTTTGCTTTAATTAAATACACAGCTGATGATGTCAGCCTGGCTCCTGGCTCCCTCAGCTTCCCCCTTGGAACAAAACATCCGGGCAGACAGTTGTGACAATTAAAGTCTGAAGACCCAAGCTTCGTTTGTTCTGAGGTAATTAAAATAAATCTGCCTAAACATCTCCAAATGCAGATAAAACTTAGTGCTGATTAGAGGTGACCCTCTAATAAACCTGATTTGATTAGGCAGAACCACTGGGGTGCAGGCAAATATTTGAGATTCTGGTCAAGCTGATTATTCCATTGACCTTTCACTTGGGAAAGAAACCTGTTTGATTCTTTCTATCCCAGAGTACATGAAAACTATTACCTGTGACACTTAGGTGAAATAAACCGGCAGGACCTGTGGACTTGCCCTTAAGAGTCGCAGTCAGCTACCACCTGGGACATGCTTGCTTCCTGGCAGATCAATGGAGAATGGATTTTGCCGGAGGTTCTGGCCTGGAACGCTAATTAAAAAGGACGTTCTAAAATGTACCCAGGCATGTTCTGATAAAGTCTTAACAGATGTTGGTGGCGAAGGTTGTTTTTTAAAGTCACAGTTTTTCTTTCAATTTATTAAGGTACCTTTTAACAGTTTGTTATGTATAGGAAACTGTACCACACTAAAACTGCTTTCGTGTTTATATCAAGACCTCATTGCCAGTTTGGGAGAGATTTTTTAATTGCTTCGTCTTGCTCCTGTAACACTGGGTACATGTCTCTTCTTAGCATTTGTCACATTGTACTGTAATTTCGGGTTTACTTCTTTTGTTGTGTTTTAGAAAGCAGGGAAATTATCACATTCTCCTTGATGTCTGCCCAGATGCCTATCACATGGGTCAGCTATAGGGCTTGGCAAACTATAGGCTACAGGCCAAAACAGGCCACTACCTGTTTTTGTGTGGCCATGAACTAAGAATTATTTTTATATTTTTAAATGGTTGAAAATAAATCAAAGGAAGGATATTTAAGTCATGCCACATGAAAATTGTGTGAAATTAAAATTTCAGTTTTCATAAATAAAGTGTTTCTGCACTACAGCCATGTTCATTCATTTACATTATTGTCACTGGCTGCTTACGTGCTACAACAGCAGAATTGAATAGTTGTAACAGAGATCATATGGCTTGAAAAGCTTGAAATATTTACTATCTGGCATTTTGCAGAAGTTTGCTGACCCCTTTCCTATTATATACTAGGTATATTATAAGTGTTTATTGTTTGAATTATTTCGCATATAAATCTGAGTTTTCAGGTAGAGTTATTCTGATCCTGGAAGTGTTCAGTGAATTTTAAATGAATGACAGTTATTTCTCCTATTATCTTTTTGTAATCTTACCTTAGGTCTTAGTGGTGGTGGTTCATCTCTGAGAGCTAGACAATTACAATTGACCCTTGAATAATGCAGAGGGCTAGGGGCGCTGACTGCAGTGTAGTAAAAAAATCCATGCATAACTTTTGATCCGCCCCCCCCCCCCCGCCCCACCAATTTAACTTGTAATAGCCTATTGTTGAATAGCCTACCTTACCCATAACAGAAACAGCTGATTAACACATATTTTGTATATGTGTTATATAGTATATTCTTACAGTAAAGTAAGCTAGAGAAAAAAACGTTAAGAAAATACATTTACAATACTGTAGTGTACTACAAAAAACCAACACACACAACCCATGTTTAAGTGGACTTGTGCAGTTCAAACACATGTTCAAGGGTCAGAAGAGTTTTGTTAATACTTATTAACTTTCCAGGTTCTGAACCTGGTGTATGATATAAAGAGACACCATGGGGCACACGGAAGTTAAACTGACCGGGTCTTGCAGTAAAGACATGGCATGACTCTTCATGTATTGGTCTGTTCCTCTTTGCTGAGGCCGTTCTCTTTGATGAAAGAGAATTTCTATAAACCTAGGGATATCATGAGCAAATTACTGTCCGGTACTGTATAATACATTAGTTCATGTAGGCATCAATATCTTTCTTTGTGGGCTCTTTAGCTCATTAGCAGGGAGATTCATTTTAAAAAAATAATAAATCCATGGTTTAAAAAGTAAACACTGCAGAGCATGATAGCAATTACCAAGTGTAAACAGTGTGGTCTTTGAGAACCACTGTGAAATTGTCTAGTGAATTAAATTATTATGCTTTTGATAGTCATGTATCCACTTCCATTGACTGTTCAGGATTTTGCTTCAAGGAGGACAGATGAGGTATAGGTAAAGTTTATTTTTAAGACACTACTGTTCTTAGGTAAAACAAAACGACAGCGTGACAGATATACAGTGACTTGAAATCTGGCTTTTGTTTTGAGCCAGTATCTTTAAAATGACCAGTGCCACAAATAATAAATTCATTCATATGCAGTAGAGCTGGTGGGTGTTGGAATTTTACAGAATAAAGTGAGAACACTAACTTATGGAGAATTTCTACATTGAAATATTATGTAGTCTACTGGAGTTTGAGGGAGAAGATGAATTTGGCAGAAAGGAGAAGGAAGGAAGGTTAGGAGATACATAAAAAAATATGGGTCTGAACTTTCCTAGGAGTCTGAGGAAGTGATGTTTTCCTCAGAATGACACCACTGTACTCACCGTTTGTGTCCTTGCTATGAGATAAGCACTTTTTATATATTTGTGATAGTTTTAAAATAGCCTGGCATAGTATGTAGGGGATAATATCCCTATCTTACAGGTGGGAAAACTGGAACTTTGGTTAATTGGCTTGCTTGAGGTTTTGTAGTTAGAGCCAAGTTTCAAACTCTATCTGAATGACTCCAGGTATTAATGTCATTTCTACTGACCTGCTTCCTCAGAGCTTGATTCTCGGAGATTTCATCATTGAAATTATGCACTGAGAAGGTGTGTAAATCCAGCCTGAAGCCATACATCATTGTGTGAATAAATTTCTTCCCCATTTCACCTGCTTTATCTTTCTTTCCCATTACTTTGTACAACAGCTTTGATTTGTGAGCGTCCCTTGTCGCCTTCCGTGTTAACCCTGTTGATCAATATCAAGTTGATTTTGCTGTGTAGTGTAGAGGAACTTTAGGTAGGGGATTGTGTAACAAAACTCCTACAAGACCAATAACCTCTCCCTCCCCAACTAAAAAATGAGGTTTGGTTTGTCTTTGGTGGTGTGTGCCCCATCCCTCTGCCCTGGCACTCCAGGGTATTGTAAAAGGGAGAATTTGAGAACAACATTCCAGGCTTAGAGCCTCCACATTCCTTGGGTTCTGTTGGAGGACTTCTTGGCAGCATTCAAAGAAGCCTGTGTTTTCCTATTAATTTTCCATCCCGGGCCACCTGCTTCCGCCTTCCTGCTGTTTTCCTTTTGTACCTATGTGGTTGGTGCTCCTAAGGCTTTCTACATTGGCTTTCATCATTTATACCACTGAGTTTTACAGGAGCTTTTCTTTTCAAATTTTGATGTTTGACACTGTTACCGATTTTTATTTATTTATTTTGAATATGTTCACTTCTGAACCTTTTTAGACTTTATGCTGGCAGCTTCTAGGAGAGAAAAAACAAACCAGGCACATTTTATGTAGAGTCATGAGGCAGAGGGCAGAGGGTATACAGTTGATGGAAACCAGTGATTATTGATTTCTCAGAATGCAGATCCTAACTGTTGACAAATTTAGAATTTGCCTATTTTGGGGTCAGTTAGAGGTTGATTCTGGAACAGATGCTGACTTGGATATGGCTGATGTAAAAGCAGGGGTGAGCCACTGCAAAGGAACCTCAGTTCCTTAACCTCGGTTGCAGAGAGAGAAAGCCCCATAGCTTTCCGCCAGTGGGAAGCTTGCAAAATCAAAGCAGTTGAACAAGGAACAATCCAGGAATGCCCTGTATCCTACATGGATGAGGTTGGTAGGAGCTCTGTTGCCGCTGCCCATGGGTAATTCTAGGGCATCTGTGGAGAATTCAGTGCATCAGGCAATCTTTCTGATCTCTAAAAAAATTGAGGCGATTAGAAACGAGTGCAGACTGCAAGACTGGGAGGTTTGATTTGTGAGTTATGAAGATTCAGAAAAGACCTTTTGTGGAGAGTGAACTTGCCTTATCATAATATTGTGAAAATTCTGAAGACAAGTAAGTCAATTTAATGAGAAATATTAGAAGGGAAAATCTTAAAGTGTTTAATTTGAAAACTGAAAGCTTTGTCCTTTCCACAGTGTTTCCTATTCTGTGAACTAAGATGGTTAGGGGAGGTGGAGCGAAAGGTAAACCCTTCCTTTCTGCAGCTTCTGGTGATCAGTTCCTTCTCTTACTCTCATAAACACCAGTGCTGTTTAGTACCTTGCCCATCTGGTGTTGGTAGGTTCTTTTGTTTACATCATATGACCTGCCTCCACACATAAATTGTGTATAAGCTTAACCAGGGTGACAGTTGGTGTGATACTTTTTAAATCTCTAGGGCCTGAGGCCCAATGACCAGGGGAATGAAAGCTGTACTCTTTAAAAATCCCTGACACTCCTGGGGGCGACTGGGTGGCTCAGTTGGTTAAGCGTCCGACTCTTGGTTTCAGCTCAGTTCATGATCTCATGGTTCATGGGTTTGAGCCCTGTATTGGGCTCCATGCTGACTGTGTGGAGCCTGCTTGGGATATTCTGTCTCTCTCTCTCTGCCCCTCCCCTGCTCATGCTCTCTCTCTCAAATATATTAAAAAAAAAAAAACAACCAAACACCTTAGGAGCGCCTGGGTGGCTCATTCGGTTAATTGTTCGACTCTGTTTCAGCTCCGGTCATGATCTCATGGTTTCATGAGTTCGAGCCCTGTGTTGGCTCTGCACTGAGCGTTGAGCCTGCTTGGGATTCGCTGTAGCTCTACCCCACCCCTGCTCACACTGTCTCTGTCTCTTTCAAAATAAATAAATAAAACTAAAAAACAAACAAAACCTTAAAACCCATTCCCAAAACCCTGACACTCCCATCGTGTTCTCATGGTTTTGCTAAGGTAGTGTTCTACCATGTGAGAGAGATGAGGGTTGTATATTCTAGAATTATGAACAAAGCTTACTTGGGAATGATGCAGCATGTGTGTTGTGTGTTTGATGTGAAAAGGTCTGGGCTGTGTCTGTGTTTGCCATGATCACCTATAATGGTGCTGTACAACAACTCCGTGACAGTGTTATTTTAACTTAAAATAGCATGAGGGTTAGGAGAAAATACCTAGTATATCTGAAGGGGTATTCTCCTGGGCTCCTGTAATTGCAATGATTTGAAATGCTTTCACAGATTTGTAGGAGAGGGTAATTTTTCTTCTTTATTTTCTCCCTTTATCTTGTTTTAAAGCCAGTATTACCTCTCCTCCAACTTCCATATATGCTTCTCACCTCTCTCTCTCTTTCTCTGCCCCTCTCCCTCTCCCATTCCCTCTTCCTCTCCTCCTTTAAGAAAACCATCCCTGGTAAGAATCAAAGCCATTTGGAGCTTTTCTTGTTTTTTTATTAAGAGTTGACTTGACTTTAGTGCTGTGTAGAGCATGGGAAAAGTCAGGGCCATTTGGTAGTTGCTCCCTGGAAGGGTCAGCCTTCTTATGACAAGTGGGAGGGCCATGGGCATTATTTTCCAGGTGCAGGTATGTTCTGAGTGTTGCTGGTGGTGGCAGTAACCCCGGACAGCAAGGTCTTCAACACTATTGACATATGGGCTAGATAATTCTTTGTTGTGTGTAGAGAGCGCCCTGTGCATTGTAGGATGTTTAGCAGCATGCTTGGCCTCTATATTGGTAGCTCCCCACCTCTCTTCCCTGCTCTCCAGGCTGACAACCAAAATGTCATTGCCAAATGTCTCCTGGGGACAGGATCACCTTGGTTGAGAATCAACGAGAAAGGGTGAAGAAAGGGATGCCCTCCAAGCAGAGGGTGGTCATGAACCTCTCAGGGCTGGAGCCTTCATTTAGGTGCTTTGGTATATTAAAAGCACTTCTCAAATATCAGTGATAGGGACACATTTAGATAGTTGTAATTCCTGTGTAATCCATAAATACCATTTTAGCTCTCGCCTTCAACTTTCCTAGCACTACAAGTATACTGTTTTCCCTTATTCTTTAAAAAAATTTTTTTTTAATGTTTATTTTTGAGAGAGAGAGAGAGAGAGAGAGGACACAGAGTGCGAGCAAGGGAAGGGCAGAGAGAGAGGGAGGCACAGAATCTGAAGCAGGCTCCAGGCTCTGAGCTGTCAGCACAGAGCCTGACGTGGGGCTCAGACTCACGAACCGTGAGATCGTGACCTGAGCCGAAGTCTGACGCTTACCTGACTGAGCCACCCAGACGTCCCTGTTTTTCCTTATTCGTAAAATGAGAAGGTTTGCAGTAAAATTTAGTAATGTCTGAGGTCTCTCCCAACCCTCTCATTTTATGATTTTAGTTATAAAAGAGAAATATTTTGCAATTATAGGACTTCAGAGCTGAAAATTTATTTGTAGTCATTTAGTCCATTTCTATTAGTTCTGTCCAGTGTGATTTCCACAAACAGATCAGGCCAGGAAAAATATTTACTTTTTACAAGTGGATGTTATTAAATGCTACTATTTAGAGAATTTATCAGAACAGACTTTTATAAAAATGATTACTTTTGTTACTGACTGATTGGAATTCAGGTGATTGATTGCCTGAACTTTAAATATGTCTGTTGTTTGCAATCAGGCTTTTTAATATTGGTGTTTATTTTAAATAGTTGATACTTACATTTATTGGGCTGGCATTCCTATTGCCAAACAGTGTTATGCTCTGCTACCTTGATGAAGGAAACTGACTCCTCAGAGTTCCTTCGCTGATTTATTGGGATTAAATTGGTAAATCTTCTATTCTAACTGCTTTTTAAGCATCATAAGAGTAGATTTTCTTTTTGGCCTGAATGAGAGGTGGTTAAGAGGGAAATCTAATACCTTTTATGGGTTTATATGCTTCACATGTGATGTGCCCAGCCAGAAATAATGAGGTACACACCAGATGTGAAGGTACCAGCTAATATAATTATGCTGAGGATCATTTTCACCATTTGAGGGCTGAATTACGTTGAACTCATTTCTTCATCTCTAAAAGGATTTGGTATAGTTGCTTAAATTTGAATTGGGAACTGAGATGAAGTACCTGTGCTTGTGTTTTTAATTAACTAGAAGAGTTGGGTGGTGTGTACCTTTTGTACTTCTGGAGCTTGATAAACAGTAAAGCCTGGAATATTCAGATTCATGGCAAGGCTTAGATGGATGGGGAGGCGATATTCTAGTGGAAGCTAATAGCTGAGTTTGCTTTCTTTGGGCTCTTGCCTGGAAAACCAATCTGAAAGTATCGTGGTCAGACACAATGCTGTTCTTAAGCCTTATTGGAAATAATAGGTCTCTTAGCCTATGCTAAAAGGTAATTTTGCATACATTAAATATTCAGCAGAGGGCTCGAACTCTGCTTACTTTGGCAAACAAATAGATCCCAAAATGAATCACACAGATTGTAATGTGGAACAAATTGAAATACTTGAGGGTTTGGCCTAAACTTGTATTTTACCTTCCACGTCGTTATAGTGCCCTCACAAAGGAAAAACCTCTGGAAATGGCAGTGAGAAGGCAGTATTATCTCAAACTGCAGTTGTGGTCCTGGACCTGGTCTGGGGGCCTGTCTTTCCTTTTACTCCCTGCTGTGTAAGAGCAAGAAGAGAGTACTTAAGGTGTTTATTTCACCCTGAAAGATTTTTATAAAGAGCAGTTTTTAATGAAGCATGGCACATGGCATCATTATCATTTCTAACACAGAGAACTCATTTTCAATTTTGCTATCAAAGAAAAATGACAAATAGAGAATGCAAGAAAAACCAGATGGACTAACTGTATTAGGAGCTTAGTATGCATATTTTGTGTCACATATTAGCATTCATTAAGTCAAAAGGGAAAAAAAATGAGTTTTGCCTACATGCATTAAACCAATAAGGCTGGCAGAGTTCCAAGCTAGCTCTTGTGGATTAATTGTTTTATAACTGTTTTAATTAAAATTGTTCAGTATATGATTAACCTAAAAGTTTTAATTTCCACAAAACTGTTGAACAAATGAGACATTAATATTTTACATTAACCATGGTGATATTGCTGTGGTTTTCAGAGTGGCTGCTTCTTCACGTAAACCGTGGCAAGCAGTCGGTGGAAAGTGCTGTCTCACGCTGCTGGGAAGACTTGGAGATCAGGAGTAACTTAGCGAAAGGGCCAGTGTGACAGGGTTGTTCTGGTATGCTCCAGATTCTGTAGGTGTGCCTTTATGTGGTCTCCCCCCCCCCTCCCCTTCCTCGCACTCCTCACACTCCTCAGTCTAGAGCTGAGCCTCAGACGTAAATTGTCAAGTGGAGGAGGTTAACAGTATAATGTGGCAGAAATCAACTTACTGTGTGCTTCCTTCTATTAGACTTCACAGTAGTGTTGCTGTACCACACGAAATGCTTGGATTTGAAGGGACTGATTGGTAGGGCCTGAGACATTATTGACATTAAGTTTTATGGCTTTAATTTAGGAGATAGGTACGGGTGTTAGTTTTGGACTCAAAGATAGGAAAGTCTGGATGACCCATCACCTTTATTTGCTTGCAGTTTTTTAGGTTGGCACCAGGGTGACGTGGGGAAAACATGTCCCAGTTTGCAAATTGTAACACTGAGGCCCAGTAAAATTTCACTGGGCGTGGCTGCGGCTCCCTCGGTATCACAGATATGCATGTTTCTGGCTCAGTCCCTTCTCTGCTTTCTACCTGTGTCCCCATCTTAATGTAGTTCAGCTCATAAGAGACTCTTCTCCCTTCCTGTAGCCCTGTCACCCTCATTTCTCTCCGGGGGTTCAGGTCATGATACTATATAAATTTAAAGTAGTGGTGGCCTTTGAATGTCATGGGAGGGAGTTTTAAAAGATGAGATTCAAACTGCTTATTGGAAATGATGTTGACAAAACTCAAGCCGTCCAGACTATCGAGATAGTGATAAATTCTTTAAGGTACCAGGTTGGGCTCTCCTATTAGGTTTTATGACACTTGATATAAGATCTTCTTTGCATTTTTTGGTCTGCAGGAGTCTGGGATATAGTGCCTGAGCAACAAAAAGATTTTGGCTTTGACTTCCATAGTCAGGACGAGATGACGCTATGATTTGTCCAGAGTTCAAGCTGCAGCCCTGACTTGATTTTCTTTACCTTTCCCTATTGTTTCTTTCCCTGTCTTTTCTTCCTAGTGTGATAAAGTTCCCCGTGTTCTCCTTCCCTTCTGTTCTGTGTAATCATTCTCTGTCCTAAATTCCTTCTGTTTACCTTTCCGGGCACCAGCTTCTGAATAAATTATTCATATAGTCCAGTCTTTTTGGAGTAGTTAATAATCATAAATTTTATGGTTGTACAATTGGTTGTACAAGTTGCCATATTTGCCAGAGACCAGCTTCACACAAGTGATTTTGAGGTAAATGGTTTATCAGGCATGTTGTTATCTGTTCGTTTCTTTAGGCACTCTTGAGCTCTATTATTGCATGAAGTTAGATCATTAGAAATGCGCATACCTGGACCATATTATTTTGATTCTTCAGAGAATTGCCATCGAGGAGTTAGAGTGCTATGTCCTTGGTAAACGAAGAATAAAAACGTTCAATTTAAGAATTAAATATTCTGTGTTTGAAGAATATTTCTGACTTTTGCAAAACCTTAAAAATAGTCTGATATCTTAATCTCTCTGTCACACAGACACACACACACACACACACACACACACACACACACACACACACAGAACTTCTTTGGGAATTTGGTGCCAGGAAAATACTTCTTAGTTCTGACCAACATACGTGCATTCCTTTAAATCTCAAATGTTTGTTGAATGAGTGAGTAGTGCATAATTAGGTAAGGGTTTTTATGCGTTTTCCAGGAAATTCCATGTTTAATTCAGTAACCAGCTTTAGATAGCCCAAGTCCTTGGTGATCAAGTAGCGTTACTCTTTTGCTTGGTGATTACTATTTTTCATCCACTATTAACAGATTTTGCTTTGATGAAAAACTGACTTCTAGACCACAGTCCATCTAAACTAGAGATATGAGTAGGTACTTCACCGTGTTCCCATGATAAGGGGAACAATAGGAGTCAGGCATCTGGTTCCTGCCCTATGAGATTTGATAATTCTTATTTTTAAGACAGTACATGTTTAGCAAGATAGAAAAGGGCCCAAAGCAAGATTTTTTTGACACTGAAACTGTAGGAGTAGGGAGATAGTTGGGGACTTGCTACTTTTATTCTGTCTCTCTTCTCTATTTCATTACCTTTATGAATATGCTCTTTGCTCCCCTGGGTCCCATTTCCAACCCAGTAGCAGTAATTACTGTTGGGCTAAACCTCGCAGCTGTGAGGCCAGCTATTTTCTTGACCATCTCTGCAGCCTGGCTTCCACTTCTAATCCTCCATAAAAATTAATGCTTGCATTGCTCTTCACCAGCTACATGGCTACATTTTTCTCATTTGTTTTTCTGATGCAGCAGCAGCCTTCCAAAAATACCACCAAGTGTAATAATCCTTTTGCTGTTCAATACATCTTTTGTCTGAGGCTTAGTTACTGTCGCAGTTGATGGCATGACAGCTGATGGCAAGCAACAAGTGAATGTTTAAATAGTGTGTAATTCAACAGATGTGCCCGTCCAGGTGATTCTCCCAGTAGCTTGCCACACAGTGGGCAGAGGGTGAGCAGTAACTGAGTGTATAGTGGGTTGTTCCAGACATTCTCTGGTTTTGGCTAGCTTGTTCGTGGTCATAGTGATAGTTCTTGTGATTCTGTTTGGTTCCTTTATTTTGATACATGTACACTGTGTGGCTTCCATTTGGGAGATGTTTAAATTTCAAATATCAGAGACAGTTATGATTGTAGTACAGCTTTAGTAATTTCCAGTGGTCATCACAAAGTGATATTTTCTGAGAGTCCCAGGTGTGTGAAACGAATCTTCCAGAGTGCACATATAGTACTCCATGCCCTCAATCAAAGCACAGTAATTGTGGCTGGACCACTTCCAACATTACTCAAGGAAGGAAGGAGACTCCTACCCGCTGTTACTATACGGTATCTAAAACATACAGACCAATACATTTTAGCACATGGCAATCTTTCTGAAGATACGCTGTCAATCAACATAAGTAAATATCTTCTCTCTCTTCCATGAACCTAGCAACCAATTTGCTTATAGTTCTTTGCAAAACTGTTGTTAAATTACTTTGTGGCTGGTTATGTCACTTGGCTAGGAAAATGGTACTGGAATTAAGTCAGCTTTAGCCCTATGCTGCCCATCTTTTCTAACTTATGGTCAGCCATATGTTTAGACCAGATGAAGTACGAAGTTATGAGTGGATACAAGCACATTCTTGGAAAAGATACCAAAATCATGTTCTACTGAAAGTTTGGGTTAGCTTTTTCCCACCACATAGGGATATCTTCATACCTATTGCAAGGACCTTCATTTTTATTTCTGATCATATAAATAATAGTAGCTTGTTGGTAGTAATGATTAGCATAAAAATCAGATTGTGAGAGGGGAAGATTTGCTTATTGAGGGACACATAGAGGGCCCTTGAGGTACTGTAATATTTTGTTTCTTAACCATGACTATGGTTACAATAGTGTTCATGTTATTCTTCTGGAAAATGGACATGTTTTATACCCTTTTTTGGATGTGTACGATAGCTCACTATATATGTGTATTTGCTGGATAAAACTGGAAAATACCCAAAAGCACAAAGTAAAAATGGTATCTCTAATCCTACCACCAAGAGTTCATCACTTTTCTTTTTTGGCATCTATCTTCCCAATATTTTGGGGGCACATACATCCCATTATGTTGTGTCCATTCCCATGGCTTCAGAGTTTAATTAAAACACACACACACACACACACACACACACACACACACACACACACGTAGATGTACCTAAACCTGACTTTTAAAGTTTTTTATTTAAGTAATTTCTACACCCAGACTGGAGCTTGAACTCACCACCATGAAATCAAGAGTTGCTCTTCCGACTGATCTAGCCAGGTGCCCCTAAACCTGACATTTTATTTATTGTATTGTAATATTTTGGCACGAGTGTTCAAGATTCCGTAGACTTAATTTTAACGTCTATATAGAGTACCATTTCTTGGATGTATCATAGCCCATTTATCCAATTCTCTATTTGATATTTAGGCATTTTCTAATACTTAAATATTATAAATAATATGTGCTTATCTTGTAGGTATTTAAAATTAGGCTAAATTGGACTCGTTTTTATTTGGTATGTAGACATTTTGTAAAAGGCAGATTTTGTTGGACAAGGTAACTCTGGCTTCAAAAGCAACTTGAAAGCTGACATTTTTTCCCCCCTTAAAGAAAATTGAAAAAAAAATTCATTTTTTCCTTTTATGAAGTAGGTATGTGTGGTGTGTGTGAAGTAGGAAATTGCTTCAATGTTTTTATACTCTTTGGTTGGCTGTGAAGTTAATTTATTCATTCAATTATTGAATATTTATTGAACACCATCTGTATGCCAGGTGCTTTGTTCTAGATCTGAGGATTTAGAGACAGAGACCTGGTTTCTGCTTTCTCAGTGAGGTAACATAGTGAGCAGTAGGACATGGGTGTTGTCAGTCCACGCTCTTGAGTATATAGATCCAAATGTTTCTACTTGGGTGACTTTGCTGTGATTTATATTATTAAACAGGTGGCTTAGGAGCTTCTATACCAGAGAGGCTACTATTATACCCTCCTTCCCTAAACCCGTCTGTGGCCAAACTGAATCCTGGAATTCAGAGCTTTGTGGGCAAGCCTGAATAGGGCAGAAGTGGAAATGACCTTTTCATTCACAGTGTGGGCATCATTGAGGATGGGCTGTGCATTAACTCCTTTCTGGTATAACCAAGTTTCTGTCCAGCTGTAAAGTTCTGTGCTTTCTGATACTTGGGCCCCTGGAGCTCCTAGTAACTGAATCTTTTCTCAAACATTAAATTTGTAGTAGTAGGAAAAAATTAGATTCTATCTTTTTGAGATACCAGCTGAACTTTGGAGTATAAATACAGACTTAAGAATAAAAGAAAGGAGAAAAGTGCATTTACCCAACCCAGGAAATCAGATGGAAATTGAGATTGTGTCTCTGTTCATCTTCTGTAAGCAAAACCAGTAATGAAATGATAATTTTTTTCTTTCTACCTGTGCCTACAAAAAAAACCCCACAAAAAACAAAAAAACAAAACAAAACAGAGCCGGCTTGGGATTCTCTCTGTCTGCCCCTCCCCAGCTCATTCTCTCTCTCTCTCTCTCAAAATAAATAAGTAAAGTTAAAAAAAAAAAAAGGAAGAAAAAAGATAGTTTTAAGCTTTCTATTTGGAGAGAACTATCTATGGCTTGAGGCTTCAAGTTAGGAATATTTTGGCATTGAAAAACCTGTAGGGCCCCGGAAACATCTGACATCATTCATGATCAGACCAAGATGAAAGAACATTTATTTTTTAGGTAGTGTACTGAATCCTGGAAGTCTGGTGGCTGTTAAGTTCTTTAGCAGAAAGGTTTTCGGACAAGTGTCTTCCCTTAAACTCTAGAGCCTAATTAATTAAGATGTGTGACTGTCTATTTCTTGTTCCACTTGTTCTTCAGTTTTACCATCCTCTGCGTGGGTCCCTGGAAGGCTCTGTGTGTGAGTGGATTCTGGTGGAAAAAAATTCTAGATTATAAATGGACAGTCCTTGTCCTAGCATTCATTAACCTTGGACAAATCACTAAGAAACCTGTTTCTTCTGTAGAATGGGGTAATAACACTTGACTAGCCTGTTTTGTAGTATTGTTACAAAGATACTAGGTATTTAAAAAAGGAATGAATGGAATGCTTGAATTTTGGGTGCTCTGTGTTGGTTGGAGGTAGGGCAAAAGGGGGTGGAGGGTGTCATTACCACCTTGGATTTAGCAGCCTGGTTTCCAAACATGTAAGTTTGAGATGGACCTCAGGATTTTGATTGATGATGATGAATGATGTAGTCATGAATAGGTTAAAGTTTAGAAGATGCTATTGGTCCTATAGGACAATTAGATTTGTCCCCGTCCCTTAAGGTAGCTGCTCATTTGGGTGAAGTAGCATTTTGTGTCGAAAATACTACTTACTTAGGTATTTTATTGTCTTTTTTTAAATGTTTATTTTTGAGAGAGGGCACACACACGAGCAGGGGAGGGGCAGAGAGAGAGAGGGGGGACAGAGGATCTGAAGCTGGCACCATGCTGACATCAGAGAGCACAGTATGGGGCTCAAACTCAGAAATGGTGAGATCATGATCTGAGCTGAAGTTGGATGCTTAACCAACTGAGCCACCTAGGCGCCCCATGGTATTTTATTGTTATTTTTATTTCATTTTCAGTGTCCTCCAGAAAAAGCTTTGAGCTGGTTTACAAAAACATACAATGTGACAGAATTAAGATAAGATGAGGAAATTGGGACAAAGAGAAAACACACATAGAGAAAATAGGATAAAACCATGTTGAGGCTATTGGGCAGAAACATACAGGATAGGTTCTTATGCAATATGTAGAGGTGGACCACATACCTATTTTCTCAGGGAACAGAATAAAGAAGGAAATATTTGTAATTTTCCTAAGGTATTTCCTCAGTGGAGAGGATGGGGCCTTGAACTGTACTTTTCAAAACACACAGCAGTTATTTGTGAAATAATTGTTTTTATACCATCTCTCAATGCAGATTAATAACATGATGACAAACCATGATTCGGGGAAAGAGTGACCATAAGAGGTCAAGATCCCGTGTTCTGCGTAGGCAGCTCTGAAAGGCTGGCTTGAGCTAAGGACAACATTTAGAACACGTCAAGGAGTGGACACGCTACCTGTCCTCAGGTAGTCCACAAATATTCACTGCCCCAGCTGGGAGCTGGCTTCACTCCCTGAATGGTTTCCAGTGATGTTGTGGCATAGTCCATTGGCCAGGAGCCCAGAGACCCAGAGATGGAAATGCCCATCCTATCTTAAGAGTTGAGAGTCTTCATAAGCTCTTGGCATTTCCTTCTCTTTCTTGGTTCTGGTTTGTCTTTTGCAAGGATCAGACACATGAATTAAAGTTGTTCTTTGCTGGAGAATGCAGCTAAATGCCAGTTGTGACTTTTGGGTTCTAGCTATGCTGCAAACTTCTGGGAGTTCATGGACTAACAGTAACTCGTGTTAGCCATTGAGTGACCATTCAGTGGCTGTTACTTCAGTTTGTAGTTCATGGTGAGTGAATTCAAACCCATCATGTTTGTAGAGTTGGTTCCTAGATCAAATTGTTGGTAAATGCTTTCATTAGAGAATTCAGCTTGAGCCCTTTGCCCAATTTTCTGTTTCTCTGTTGTTACTAGCTGTAGATACTTTAAAAAAAAAAAATCCTCAGAAGGAATGCGTGTTTTTAGAAACAGGGAGTGTGTTCTGTGCTTTAGTGGGACACAGAAGGAGACTGTCTGGTTAAGGCAGGAGATTGTGGCACTAAAAAAGGAAACTGGCAGGCCTATTCCTGGCACTTTCAGTAAGAAAAGAAAAGAAAAGGAATGACAGGTTGGCTGGGGATTATATTAAAGGAAGCGGTGTTCCTCACCTGACCTCATATTCCCTGCATCTAGGATTGGTGTGCCTATGGCAGTCATTTTTGGCAGCTGAAGACAGACTTGGTCTGCTTTCTGCCATATATTTAGGGGTCTAGTGGAGATACAGAAGCCTGTTAAGGAGCAATCATGGCAGACTGATTCCTTTACTTTTAGTCAGAAGCCAGTTCTACCAATGTCCACAGCCAAGTGTGTGTCCTTGTAAGTTGCTTGTGTCAAGAGGAAAGACTCTCATTAAGATTTTGGAAACAAAAACAAAAATAAACTATTGGGACTGCATCAAAATAAAAAGCTTCAAAACAGCAAAGGAAACAGTCAACAAAACTAAAAGGCAACCTACAGAATGGGAGAAGATATTTGCAAATGACATATCTGATAAAGGGTTAGTGCCCAAAATATATAAAGAACTTCTAAAACTCAACACCCAAAAATGCAATTAAAAAATGGGGAGCTGAACAGAGATTTCTCCAAAGAAGACATACAGATGGCCAACAGACACATGGAAAGATGTTCATCATCACTTACCATTAGGGAAATGCAAATGAAAACCACAATTAGCTATCACCTCACACCTGTCAGAATGGTTAGAATCAACAACACAAGAAACAGTAAGTGTCATCAAGGATGTGGACAGTTGGTGGGAATGCAAACTGGTGCAGCCACTAAGGAAAACAGTATGGAGTTTCCTCAGTAAGTTAAAAAATAAAACTATCCTATGATCCAATTACACTACTGGGTGTTTACCCAAAGAACAAAAACAAAGGGATACATTCACCCCTATGTTTATTGCAGAATTATTTACAATAGCCAAGATATGGAAACAGCCCATGTGTCCATAGATTGGTGAATAGAGAAGATGTGTTAATAAAAAATGGAATATTATTCAGCCATAAAAAAGAATGAGATCTTGCCATTTGCAATGATGTGGATGGAGCTAAAGAGTACAATACTAAGCAAAATACGTCAGAGAAATGTACCATATGATTTTACTCATATTTAGAATTTAAGAAACAAATGAGCAAAGGGAAAAAGAGAATCAAGAAACAGACTCTGATCTATAGAGAACAAACTGATGGTTACCAGAGGGTAAGAGTGTAAGGGGATAGGTTAATAGGTGAAAGGGATTAAGAGGCGCACTTGTGATGAGCACTGGGTGACGTATGGAATTGTTGAATCACTGTACTGTACCTCTGAAACTAACATAACACTATTTGTTAACTAATAACTGGAATTAAGACAAAAACTTAAAATCAGAAAAAAAAAAAAGAATTTGGCCCTAATATTGGGTCAGAATAAGACTGTATTTGTGTTGTTTTTGTCCATAGTTTGCATTCCTCATAGGTAGAAAGATCTTATAATTATAGGCTAACTGCACCAGCTGATGTGTACTGGGATTTGATGTGGCTTTGTTACCTCAGAAGTCACATCAACTGTTTGACATCAGTTTATATTCCAGTACATGCTCCTCAGGCAGAAAGGGGATTGATATGGAGTATTATGCCAAGAATGAGAATCTCATGTTGAAAGCCTAGAAGTCTGAAGTCAGAAGGATTTAGTGGTTTTGATTTGTTAGAGCATACTTTTCTTCATAGATGCTCTTAGTACCAAAGTAAGTTCATATTTTTCCTAAATATGAAATGTTCTTAACATGCTTAAAGTATTATTTTATACATTTGCCACCAGGGCAAAATAGAATTAGTCTTATTCCTATTTTGTAAATAGAGAACCCAAGGCATACTTAAAGAGTCGCAGAGGTCATCCATTGTATCTGGGACATGGCTTAGAATAGTACCATTTTAATGAGTTTATTTATTGAGCAAAAAGGAGCCAGGCAACAGTGGAGGGCATCATGAGATCAGTTGTATGGTGCGGGCAAGCTGCTTTAGCTGAGTTCTTTGCTCATAGGTCAGTTGGCTCTGGCAAGAGCAGCTGAACTGAGTTCTCTGTGGTGAAGCTGAGAGGGACAAGAATGGGCGTCAGGTCAAAGGGTGTCTGTGGGGACAGACTCCGACGATTGTGTAGGACATCCTGTACATTTGGGCTTCTGCATATTTTAGTTGGCTGTGTTTGTTCTTATGTTAGTCTCAGTGTTTTTTAACCCTGTGAGTGACAGTTGACACTGTTATAGGACTTTAACAGGAGAAACTGGTCTGACCACAGTTTGATCTTGATAATGCTTTCACTTTTGCAACAAGACAGAAGGGAGTCCTTGCTTCTCTGTTCTGGGAGCCTAACCAAATCTAATAAGTCTCTGGTAGCTCTAACCTGTTTTAAGTAGTCCAAGTGTCAGGCTGACCTTTTCTATGTATGTGGCCTGCTTCCTGGAGGTGAATGAAGCCAGTTTGGGTGTTAGAACTTTTTAGAATGGAATGAAACTTGAAGTTTGCTGTTTGTTTTTATTGTTGCTTTAAAAACAAAACAAAACAAAAACAAAACCTAAAGAAAAAAAGAAAAGTGAAAAAAAACCTTCTAACTGTATCCTCTGCCCCTAGGACTGGTGAAACTTCTTAAGACTTTTAACGATTTCATCTAGATACTTAAATCTCTCTAGGATGACTGTCTTTCTCCTTCTGGCAGAATCTTGTACTTTGATCACTTCCCAGGGTGGCGTTTTGGTTAATATTTGACTCTTGCACCCACAGCCACGTGATATGTATATTTGTATGCATATATATTCACATCTCAGAGGATTGGCATCATCTTGGCAGATCTTTAAGAGTTGGAGGAGTAAATATTTGTAGTTTTTATTTCATATTTTTGCATACTGTTCTCTCATCAGGGGAAGGTATTTGGTGAACTAGAGATGGATAGGAAGACTGAACTGGAGGCTAAAACCTGCATACCTGAGAAATTGAGTCAGCCACGCCGTAACCTAATTTTTCAGTGTTCTGAAATATCTCCAGTTATTCTGAAGGATGCTATCACATTCTAAAAATAAGGTATTTTCAGTAACATCCATGTGTACTTTACTCTCCAGCATCAGAAGGGAAGTAAAGCATAGGGAAATCAAAGAAACTAGTTTTCACCCTTAACTATGACTCTGGGATTATCTAGGGTGGCTTTTAGAGAAATCTAAGCCCACATCCTGGGATGCTACTAGCATCTCTGGACAAACTCTCTCCCCTTCCTTGAGATCACTTTCCTCATGCTCTTTATGCATGTAGAGAGTTGTTGAGGGAAGGTTATATTCTGGTTTCCTGTTTTGAAAATGCAGATGTTTCTAGAAATAACCAGAATCTAAACTGAATCCAGAGCCTTCTCGTAATTTTTTTTTTAATGTTTATTTATTTTTGAGACAGAGACATAGCATGAACGGGGGAGGGCCAGAGAGAGGGAGACACAGAATCCGAAGCAGGCTGCAGGCTCCCAGCTGTCAGCACAGAGCCCGATGTGGGGCTTGAACTCAGGACTGCGAGATCATGACCTGAGCCGAAGTCGGCCACTCAACCGACTGAGCCACCCAGGTGCCCCTCTCGTAATTTTTTAGGCCTCGATCTGAAGTAATCTGGGTGAAGATAAAAAGGTGAGGTCTCATACTTTACAATTTGGTTGAAGTCAGCTGTGTCAAGGTATCTTGACTTAAATAAGTGTTAAGATCTACATATTTGATTGGTAAGATCTTTATGTGTTTCTGTAGCCATAAACCCATTTTGGAGGAAAATGAAGGATGATTTCTTTCAGTATTCTGTGAGAATCTCATTTCTTTGTTTATTTTTTTCACTGGGTTGACTTTGACTTTTATTTTTTAGGTCCAAGTTGTTAATTCCGAAAGTATTTTATTTATTTATTTTTTAAAATTGACATCCAACTTAGTCAGCATATAGTGCAACAGTGATTTCAGGAGTAGATTCCTTAATGCCCCTTACCCATCTAGCCCATCCCTCCTCCCACACCTCCTCCAATAACCCTCTGTTTGTTCTCCATATTTATGAGTCTCTTCTGTTTTGTCCCCCTCCCTGTTTTTATATTATTTTTGTTTCCCTTCCCCTTTGTTCATCTGTTTTGTCTCTTAACGTCCTCATATGAGTGAAGTCCTATGATTTTTGTCTTTCTCTGACTAATTTCACTTAGCATAATACCCTCCAGTTCCATCCACGTAGTTGCAAATGGCAAGATTTCATTCTTTTTGATTGCCGAGTAATACTCATTGTGTATATATACCACATTTTCTTTATCCATTCATCTATCGATGGACATTTGGGCTCTTTCCATACTTTGGCTATTGTTGATAGTGCTACTATAAACATAGGGGTGCCTGTGTCCCTTCGAAACAGCACACCTGAGTCCCATGGATAAATGCCTAGTAGTGCAATTGCTGGGTCGTAAGGTAGTTCTATTTTTAGTTTTTTGAGGAACCTCCATACTGTTTTCCAGAGTGGCTGCACCAGCTTGCATTCCCACCAACAATGCAAAAGAGATCCTCTTTGTCCGCATCCTCGCCAACATCTGTTGTTGCATGAGTTGTTAATGTTCGCCATTCTAACAGGTGTAAGGTGGTATCTCATTGTGGTTGATTTGATGAGTGATGATGAGTGACGTTGAGCATTTTTTCGTGTGTCGGTTGGGCATCTGGATGTCTTCCGTGGAAAAGTGTCTATTCATGTCTTTTGCCCATTTCTTCACTGGATTATTTGGTTTTTGGGTGTTGAGTTTGATAAGTTCTTTATAGATTTTGGATACTAACCCTTTATGTGATATGTCATTTGCAAATATCTTCTCCCATTCTGTCTGTTGCCTTTTAGTTTTGCTGATTGCGAAACTATTTTCTTACTGTGCTTTGTATATGGCAGCAGATTTTTACTTGGATAGGAGAAGCAAGTCCATTGGTTTTCATGTGTAGATGCTTTTCAGGAATACACAACTTCTCACTGTTGGTTTTAATAAGAAGAAAATCACCGTTGATAGTTTTGGTGTCTGTTTATAGAGATTCCTTGAGAATTGTGAACTGATAGAAAATTCCCCTAGAGAGAAAATCTGGTGTATTTGGACATCTTATTAAATGGAGCTTTTTTTCATATAAGGGCTTCGGAAGATGCATAGGCTGTCAGAGCTGGAAAAGTTTACATGGTCTCTGAATATCACTCTTTATAAATACAAGGAGCCCAAAGCCCAGAGGATCTGGTCCCCCAGTTAAGTTAGTGGTCCCTCACAGGTCTCCAGGCTGCCTGTCATTCTGCCTTGACTACTAGTGATAACTGGTTATTTCCAGCAATGAATCCAACTCTTAAGTTGTGCAGTCTTCTGAGTCTTCAAAGGAAAGCTAAGCTGTGTTATTAAAGTTCATGCTGAGTATTTTTTTACTATATTATGATTGTTTGAAAATTGGTCATTTGTTATTGTAAAACCAGAGCACTTAACTAGAACTAGCATCACCCTAGCCTCTGCCAAGTCATAGTGCATTATCGACTGTTTCATGTAGAGGTAGAAAGAGAAAGCTGTTTTAAGAGTCAAGAAAAAGGACTGTGTCTTGTCCTCAGCCAGAGGCCCACATGAGCTAAAGGAGCAATTGAGATGGGTTATGGTTTAGGGAAGGGGTAACACTCAGGTGGTGATTGAATCTAGTTTAGAAGTATGTTTCTCAGAACAGCTGATTTTTATTTTGGTTGTTTTCAACTATTTTTTTTTAAAGACAGAGTCTTAAAAAAAATTTTTTTTTAACGTTTATTTATTTTTGAGAAAGAGCGAGAGACACAGAGTGTGAGTAGGGGAGGGTCAGAAAGAGAGGGAGACACAGAATCCGAAGCAGGCTCTGGGCTCTGAGACGTCAGCACTCGAACTCAAAAGCTGTGAGATCATGACCTGAGCTGAAGTTGGCCAATGTTCGAATGTCCTTATAGCCTTCCTGGGGAAATTTGTTTTTGGGGAGACATTGCCTACATTGTTTACTCCTCTAGGGTTAAATGTACTTGACCAGCTGTTATTAATTTTATAGTTGTTAAATTACATTCTTTGCCTAGGTTGTAAGTACTGAAAGGGAACTTAGAAGCAGGACCATTTGCAAGTCATGTAGCTTTGAGCCTGAATGGTGGGTTTGATAAGAGTAGCTTTCAAATGGTCTGAGATTCTGTGCTGAATTTTGGAATTAGTGATTTACACCTGGGGATCTTTGTGAATTCTCTGGGAGAGCCTTCTCTGAGACCCTGGGCAGCTCTTGGGGGTGAGGCTGGCAGTGATATTGCCAGCTTTGAAAATGCTTACAGCCAAAGGACAGTGATTTTGTAGTACTCTTCTAAGTTCTCAGACTGACCTCTGAAATCTGGAAGAGCGAATCTGGAAGGCCAGTATTCTTTAGGGCAGTTATAAGAAGGGGGAAGGGGCTCTACCCTTCTCAGTCTGTGTGCAGGCGATTCTTGGAGGAAGCCAGGCCTGTGGAGCCAGGCTAGAGTGGAGACAGAGAATAGTACTGCTGGCATTTCCATCCTCCTCTGAGGCTGCACAGAATGTTTCAAGGGGAACCAAGAATTATCCCTCCGCTGTCCACAGCCTCTTGAAGCGGCTTTTGCGTGTTGTAGATGGAACCAATGTGTGCAAAAGTGCAATTTATATTTTATTTGGGTCTCAGCATCAAGTTGTCCTTTTTCAAATAATTTTATGGTGATTGGTTGTTTCTCTGATATGATTTCCATTGCAAGGTGAATAAAAAAGGTGACAAAATGGGGTTATTACCTAACCAGATTGCCTCGTGTACAGACAAGCTGAACTGGTGCTTTGCCCGAAGTTGGCTTGGAGTTTTCAGAAACTCAATTGCTGCCTTTATAAGGCTGTGCCTGGGGTTGTATTTCCAATCTCTCTCAACTTTTGTTCCCGTGGAAGGAAGGAAGTGGAACTGTGACAGATATATTGCCAGATAGCACACAATAGCACACAAAACGAGAAAGACATGGCGTGAGCCATTCACGGAGACAGATTTACACTCTGGGTTGCCCTCAAACCATAGATCCATCTATTTCAAAGAAACAACCTGCCCACTGTATTATATTTCAGACAGGGACACAGCTTACAAGAGAGATGCTGACTCCTTCTGTTTAGCTTTTGCCAATAACGCTGCACATTTTGCTGTCGTCAATTACTTTTGTGGGGATGGGAAAGTTTATTTGGCAAAGGAAAGCCTGTCTTTAGATGAGAAGTGGAAAAGGGAGGTATCAGGGGAGAGTATTTGGCCACGCTGTCGCCGTAGTGAAGCGTATGTGTATAGTTTTGCTTGTTTTTGTCACTGTGCAGCCGGCTGTATTATCAGGCATTGGAGGTATTATACCTATTTCACGACAAGAAAAACAAAGCTAGAGAGGTTATGATTGACCCAAGGCCAGAATGTTTGACATTCATAGTTTCTTTTTGGTTCTCTAGAGATATGGCAGAATTGTGTCAGTTTCTTTCTTTCTTTCTTTCTTTCTTTCTTTCTTTCTTTCTTTCTTTCTTTCTTTCTTTTCTTTCTTTCTTGATGTTTCGTGGGAGATAGCTTTGCAGAGTGGTAAATAGCATAAATTACAAAACTTGTCTGCCATGGTTCCCATCCAGGCTTAGCCAAGCTGCACATAGCTCTGCACCTCAGTTATTTTACTAGTAAAATGGGGATTACAGGCCTTACCGTAGAAGGTAGTTCTGAGAATTAAATTTAGTTAATATGTATATAAGGTACTTAGAATGAAGTGTTCAGTAATCTTAGCTATTACGTTTTTTAAATGTGTTTTGCTTTCATGGAAAATGAGTGGTGTGTGCTACCTGATAGGTTGTTTTGCAGAAATTTCAAATGTAAAAGAGTAACTCTGCTTGTATTAAAATTTACCTTCTAGATTGATAGGTTTAAGGAATAAAAAATACTTTTGGGAATGGTCTAAATTTGGAAGAAATCTGAAAAGAGAGAACTGTGTGTGTAGGTTTGCAATTCTACCTTATGCGATTTGTAAAATATGTTATTATATATCTTTTCTTAGTAATAATTTATTCGGGGGAGGAGAAACAAATTTTGGTTATATCCATCCTCCCATATGAGGCAGGTATTTTTGTTTTTGTTTTTATTTTAACTGGATGAGATGGTTAAGTGTTCCCTTAGTTGGATGAATTTAGAGATATGAGAAAATACTTTTATTTTTATGACACATAAGGACCCTTGAATGAAGTCACTTACCTTTTCTTGATTAAACCAGTTTCTTTTTTTCCTTTTAACATTGTGTTTTTTTTGTTTTTTTGTTTTTAAGATAAATATCACATGCTTTAGTCAGATATGTTTTGGGATAGCAATCATCTTTTTTTCTGTTATGTTGAAAAAATAAAATTCCACATGTGTGTTATTCTCAGAATGAAGTGGGTTCAGGCACACTGCTTTACACTAAGTAGAAATTCTTAGTAGTCGTTCTTCAGAAGAGATGCATTGATCAAGTCAGTTTTTGATTCATTTGTGAATACCTAAGTAGAATTGTATATGAAGGGGTTTTTCAGAGTTGGCTTCTGAGCATTATAGCATTTGTTTTAGCATATATAGTCCACATGGCCAGTATACTATCTGATTCAGTTTGAGTTCAAATAAAGTCTGGTATGAATCTACTTTAAACAACTCCTTAAGGTGACTAATCTCAGACCTGTCTCTTTCTCTCTCTCTCTCTCTCTGTTTTTTTTGTCATTGTGCTTTTCTTTTATTATGTTTTTTTTTTTAACTGTGGTAAAAAGCACATTACATTTCCAGCTTAACTGTTTTAAAGTGTATAGTTCAGTAGTGTTAAGTGTAGCCACATTGTTGTGAGACAGATCTCCAGGACTTTTTCATCTTGCGGATCTGAAACTCTACACTCCTTAAACAACAACTTCCCCTTTCTCCCTCTCCCTACTCCCAGAAACCCCGATTCTACCTTCCATGTCTATGAATTTGACTACCTTAGATCCTCAGCTAGATGGAATCATAATATTTGTTTTTTTATTACTGACTTATTTCACTTAGCATTATGTCCTCAATTAGTTTCATCCACGTTGTAGCATGTGACAGGATTTTCTTCCTTTTTAAGGCTGAATACTTTTCCCTTGCAGGTATATAGCTCATTTTGTTTATCCATTCATCTTTTCGTGGATATTTGGGTTGCTTCTGCCTCTTAGCTCTTGTGAATAGTGCTCCTATGAATATGGGTGTGCAAATATCTCTTTGAATCCGTGCTTTCAATTCTTTCGGGTGGATTGCTGGATCATATGGCACATCTATTTTAATTTTTTTCCAGAAACCTCCAAGCTGTTTTCCATAGTGGTTGCACCATTTGACAATCTTACCAGTGAGAGTGGTTCCATGAGAACAGGGCATCTGTGAAGGTTAGGATGGCCCATTTCAAGCTTGATCAGGTGTTTGGAATGAGCCTCACCGGTACTGGTTAATCATTCTTGTTAAGGTAATACTGCTGGACCAATGCAGAATGTTGGTCTGGGTTATTGTAAGACTTAGGCTGTGGTTTCTGGGAATGATCTTAGGCAGATCACCTCAACACTCCCACCCACCGTTGTCATCTGTCAAACGAGGAAATTGTTCTTCTCCCTTATCTTGTGTGTTCCAGAATCCTGTTGTTCCTCATAGAATTCAAATATCTAGAAAAGATACTCTGTATAACTTCGTGTAATTATTTGATAAACATCTCCTGTTTTTCTTATTTTTTTACTACCCCAGGTACTAAGTGATAAGGAGGGAGACCTTGGTGATTAAGAGTGCTGGCAGTGAGTCAGAATGTCTGGGTTCAAATCCTTGCTCTTCCATTTACTAGATATGTAAACTTGGGCAGTTTAATGAACCACTGTGCCTTGGTTTCTCCATCTGTGAGTTGTAGATAATAGTATCTGTGTCCAATTTTGTGAGGTTTAGATGAGTTAATGCATGTAATGTGCTTTGCATGGTGCCTAGCACATAGTAAGCAGTAGGTGTGAACTCTAATCGTTATGTAGTATGTAATCATTATGTAGTTACCATGGTGCTAAATGGTTTGAGTCATCTTCCATTATTTGTATCCTACATTTGGATAACTTTATAATTCCTGAGGATGTTGTTTCCTTATGGTGTTTCTCCGTAGGTGGGAAGGATACCCCCAATGTACAGATGGAGAGACTGAACAGCAGCTGTTCTGTTTTATATGGCTGGGATTAACACTTCAGTCTCATGATTCGAGCCCAGTACTTCCTTGCCTGGCGCACTGTCCCAAACTTAATGACTATAAGGCCTCATGGAAATGGGTTTTAATGTTAAGATCTGGTAAGAACTATTCCTTTACTTTTTTTGTTAGCAGTCAGCCTTCCAGGTTGACTTGAACTAGGATCATTTTGGTTTCTCTGCAGAACAGGATCTTGCTGATTAATCCTAGTGGCAGGGAGAACATTGGGTGTCTACATCCTTTTCGAAATATAACTTAGTACTAATACTAGCTTCTTTGGTATTTAGTACAGCTTCTTCAGAAATAGGGCTTATGTATTTAAAACTTAGATGGTCTTTTCAAAGGTGGGTAGATCTGGCATATGTCTGCCTTCTTGTAGGTAGTAGCCATGCTGCAGTTACTCAGCTATTGCAGTTTTGTTACTTGATACAGAGGCAGAGGGGAGAAGACTTCTCCATAGAAAAAACAAAGCCTGTGCCTAAAGAGTCCTCAGGTCATGTTCAGCAGATGATGGTGACGTGCTGGAACCTCCCTAGGTCTCCATTTCCCCAGCTAAAAAGAAGGGCCATGGACCAGGGGATATTTAAAGCCCTTTCAAGTTGTAAGAGTCAGACATCTTGAGACTGGAAATAGCCTCATAGGTCCTAATGACATGATAAAGATACTCTTTGAGGAGAAGCGTTTTATAACTCTGTGTCTTGGGAAGATGGAGGCATGGGGAGGTGATTGGGGTGTTGGCAGAGCAACTGGAGAAAGGAGAGACTAGTGAGGAGGCTGTTGTAATGGTCTATATGGGAAGTGAGCAACCCCATCTAGAGTACCTGGGGGGTTGTCGTAATCTAGGATAGGGTCAAGCCCTTCTCTGAAATGGCGGCGCCATCAGACCAAAGGAGCCTTCCCTGATGACTCTGTTGTGGCCCTTATTAGGGACAAGGCTTTCGGCCCTGGCTCAGAGCTGCGATGGAGGGATTGATGGATCCATGCCCCCTTCTGTTTTTCGCTAGCGCTGTCTTCACACCCTGTTGCCATTTATGTTTTTTGATGAATGATTAATTAGAAAAATAATCATTTGTAAATTGTGAGTGAACTAGACATTTGGCCCTGCCTGTAGGGAAATGGTGCCTCTGAGCCGGACGTAGCTTACAGTCAGTACATCAGAACAGCAGTATTCCCAGACCAGTGATGAATTTACATCAAGTTCCTTTTCAGCATGTTAATGACTGTTACAGCCGAGTAACTAGCAAAAAATAATAGCAAATGGGAAGAGTAAATATTTAATGCCTCTATATCACTTTTAGCTTACAGTAAAACATGCATTTTGATTCAGGAGGGGAATGAGGGAATCTTGGACATTAGAGGCAATATTAGTTTGTCTGAGTTTTATTCTTTGTTTCCTTTTCTTTCTCTGTACTTAATTAAATTCAAAAGATAAAGTGTGAGTTGTTGCTGAGGTGGATTTCACTAGGGAAGTGGGTTTTCTGTAAGTTTTAGGTCACAAGATGCTTCTTTCCTGGCAGTTTGAATCTATATGTCCGGTCAGCATCATTGATTAAATGCCTGGTGTGTATAGAGGCCTGTACTATCTCTAAAATATAGCTTTCATCATGTTACTTCCCTGCTTTAAAACTTTAGTGGCTCCCCACTGCTTCCAGGATGAAAGCGGGACTCAGTAGCCTGGCTTTTAAGGGTTTCTATGCTGTGACCCCAGCCTGCTTTCCAGCCTTACTCCCTCAGGCAACACCATGTGGACCTTTTGCTTAAGCCAGAGTGATTGACTCCTATCCCTGTAAGGTGCCAGAGGCTTCCTCACCTTTGCACCTCTGCTCAAAGCATTCTGGGGTATGAAATGACCTGTCTTTTTCTCTATCTAAAGCCTACCCTTCCTCCTAGGCACAGTTCTGGAAGATTCTCTGACTGCATTTATTGGATAGGAACCTGCTCATTTTGAAATACAGGGAAAATTGAAAGTGGATCATAATTCTGTTCCCTCCAGTTTGCCACCTCTCTACCGTAGGGAATTTAGAATGAGTTCACTTCTCCCCCACTTTTTGCTTGGCTGTCTTCTAATTTTAGAAGATGTCCAGGTAGGCAAGTTGTTGACTATAGAAAGTTCTGAGGATTAGAGCTGAATGTAGTTGGGAAACCAGACCCAAGGATAGT
This sequence comes from Lynx canadensis, assembly GCF_007474595.2. Taxonomy (NCBI): domain Eukaryota; kingdom Metazoa; phylum Chordata; class Mammalia; order Carnivora; family Felidae; genus Lynx; species Lynx canadensis. The sequence continues at coordinate 28,485,100 of NC_044318.1, read as the reverse complement.
GCCTTGTTTTCTGAGATCAGAGAGTTTTGACACAGAAGTTTCTAGCAGAGGTTGAATTCACAAAATGAGGCTGTACTGGTGGAAGCATTCAAAGAAAGGGTTTAGGCCTTTCAGTCTGTTGTTAAAAGAGTCTTGGAGTGTTGAGTTCAGACCCAGATACAGTGATAATATTCAGAGAAAATGATCAGGATGGTGAGGCAGGCCTGAAAGCGTGAAGGCTGAGTGGGCAGAAGAGAACAAGGGAGGCTGTGTCCTCTGTTTTCAAATATTCAAGAGGCTGTCTTCAGCAAAAGAGGTGTATTAGACCTCATGTATGGAACCTTGGGGTGAGAACAAAGACTGCTGGAGGTAGGTTATAGGAAGACAGATTTCAGATCAATATAAGACATACTTTTCTCATAGTGTTGTGAAAAAATGAAATGGATTTCCTCGGGAGACGGTAAGTTTCTCAAGTGTGAAGGGATGTGAACACAGAAGGCAATAATACTCTAAAGATCTGTGGATTCACAGTAAAGGGACCACAGGTACTGGAATGGAGGACCTTTAGAATAGGACATTTTCTTCTCTGGGGTAAAACCTTTACCCTGGGGTTTCGGAGAAAGATTCAGTAGTGGAAAGAAACAAGTGCCACTGTGTCCGAAAATACTTACAAATCCTGACATGCATCAAGAAATAATAAGTATAGTCTTCTGAGGCGATATTGAAAGGATGATGAAAACAGAATGAAATCTAGAATGGGGGTTCTTAACATTGGGTTAAGGGCCTCGAGGATAGTGTTTAAGAATGAGGAGATATTTGCAGAATTTCAGGAATTCGTAAACAGTTTCAAAAACATTCAGTATTAACCTTTATATATTTGGGAAACTGTAAAAGATCTATTGTTTTGAAAATATTTATCATAGAGAAATAAGAGTACAAGATTGTCTTGGCACATGAAATTTGGGTTTGTAATGGCTTAAGAATTAATACACATGTCCCCGTATGCAAATTTTAATGCCTGCATGTATTATTCTGTAAAGAACATCATAGCTTTTTTAAGATTCTCAGAAATGGCTGACTCAGAAAAAGTGAAGAATTAACTGGTCTGGAGTACTGGTTCTCAGATGTTTGAACTCAACCCAGTTAGGTAGGGCAGAAATTCCTTATATCACCCTTCCCATTCAGCATCAGTATCAGCAAATATTAGTATGAGCCATATGTACTTTTTATTTTATAAAGCAGTATCCCATAAGCTTAAAAATGTAATTTTATTGGACTTGTCTTGATAGTAGATAGCAAGACCATAAAACCACAAATGAAGATTTACTGTACAAGTAATTTTTTTGGAGGTGGGCTTGTTATGTATATATATATCTACTTTAGCTGTATATGTATCTACTTACGGTATCTCCACATTGTGAGATTAACCAGATTATCTTCAACAAATCAAAATTTTTTTTTTAATTTTTTAATGTTTATTTTTGAGAGAGAGTGAGAGAGAGAGACCACAAGCAGGAGAGAGGCAGAGAGAGAGGGAGACACAGAATCTGAAACAGGCTCCAGGCTCTGAGCTGTCAGCACAGAGCTCGACACGGGGCTTGAACCCACAAACCATGAGATCATGACCTGACCTGAAGTGGGATGCTCAACCTACTGAACCACCCAGGTGCCCCCCTAACAGATCAAATTTCTAATGGTAAAACTGAACTGATAGTAGTTTATAATTGAAAATATAGTATAAGAATAGTAGTATTACAAACTATGATTGACTCAAGACAGCACTGATGTTACAGTGACTTCTAGAGTACAGTGTGAGCTTTGAAAGTTGTAGCGTTGGTGTGTGAGTGTGCCAGTACTTGGCAGCATCGTAGAGTAGCCTGAGTACTTGGGACACCCAGTTTCTAGTTCTTTGCATACTCTGGCAACTTGCTGATTTTAATTTATCAAAATGGATTTCACGAACCTTCTAACTCACTTATTAGGGAACTACTAAGAAGCTCTTGGTCATATTAAAGAAGATGTGAATTGCGCATTTGCCTTTGAGAACTTAAGAAAGGTGTGTAGGTTTATAGATAAGTTATAGATCTTAATAAGAGTTCTTCTATGGTTACAGGCCCCTACTTTAAAGAACACCAGTCTACCAGGTCAATTTGTAGTTGCAAGTAAATGATAACTAGGTAGTTTGAGGGTTAATATCCAGGAGACTATCCAAATAAAGGCATTTTCTTTCTTTCTTTCTTTCTTCCTTTCTTTCTTTCTTTCGTCCTTCCTTCCTTCCTTCTTTTTTTTTTTTTTTTTTTTTTAAAGATCAACCTAAATGCCTCTGATAACCAGATACCCTTTCTTTTCAAATACTCCTTTATTTACCAACCCCGTTGAGCCTGGCCCTAAAGTAAGATCAACAGCTGTGCGTGACTATTTTTTTCCCCTCTCCTTTGCTGTGCTCCTCCTATCACATTGAAATACCCTGGCACTTTCTTCCCTTTTTGAAAACACAAAAGAGGATTAGGCCATATAATGGACTATTTATGTGTCAAATTAAACGTTTTACTCTGAGGCTGCTTTTGAGTTATGTGAGCAGTAAAAATATGTATTAAGCTGCCAAGCCTTTTAAAAAATGCATATTATTTAGCTGATAGCCTGTAACAGTCTGATGGACCCATAATGGTGTTTTGAGTAAATACACATTTGAACAATTTATGAAACTTATGTTTACATGTGTATTAAACAGCCTGGGTAGGGAGTGACCAAAAGTTATTACCAGTTGACAGCTGCTGTCTGGTGACCAATTTGAAATGAATTGGTGGATTCCCTTTAGTGTGGAGTAAACAGGTTTCCCTGTCAGGGGAACAGGCTGTGTAATCATCAGTGCGTGAGGTCCTAGCGCTGGAGGTCTGCATGTTGGTTGAATGAGGCACTAGAGGAAAACGTTTCAGCTCCATAGTGAGCCACACCTTGGATTCACCTGTATGGTCTATTTTATTTCATTTTGTATCTTGAACTGTATAATTATGTTCACAGAATGTAGGCAGAACAAAATATATTTGCAGAACAAAATATTCTGTCCTTGGGAAGAGGGACCATGTTTATTTCTTTGGCATCTACTCTCTAGTGTAGTGATCCTGAAATTTATGATTGTGTGCCTCTATCAGTAATAGTTCTTAAAATATTTTTTAAATGTTTTTATTTATTTTTGAGAGAGAGAGAGAGAGAGACAAAGACAGAGACAGAGCATGAGTGGGAGAGGGGCAGAGAGAGAGGGAGACACAGAATCTGAAGCAGGCTCCAGGCTCTGAGCTGTCAGCACAGAACCTGATGTGGGGCTCAAACTCATGAACTGCGAGCTTATAACCTGAGTCAAAGTTGGACGCTTAACTGACTGAGCCACCCAGGTGCCCCACTAATAGTTCTTTTTATATTTGTTCACTTCTAAATTGTATAGATATTTATATACATATATTGTATATATTTGTGTATATATTTACATATGAATGTGTATATTTGTATATATATTTATACATATAAAGCTAACACAAAAATAGAAGTTTAATGGAGACAAAAGAATAAGTACACATAGATGATCTGAATTTCTTTTTGTACCTGAATGAGTCCTCTTGAGCACCCCTGGATTTCATACACCTTGCACTGGAGGTGAAGGCTTGTGTCTTGATACCTTTGGGTGGTGGAAAGGGCACGATGCATTGTGAGGTGTTAACGTTAAAAATAAAAGCTATTTTATCAGCAAAAATGGGTTTATTCAGGAACAAGAGAATTGTAATTCAGGACGAGCAAGCTATGGCAAGCCCATAGGTAAGTCCTACAGAGAGAAATGTTATTTTATGGAGAAGAAGGAAGGAATTGGGAGGTGTTGTTTTAAAGGAAAGTCCCTTGGAGAAAACCAAGAGTTCAGGGTTTTGATGGTTTCTCATTGGTTGAGTTGCAGAGGTGGTCAGTTTCTTATAGGAGATGCAATATGTTCTGTACCTCTTTCTCTGTTGGAGCCTGTAATTGACAGTTCCTTCTGTAATTGACATGGAGTGGTATGGCCCACCCTGCCAGCCTCCCCTTCCTGAATCCCTGGTCCACTTTAGTGAGGTTTCCTCTTACTGATTCTCAAAACAGGTGTGACTTGGGCATGATATTCATAAACTTGGGCAAGTCTTTTAACTACCTTGAGCCCTTGGGCCCTCATCTGTAAAATACATGGGGCTGCCCATGGGGCTCTCCTAAAGATTTCTTATAGTAAATGTCAGGTATCCACTTAAGTGCTTGCCAGAAAGTCACCTCCTCAGAGAGACTTTCCCTGAATGTGTGTACAAATAGTTCCTTCCTCTATTCAGTTATTCTGTAATGCCTACTCTGCTTTACTTCTATTAATTTTTTATCATATGAACTCATTGTTTTCTCTTTACTGAATTGGAAGCTATTTGAGGGGAGAGACTTTTTTTCCTGTTTACTCTTGCATCCATAGCTCAGACAACAAAGCATGACACACAGTAGGTACTCAATAAATATTGGTTGAAAGTTCAATGTTGGCCACTTAGTAAGTTGATTAATAAAGAGAGGCTATTATTGCTTTCACTGAGTGCCACACATATAGCAGATGCTCTGGGATAGGATTAATGATGCTCTATGAATGATTGCTCTCAAGTGGGATCCAAGGCCGGAAGTATTTTTCCTATAGGAGGATGGTTTTTTTTTTTTTTTTCCCCCTCCATTACAGCCAGCATTTTTCAGGCTGAGGTTAGAAATGAAGTTTGTAACCCTGGATCTGGGCCAAATGAACTGACCCCTGTGTGGTTCTGATGCCTCACCTTGGCCTCATTAACTCCCTGCCGTGACCCAGTGTGCCATCTAGCTGAGGACCAGGCCAGTGGTGACAGCAGCCATGTGGATGTGCCTCAGGGAGGGCAGTGGCATTGCCAGTCACCCCTAGTCCACCTGGAAACCACCTTCTGACCTGTAGAAAACTGCTTCCAGGGGAAAGGCAGAGTATTGCAGAGTCTTGTGCCTATTCCAGGTCTGTAGAGAGAACAAACAGTTTTTAGCATGGTTGAGAGAGGGGGATGGAAGAGAAAGAACCACGTCTTTAGAGGACACTTTTCTTGGCTGCTCTTTGCAGTGAAGAGTTGTTATAGAAACACCTGTCATTTTAAAAACTTCTCATATTTAAGACCACACTTCCAATAGGGCTATGAAATAAAGGCATGTGAAGTATCCTACAGTGCTGATGTAATTGGAGACCTGAATGAATAGAAGGTTGGGAAGTGCTAACATGTATGGGCCATTACATATGCAGTTCAGTAGCGTGCAGACATTAAAAATAGCATTTCTTGATTCCTTATGTCTTTCTACTTGGTTCTTATCTGTTATTTTTGTAGTGGATTGGGATATGTGTTCAACTTTTCCTAAAAGGAGAGATGGAGAAATATTTCCTGGAATCAGCTGATACAGCTCTGAATGTGACCATTTTAAAGGGTCATGATAGATATCAGTCTGGGTTGTGTTGTAGGTGAGGAGTGGGGGATGGTTTCTTTATCTTCTTTTGGTCTGCATCCTCCAGCAACCCACTTATTAAAGGAAGTTTGTGCTGTGCAAAGTGAGCTAAGAATAATATTCCAGGCTTGGGTGAAAATTTACATACAACAGTCTTATAATGATACCCTGGAACTTCTGCCATTCAAGAGTTTGGTGGGGAATGCCCTGCCCGATGGACCCTTTTTTTTTGAAGATGATCTCCCTCAAAGTTAGTTTAAAAACATCAGAATCCTCCTCACTTTAACATAGAAAGGTATTTTTTTTCCTTGTGACATTTTAAAGGGATGTGGTAGATGGAAATGATGGGGAAATCATTGTACCATGAAAAAAGTGAGAGGCTTGGAGTTGTATAAACCCTAATACAAACCTTGACTGTGCCAGTAATGATTTGTGCTGTCATGAGTGAGTTACTTAAATTAAGCTCACGAGCCTCCGTTTCTTCATCTGAAAAATGGAGATATTTATTTCATACAGTTGTGGAGACTTGATGAACAACAGGATGTGCTTGGTGTATTTTTGACGTTCAATATATTTAGCAGCTCATTTCTCCCTTTTGGGGGTAAAGCCACAGGAAGTTTTTGGTGAATAATTGAGGTCCTTGGTGCTAAGGGGAAATTTAACTCATGCTTTTTTGTACAGACATGGGATTATAGAAATAAAAGAAAAGGGGGTAATTTTATTCCTTTGGCCATATGCGTTAGCAGCACTTTTCTTGGCTTTTGACAACATCAAAATAAAAAAAAAAAAAAGACTCGTGCTGCCTGTGTGTGAGTGTGTGTGTGCGTGTGCATGTGTTATTTCTGGCTGTTAATATAATTCATTGCTTGTCGCAGGGACTGGAACCTTTCACCCCTGAAGATTCTTGCAATTTCATGTGCTAATCCAACTGGAATTTGTATCTCACAGACCCAGAGAGTGTTGGCGTCAGAGGAGATGCTCTGTTGCAGGAGCTCAAAAGAAGAAAAAGGCAAAACTTAGAGGACTTGGGACTTGCTCAGAGTTGTGCAGCTAGTTAGTGACAAAGCTGGTGTTGCCGCAGATCGTATTTGCTCCTCATTGCTCCAGTCCTGGGGTTCTGCAAGCCGTGTTTACCAGACCAGCAGCAGCACCTGGGAACTTATAGGAAATGCTCATTTTTGCCCCCACTCCCCACTTTAGTAAGCCTTCAAGGTGGTTCTGATGACCACTAAAGTTTGAGAACCACAACTCTGGTTTTTATACTATTTGGCAGGGAGATTTTCTCAGTTTCATGGACAGCACTAGGTCTTTATTTTACCTTTCAGATGTTTTCTCCTGCCACTTAGGTGTCTCCTTTTAAAACAGTTTCATCTTTGGTGATGGCTTCCTTACACTGAGGAGCGATTGCCGCAGGAACACTTCTGTGAAACTGTTGTTTGCTGCTCTTTTATTCCCTGCTGCCAAGTAGCGGTTCTGAAATTTGTCCATTGAAAGCAAGCCCTGCTTTCTGGGTCTCAACTCCTGGAGATTCTGGTTAAATGAAATGAAGATGGGGAGTCTTTAATACTTGAAAGCTGTCCAGGTGATTTTGATGCCCAGCCGTGTGTATGGAAAACTGCATTAGAGGAACAAAGGATCAGAATGCTCATTAAAGTCATTAGGTTTTCCTAAGTGGTACCGTTGACCTTTGTTGTTCTGTATTTGGGTGTTCAGTGGACAGGAGCTATCTAAAACAGGTAATTATAGTTGCAGTGCTGACCCTCAAAGTTGAAAGTAGATTGAAATTCATTACTTAATAAGCTGTTCTCACTATTTCTAGTTTCAGTATAGGTATGGAAGGGAGAGATAAAATTACTTTTTCTTGCCTTGCAAAAAGACAAATGTCTTTGAAAATAAATGGGGTTTAAAACATATACTGTTTTTATAAAGCACAAAAATTTTGGGTGCATTCTGGGTACATTTTAAGCACTTCCAGAAGTGGGTATCCATGGGAGAGAAGGTGGTAGCCTGTGTTTTGTCATCATATGCATATATTATTTCTTTGGCCAATTTAAATACATTAACAAACAATCTAATATTTGTGAGTTGACAGTATGGATGTAGTACCATATTATGTTATTTTTCAGCTTATTTTAGCTTATGAGATATAAAGCAAAGTACACGTTAACAGTTTGCAAAATCCTGCTCTGATATTTGATTAGGGTCAGGTCCTGATTTGGATGAATTTGATGACACTTGAGTCAGATCCAACCAAACATTGTACTTTTTTTTCTTTTTTAATGTCTATTTTTTGAGAGAGAGAGAGAGAGAGGGGGATAGAGGATCCAAAGAAGCACTTTTCTTGGCTTTTGACAACATCAGAAGCCGACAGCAGAGAGTCTGATGCGGGGCTTGAACCCACGAACCATGAGATCATGGCCTGAGCTGAAGTGGAACACTTAACCGACTGAGCTTAACTTACTGAGCCACCTAGGTGCCCCCAGACATTGTCCTTTTTAATACTCATTTTTAAAAACAAAGGGCACCTGGGTGACTCAGTCAGTTAAGTGTCTGAATTCGACTTGGGTCATGATCTCACGGTTGGTGGGTTCAAGCCCTGTATCACGCTGTCTTCTATAAGCACAGAGCCTGCTTTGGATACTCTCTGTCCCCTTCTCTCTGCTCCTCCACCCCACCTCTCAGGGGTGCGTGCACTCTCTCTTTCTCTTTCAAAAACAAATAAACATACCCCCTCCCCTAAGAAATATATTAACCAAGATATTTCACTGGGCAAATTAGCATTACATTAAAAAATCTATTCTTGTAAAACTAGATTGATAGCAGAGATTAATAGGCGCGATGTAATTTTTATAATATTTTGTCATACCTTAAAGAACCTGCTTTTTGATAATATTTTGTCATGCCTTAAGATCCTGCTTCATTTTAAATGAAACATTTTAAAATCATTTTTTCCCACCGGTGGAATAAAACTAACATGTTTTGACCAAAATTACCCTAATTTTGAATATTTTGAAATTAGGTATGGAAATTAGACAGTGCTAAGACTTCTTTTTTTTTTTAAACCATAATTTAAGTGTGGTTTCTCTGCCAGCAGCTTCTGCATTATGAGCAGGCTTACAAAAGAAGAGGCCTCCTTGACTCTCAAGGTTTGCTTGTTTGCATTCTACAAATAGGAAGAGACCCTTTCTGGCATTTTGCCTTATAAGCCCTAGATGAAAATGTGTTATTACCCAAGCCAACAACAATTTTAAAATTGCTGGCCCTGACATTATAACAGATCTGTGGATAGTGAAGCACAAGCATCTGTCAGATCAAGTGTGAAAGTTTGCATTCCCGTATACTTTCTCCAGTCCCAAGAACAAGTTTAGTTTTGCCATTCAGACAGACTTGAGGCTTCTAAAAATCTGTGCTGACTGGTGTGCACTGTGGCAGCCGCAGAGGGCCAGTTGGACCTTTGATCTTCTTGTCTGGGTCACCCCTCTTAGGGAAAGGTCAAGAGACTGAGAGACCCTTCCCCAGGTTGGTTTCCTTAGTTATGCCATACTTTGTCAACAGCTGCCAACAGTGTCTGAGCTGGGCTTCTTTCCCCCCAAAACAGACTCCAGTTAGGGCACAGAATTTTTTCAGACTGGTGTAAGGTTTTTACAGAGTAGCAACAGGGTAATTAGGCTCATTGATATCACCATGTGAAAACCTCTTCTTTAAACATTCTGAATGTCCTTACCCACATGTCTAAATGTGGGTTTAAGAAAATTTTTTTTAAAGTTTGAGAGAGAGAGAGAGGTAGGGGAGGAGCAGAGAGAGAAGGAGAGGGAAAATCCCAAGCAGGCTCCATGTTCAGTGTGGGGTCCAACGCAGGGCTCGATCTAATGAACTGTGAGATCGTGACTTGAGCCGAAATCAGGAATGGGCCACTTAACTGATTGAGCCACCCAGGTGCCCCTAAATGTGTCTTTTAGAAATGCTAACAGATAACCTGGAATTCTTAAGACTGCCTAACCATGTACAGAAGGAATGAAGACTTTCCCGAATGTCTTTTAGTTGTTTCAATTGGAGATGCATGAAGAATGACCTCCATTCTGCCTAAGGAGTCTGACCTTCTTGTCACTGCGTGTAACATTAATTTCTTAATGTGTCCAGTGTGTAAAAAGGATTTTTTTCCTACTGTTTTAGCTGTTGGCCTGACTTTTGCATTTTCATTGGTAAAATATATAGGTCTGTGCTTTGAGTTGAAAGGCATAGATTATTAAACATCCCTGAACCAGCATGGCATATGCAGTTAACAGTCACAGAAAACACTGCTCATGGTTAGTTAATATGTAAACTTTTATTTCCAACATCTAAAAATTGTTCAGAGTTATCTTTAGTTGTCTGACTTCTGAGGGGTGGTTAGGAAGGTATAGCATATATCTTTAGGCAGAAACTGACAGTGATTCTCAAACTTCATTGAACATCAGAATTACTGGAGAGTTTATTGAAATGCAGATTGCTGGACCTCACCCCTGGTTTCTGATTCAGTGGGGGTGGGGGTGGGGGTGTGGCTGGGGGAGCAAGATTTTGCTTTACATGTTGCCAGGTAATGCCACTCCTGGTGATCGAGGAATCTACTGTGAGAATCACTGCTTTAGGATGTAGATCTCACACTCTTTTTTGCCAGGAAAAGACAGCTGAATTGCAGAGGGGCCCTGTTCTTTCCTCCGAAGCATTGCCTCTTCTAAGCAAACATTAAAGGAAGATTTCTATACCGCATCCATGTGGTCATGCACTGAGCTAGGTGCACAGGGCATAAATAAAATGGCCTCTGTCCCTGGGAACCTCACAGTTTAGAGAAGGGATTAACCTAAGAAAGTCTGCAGTCCTGATCCCTAGACTTGCTGTGGTGGAGATGTCAGGGGGTGGATCAGCTCTCTAGATTTGCCAGGAGGGGTGGTCTAAGCTGTTCTTAGAGCACCTCAGTTTTATTCCTGTGGGTGTGAGTGAAAGAAACAAGAATGTTCTGCAGCAAACCATTTTGTTCACTCTCAGATGAGCTCCCTGTCTTCTTTGACTCCCTGGGCGGGCGTCCTACACTATATATTCAGGACCTCCAGGATTGTCATTGTCATTGTCATTGTCAGCTCTCCACCCCCAGCTTTTGTAGAAGGCCCCTCCTACTCTCCCTTTTCCTTTTACATTTTAAAATTACAATTTCAGATACTGTCCGCTGTGGCAGCAGGATTTGTAACAAGACCAAGTTAAGTGATCTTGGTTGAACTGATTTATGAGACAGCTTCAAAAATTCATGAGGCACCAGGGGAACTTTCTGTAGCTCCCTCAGCATGCAGCATTTCCCTTCACCTCTTCACGTAGATCAGACGTTTTGTGATAGTGCAGCAGTCTAGATCATGGCCCTGCTGATTAAGACACTAAGACACTCCTGAGGAGTGAGGGGAGGGAGAGCTGAAGCCCTTGTTTCCCGAACTCTGGGCATTGACTTTGGGTAAACCAGTGAAAACCTGGTAACTACAGTTGCGGATAGAACTGTCCAGAGCAGGGTTTTCTCCATGGGTGATCTGCTGTGTCCTTCTAGTGTTATGAAGGAAGATCTTGGTCCATTAATAATAGTCCCACAATCTTAAGCGCACTGAAATGAAGTATGTGTGCAAGTGTATGTGTGTATATGAAAGAAAGAAATCAAGCAACACATGGGGCGCCTGGGTGGCTCAGTCGGTTAAGCGTCTGACTCTGGGTTTCGGCTCAGGTCATTGATCTTGTGGGAGCCCCACATGGGGCTCTGTGCGGGCAGTGCAGAGTCTGCTTGGGATTCTCCCTGTCTCCTTCCCTTTCTTCCCCTCCCCCACTCTGGCTGTCTCTCTCAAAATAAATAAATAAACTTAAAAAAAAAATCAAGCAACACAGTTAGTTGTTCCTTCTTTCTGTGAAAGCCTTCTCTAGACAGGAACAAAGGATATGGCTAAAAGCAGTAACCGGTTACAGTGCCTTCCCCATTTTATTGATCGTTCATTTCTCGTCTCTGACCTTATTAGCTACTTATTGATCTACTAGAAAAGCAAATAATTTTCCCTTGATAGCACTTAGGTGAACTGGACTTTAATGACTTGTCTCCCAAAGGGTTTTTAAAAAAGTATTTACCTACTAAGTGGAAGTTGTCTACTATCTAATGTTATAATCTGTGAGCTTGGGGACCCTTTCTTGGGAGGATCAGTGGTGTCACAGGCTGGTCTCCTCATTTTGGCTACTCCTGTTAAGACACCACACATGCTCTGTGGACTGCTGTAATGGCCTTGTAGCACACAAAGTTTTGGAGTCGACACAAGGAGCATATGTGAGATCCCACGGGAGGTGACATATTGCTGAGTCAGTTCTTTTTTTTTTTTTAACTATTTATTTATTTTAAAGTTTATTTATTTTGAGAGAAAGAGAGAGTGCAAGTGAGGCAGGGACAGAGAGGGAGGGGGACAGAGGATATGAAGCTGACAGCACAGAGCTTGATGCAGGGCTCAAACTCAATGAACCATGAGATCATGACCTGAGCTGAAGTCAGATGCTTAACCCATGGAGTCACCCAGGCATGCTGTTGCTGAGTCTGTTCTGATCAGCACCTGCCAACATGTCAAATAACTAAAGACAGCCAGAACCACTTTGTTGTTAATAAATTTTGTTTTGAGATTTTAATTCATGATTTTGGGCTCAGATTTGCTTACAAATAAGTTTTGAGTTCTTGCTCTAAAAATGCTTAATTCTCTCCTATCTGTGCTTGGGGAGAGAGAGGTTTTGGATTTGGGGTAGATATGTGTCATAGGGAAGCAGAGTGGCACAGATAACATAGGAGGTAAAATGGTTTTCCCAGCATTGTAGGTGTCTTTGACTATCTTAGTTTTTTTATGTTTACATTTTCACGTTCCCATTTTACTGCTTTTGATTATACTCTTGTTGGTTAAGATTAAATTTGTGTGCATCTCCTAAGATTATATGCAATGTGAGGCATGATGTTGGAAGCAATAGAAATAGAACTTGGAGAATGGTCCCTGATAATCCGTGAATAATATAATCCACGTAGAGGTAAAAGCAAAGATTGACTCTATAAATTGTGGGATTAATGGGTGTATTTGTCCGTTTTTCTTTTTTGCTTATTTTTTGAGTAGGTAATACAGTCATATGATTCAAAGATCAGGGGCACCTGGGTGGCTTGGTCGGTTAAGCGTCCGACTTCGGCTCAGGTCATGATCTCACGGTCTGTGAGTTCGAGCCCCGCATCGGGCTCTGTGCTGACCGCTCAGAGCCTGGAGCCTGTTTCAGATTCTGTATGTTCCTTTCTCTCTGCCCCTCCCCTGTTCATGCTCTGTCTCTCTGTCTCAAAAATAAATAAATGTTAAAAAAAATTTTTTTTAATAAAAATCAAAACCATATAAAAATTTTATAGAGAGATGTCTCATTTCCATCCCTGGACCCATATGCCCCATTCTTCAGCTTCCCATAACTATTTTATTGGTTTCTTATGTATCCTCCATAATTTCTGAAAGCAAATAGAAATATACTTGAATGTGTATTACACAGCGATACCATAAACATCATTCCGCATCTTGCTTTTTTGTGATTATCAGTATATCTTGGAGATCATTCCATCTCAGTATGGAGAGAGCTACCTAATTAATTGTCTTTAAAGCTGCCCAATAGTCCATTATATGGTTGTACTCTTACATATTTAATCGGTTCATATGTAATGACCTTGGGTTATGTCTAGTTCTTCACTCTTATAAGTGATGCTGCTTTGAATAATTTTGATTATATGGCGTTTCATCCATGTGTATGTATACATCTGTAGGATAAACTACCAGGAGTGAAATTGTTAGTCAAAGTATATGTGCATTTGTCATTTTGATAGTTACTGCCCAAATCCTCTGTACGAATTTGTATTGGTTGTACCAATTTATATTCCTGTTTAAGAGTAGGGATTTCCCCAAGCCTTGGCAACAAGTTTTGTGGTTAAACTTTTGAATTTTTGCCAATCTGATAAGGGAAAATTGTATCTCATAGTGGTTTCAGTTTGCATTTCTTATTAATAATGTTGAGCATCTCTTACTATATCCTAGATCTGATCGTATTTTTGTGAACGGTCTGGTCATATTCTTTGCTTGTTTTTCTGTTGGCTTTTTGTTAGTTTTTGTATGTTTTAAAATAACTGGTCTATTTTGGAGTATTTTTAGACTTACAGAAAAGTTGCAAAGATTTACTGTTTCTTTTTACCCATTTTGCTGTCATTAGCTCTGTTAATTATGTTAGGTGGTGTAAAGAGGTCCAGGTCTCCTGGAATTCTGGGCTTGTCACAGGTATGTCATCCCAAAGAAGGATGCAGATCCAATTTATGACTCTTAAGCTGCCTCAGGGGATGTTCTAGTTACAGATGTGGGAGGTTCCTCCGAGCCTCTGACTAGCTTACATTGTTGGGGCATACAACGTAGAGCCTGTCCTCCGATATTCTTCTTTTACTTGCGAAACTTATTAACTACAAGGGTTATTGAAGTGAAAACCTTGCCTCGAGTTTATATTTCTTGAGATTTACTTCCAGTTGTAAATGTGGTTTTCAAATGACTGAATCTTTCATAGACCAGGTTTCAAGCACATTAAATAGTTGGTGATTTCCCCCTTCTCTTCATCACATGCTAATTGGGAGAATGAATAGCTGTAATTTTTCTGGAGCACCATGCTGTCATTTTGTCCTGTGAATGAGTTCTCGGAGTACAGAGCTAAAACGTGGGGGCAGAGGTGCCAGTGCCGTTCCCATGCGGAGACACGCGTGGATCTTTGTGTCCCGCAGGGGTCGGCCTCCCCTGGAAGTTAGGGGCACTGGCTCTAGAATAAGACCTCCTGGCTTCAGATTCCTTCTTTGCCACTGCTAGCTGTGTCACCTTGAACACATTACTTAACTGTTTTGTGCTTTACTCTCCCCATTTGTAAAATGGGGATCATGATAGCACCTGCCTCATTGAGGTGGTAATGAGGACGGGATGTGATAACACGTGTGAAGTGCTTAGCACAGGCCTGGAGCCTGATGAGTTGCCAATAAATAAATAGTGGCTCAACAGTAGTGGAGAGCAGTGATTTCAGAGACCATCGTTGTGTGGAATTTGACTTCGTTTACCTTGTGAGGAATGTAGCCTGCAGACAGGGATGTCATACATGCAGCCAGTATTTGAGTACCTGGCAGTGCGAGACGATAATTAACATTTCTGTCATGTCTTGCAGTTTGGGAATTTTACAAATGTGATTTACCTCAATGAAATCTCACAAAGTAGCTCTGAGATATGATTATCCTCAGTTTATAGTTGAGGAAATGGAGGGTCAAATGCCTTATCTGATGAGCTCACCATCACAGACCTCCTTGCTGGTGGAGTTGGGATTTGACTCCAGGCCTCCTGACATTGACTCTCCAGATGCTCTCTAAGAAGAGAGTGTCAACAAAGGAAGAATCTGGAATGGTTCCCAGGTGTCCCTGGGTTTAGGTCATACTCTTCTAGGGCAGCAGAGCTAGAAGGAAGCCTGAGGTTGGCCCACCTCTTTGCGTGACTAATGAAGGCACTGCTGTGCTCGCAAGGGACTCAGGGACGCGCATGGTGCTGGCAGGCAGGTTTATGGAGAGGGCAGGGTTCTCCTTTGCTGTTCCTGGGTGGTCTTTGGGGGCTGATTAATTGCTGGCATGGAGGGGGTTTATTATGGGAAAAGTAGATAAATTCAGAGAGGGGAGGACCTGTAACTTGAGAAGCATGCGGTTTTCCTGGGATATTTTCCTAAGAGCACAAATAAAAGGGCTGTAGTTTAGTATTCAGATGTGGTTCCAGTTGTGCAAGGGCAAAGAGAAAGAGGCAAAGGCAGGGAGACAAGGAAGGAAAGTGAGTGAGTGATTTGAAAAAAAGTCAGTGAGAGACCTTTGTGGGCACATCGATAGTGTCTCCAGGGCAGGCGTTTGAACTCCGGGGAACTTGGTATATAAGGGAGAACGTCTTTACAGTTCTAGGACCTGAAGTAGACTGGGTGGCCTTGGGGTGTGTCACCTTTTCTCCTGGGAGTGGAGGGAGGGGTGCAGAAGCTACCCCATGGTATTTCTCTCAGAATTGCACTTGGGGTGACTTCTGCTTCAGGTGGGAGGTTATTCTAGGCAGAGCCGGAGTGGACCGGCAACATCAGTCTCCTTGAGGTCTTGTTAGAAATGAAGATTTGGGAACCCTACCCCAGAACTGCTGAGTTGTAATCTCCAGGGGGTGGTATTCAAGAATGTGTATTTTAGCGAGATCCTTAGGTCATTTGTCTGCATGTTAATTTATGGAAGCACTGCTCTAGTCTAGAGGCTTTCCATCTCCTCCTTAGGGTTCTATGCTGCCGGGATTAACCTGCTGTTCACGAAATAGGTACTGAATTCTTGTTTTGTAGGCACAATACAAAGGTGGACTCTAGTGTGGATCATACCTCTCCGGGAGCAGACAGTCTAGATGAAGAGACAGGATTGTCTACAAATAATTAGTGTAAAGATAGTGTGAAAGGCCAGGAGCAGAGGCACCCAGAAGACCGTGTGGAGGATAAATGTGTTTCTGTGGGGGTGTGCAGGGGCAAGAGGTGTGCATTACATCAGTGTACAACTTCTGTGTAATTCTAATCTGTGGTCTGTCGCTTCTTTGCAAGCCTGACCGGTGGCCTGACTTGGGCCAGCGAATGGCCATAGCAGTGTATTATTGCCTGTAGCCTGTCTGAAACCTGTTCAGCATGCCGCCATCACTTGACTGTCTGCTTTATTGACTCGATAAATACTTTAAAGATTGCCAGGGTAATGAAGATGACTCCTGGAAGGACATCCCCACCATCTGCTTCTGGGTCTTCTCTCACCTGTGTTGCCTCTTCTCAAAAACCTGCATGCCCACACTCTGTAAAAGAAAAAAAATTGATTTGTCACTGAATTTCCATGCCTCAGCCTGGGAGAAATGTAAATGTTGTACTGGCCTTTAGTACTCTGCCTTCAAGCCTAGATTTAGAGCTGATCATTATACTTTTAGAGTAGGTTAGGTATGAAAATAGCAGCAGGTTGAAGAGTCAGAGGAAACTGTTTGCTCTCATCTGCTGGTTTGGTCAGGGTGGAAGTACGAATATTAATACAGTCCGCTTAAACAATAAAATAACCCCCAAGGAAGAGGAACTATAAACTTTAGTAAATATCAGAGATGTTAAATGCTAAAAATAAAGGCTCTTTGCAGTTGTTTGGCTCTTTAAAGAGAGTGTTTATTGGTCAGGAGGGCTGGTGTGTTTGGTCATGTTTTGCTAGCTTTTTTTCTTTTCTTTTTTTTCTTGGTATGCATGTGTGTAAGTGCATCAGAATATAAATTAGTTAATTAAGTAGGACAGTGTTTCTAGAGTGTGAAATAGTAACCTGGCTAGCCAACTTAATTAAATCCTTTTTTATTTTCCTTTTGAAACAAGTTTCATGTTGGGAGGTCACTATGTCCTGGCTGTTGTACTTCTGAAATGTACCTTTTGACTCTATCCTCTCCTTTGTCTCCTTTTTCTCCTGTCCGGCAACTTGCACTGACTTGTCAGCTGACTTCATTCTCTCTCCCCCAGCTGTCCACTGTGCCACGACCACTAGAGACTTCTATCAGAAATCCCAAACTCTGTATGTTCCAGCTAAAGTCTAAGGAAACCTCCAGAGGCTTCCTGTTGTCTGTAGGATGTACTGTTTTTCCCAACTCCGTAGTGTGCCATATAAGACTCTTTATAGTCTGCCTCCAAAATACTGTTTCAGCCTCATTTTTAGGCTTACTCATCCCTGGGTCCATCCAGCCCACAGACCTATCTGCTATTTCCAGTACCAACAAAATATCACCAATAGTAGCCTTACCTTGGTAGGCGCCATTCTAAGTGTTTGGCGAGCATTGTCTGATGCCATTATTAAATTCAACACCAGAGACTTTTGTCATTTGTTCAAGGTCATGCACCTTGTGTTAGAGCTTGACTATTTTGATAGTCTTGCTTCTGGTCCCCGCTTTTATGTTTCTGTGCCTTTTGCTTATATGTTTTCTATGCCTAAAATGTCTTCCTCTTCTGTCTTCTTAGACTTGGAAACTTAGGTGTTAGGCATTCCTAACAAGGTGCTTCCACAGATCTTGGTGTCTGTCTCAGTTGAGCCTGATAACATCCTTAGCAGTAGTACCATCTAGGGAGGAGCTGGTCCCAAATCTTAATTTTTTTTTTTTTCCCATTTCCCCTGCAAATAGTAGGTGCCTAATAGAATGAATGCATGGATGGATGGTCATCATCAGTGTCTGACTCCTTTTGTGATTTAAGTAGAGTGTCCTTGGCCAAGTTTAAGGCTTCAGAAATTGCTGTGTGGAAAGAATGCATGTTATTTTAGCCATATCAGATTGTAGCCAGGGATAGTCCAACAAGCAAGGATCAAACGCCAACAAAGTTGTTGGTGTTTTTATTTGGGTCCAAGTGGAATATCAGAAGAATTTGGAATGGGCCTACTTATGGCAAGTTACTTATTTCTTCAGAGTTGATTGTCTGATTTGTGGCTGTATTAGTTTGCTAGTGCTGCCATAACAAAGTACCAGAGACTGGGTGGCTTAAACACAATAAATTTATTATCTCACATTCTGGAGGCTAGAAGTCCCAGACCAAGATATTGGTGGGGTTGTTTTCTCCGGAGGCCGATCTCCTTGGCTTGCAGATGGCTGCCTTCTTGCTTGCTGTGTCCTCGCTTGGTCTTTTACTGTGTGTGCAGTGCACGTTGTGTCCAAGTGTCCTCTTCTTAAAAGGACACTAGTTACAGATGACCTTTGGAAATTGCATGTATAAGTTTGACTCCCTCCAAAACTTAACTACTCATAGCATACTGTTGACTGGAAGCCTTACTGATAACAACAACCAATTGACACGTATTTTGTATGTTATATGTATTATATACTGTATTATTACAATAAAGTAAGCTAGAGCAAATAGTTATTAAGAAAGTCATAAGGAAAACACATTTTTGGTACTATATTTAAGTGGACCTTCACAGTTCAAACCTGTGTTGTTTAAGGGTCACCTGTAGTATTAAGGCCCAATCTAAAGAACTCATTTTAATTACCTTTTTAAAAGACCATATCTCCAAATATGGTCATGTTTGCAAGTACTAAGAGTTAGGACTCCAACATAGAAATTTTGGGGGAACATATTTTAGTCCCTGGCAGTGTATTATGGAAGTTCCTCTACTTAACCCCTCCCCTTTCTGCCTTTTCCTTTTGTTTTCTTCCTTCTGGCAATTTTGTTTTACCAGAGGGCTGTTGGGAGGAGAAACAGAGATAGAAGAAAAATACATTTATTTTGGGTGAATTTCGGGAAATAGCTGGTGGGGGGAATGGCTGAATCCATTGGTGAAAATGAGATTTTGATATTGCCTCTAGATGTGTATTGTCCTGGCACATTCTGTTCTGGTTTCCCGGGCAGATGAAAGCTGGCTGTGTGTTGGAAGGCTGGGGAAGTGTCTATTCTTATATTAAGTGGAAAGGGAAATTGATAATCCAGCTTTTTCAGTTGCCTGGAAAAGTGAGAACTCTATCCTTATCTGAATTTCAGCCCTTCTTCCTAGAAGTAGCTCAGGGACTTGGTGAGCACACTGAGGGTAGGGGGCAGCCCTCTCCCGTGGCTGACAGCCTGTGTGGCACAGGCGCAGAAGCTGAGAAAACATGTGTCACCCTGAATTACTGAATTTGTGCGTCCCAGCTACGTTGTTGTTCCCCAGACCTTTTGTGAGGGGTTTTTCTTTATCCTTGTTTGTTAATTCCTACCCTTGTCTCCAGTTCTCAATTGTGGCTTATGTCTTTTCTTCCCTTTCTCTTTGTGATTATCAGGTAATTTATTAAATGGAGACAAGCTTAACTAGACATTAAATAATTGCAGGTGTGCAGCTGAATTGAGCTGCTGTCCTTTAACTAGGAACTCACAGCTGTTTTTGTTGTATTGTGTGATGAGATTACACTTTACCTCATTTGGTTACATGATCTCTTGCATATTGTAAGGTGCAAGAATGTTGAAGCTTCTGCTTTAAGCAGTACACAAAGGCTGGTATGTTCTCAGGAAACCAACATAAAAGGTACTGGGAGGTCAGGTCTGGAGTCTTTGCGATATTTTTTTCCTGGAATTTTTTTCATTTCCTTTGCCTTTTTCTTGATAGGGAGCACCTGATTTGCTCCTTGACTGTCAAATATGATCAGTTATCACATCTTAAAACTGTTTTCAAAAAACAAACAAAAAACTGTTTTTTATATTGTTAAAGCAGGGCTTTTCGGTTTCCTTCAAAGGAAGAGAGAGATCAGCAGTATGTTGGACAGATTAGTTCCTTCTGTGCTTTTATTAGACCTCATCTGCATGCTTCTTTTATACAAATTTGCCTCATCAGTAAGAAGTGTAACTTACAAATTTAAGATTTAGTCATGGGTTAGGTTGTAGTGCCATCAGTTTGCTTTCTTTGTCTGGTTTCATAATTTATAATAGTTGCTAGAAGTAGACACTACTTTCACAGTATCTAGCTCAACACACAATTTAGAGTAAGCTATTAATAAAGGATTGCTTGAGTAAACTAGGCAGTAAGCCTAATGGTTTTAATAACCAATATACATGGATCTACTCTCAGGACATACAGGTATAAGAAATGTCATGCTGCCACTTGACTGCTTTGTGACCTTGGGCATCCTACTTAAATGTCTTAATCTTTGGTTTCTTCATCTAGGTGGTTGTGAGGATTAAAGATATTTGCATTAGGGGGCGCCTGGGTGGCTCAGTCGGTTGAGCGGCTGACTTCGGCTCAGGTCATGATCTCGCGGTCCGTGAGTTCGAGCCCCGCATCGGGCTCTGTGCTGACAGCTCAGAGCCTGGAGCCTGTTTCGGACTCTGTGTCTCCCTCTCTCTGACCCTCCCCGTTCATGCTCTGTCTCTCTCTGTCTCAAAAATAAATAAACGCTAAAAAAAAAAAAAAATTAAAAAAAAAAGATATTTGCATTAGATATGTGCATGCACACAGCATTTGCATGCATGCAATGTGCCTGGCACTATTCTGGATACTGGCTACATTTGTGAACAAAGCAGACCAAGTTCCTGCCCTGGTGGGATTAAATTCTAGATCTAGTTTTTTTAATTTAATTTATTTTTATCTTAGAGAAGGAGGGAGAGAGAGAGAGAGAGAGAGAGTGCGTGAGTGGAGGAGAGGGGTGGGGGGGGGGAGGGAGAGAGAGAGGGAGAGACTATGAATCCCAAGCAGGCTCCACAGCCAATATGGAGCCCGACGTGGGGGCTCAATTCCATGACCCTGGAGTCATGACCTGAGCTGAAATCAAAAGAGTCCAACGTTCAACTGACTGAGCCATCCAAGTGCCCCATATACTTTAGACTGTCTACCAGGGAGAATCCACTTGGTGGGAGAACATGATAGCTACCATTTGTGAAAAAAATTTTTTTAACTGAAATATGTAGCTAATAATGGTTTCTTTATTTGGTACATTTAAACACTGTTTCAATCTAGTACACGTCTGGCATATAGAGGGAGCTTTAAAGCCCTTCCCATACTTTTTCATATCATCTACATCTGTCTGTATTTATGGGTTTGTCTATTAAAAAAAATTGGTTAGAGTCTCTATCTAGGCTAGGGATTGTTGGTCATGGGATGCTGACTTCTCTGGGAGTTTGCTTTTAGGCTGTCTCTCAGGTTCCAGAAGGGGACTCCAAGAATGAGTTCTGAGTGACATGTTTGATCCTTTGAATCTTTTCATGGAAGTGCAGTTTGTTCAAGTAAAGTCTGGATGGCTCAGAGACTACACTGTGATGTTTAGCTTACCTAACCCTGTCTGATACACTCTTTGCTAGTGTCTACAGAAACACAAGCAGAGAAATATCCCAGGGTTTCAGACTGATTAGCTCTCTTAAACTCTTATTCTTAATGGGTGACTGAAAGAAAAAATATTTTTGAGATTTTTCTTTTTTTTTTTTTTAATTTTTTTTTTCAACGTTTATTTATTTTTGGGACAGAGAGAGACAGAGCATGAACGGGGGAGGGGCAGAGAGAGAGAGGGAGACACAGAATCGGAAACAGGCTCCAGGCTCTGAGCCATCAGCCCAGAGCCCGACGCGGGGCTCGAACTCCCGGACCGCGAGATCGTGACCTGGCTGAAGTCGGACGCTTAACCGACTGCGCCACCCAGGCGCCCCGATTTTTCTCTTTTTACCGATGACTAATAGAAACAAAAAGACACTGGCCATCTTTCAGAAGCATTGTAAACATATTCTGATTGTGGGCTTCTGGAGTTCAGACGTGGGAGGGTGTTAGTGACCAGATGTCAGTTCCTTGGGGACAGGGGTGATGGTTGTCAGTGAATCTAGAACTGTATCTTGAGAGGAGTGGGCAGTGGCTTCTGTAGGAACACAGAGATGTCCGACACCTGTCATGCACTATGCTGAATGCTGGGTCTATAGTATTTGGAGTATTTGAACCAGGGCTAGCCCATAATGTATCTGTGTTGTTATGAGAGATCTATCAGGTTGAGAGCTGCGAACCCATCATATGGTTGCAGTTTGCATCCTTCCTGTGTTTCCTCTTAGGGAATAAATAATATATGATAATGAAAAAAAAGCATGTTTTTGTGGCTTTTTTTTAATTGAATTTTGATTTAGGACCCTTTATGTTGTGGGTGTTTTTGAAGGTTGTGGAATTTGGTTGCTTATTGAGAATGCTTTGAGAAAATTGGATCTCTGACCTACAACCAGTCCCACATTGAATTCCTTCCACTTATTGCTACAAAGAAATACACATTTTTGTTGAAGCTGAGGGAGGGGTGTTACCTGCTTGTTTATCAGAGCCTCCAAAATTAGCTCAGACATCCCTGATGCCTCAGCTGATGTCCTTGCTCCCTGGTTGGGTGTTTGTGTCTGAAGTACTTGCTTCCTTGGCTGTGGGTTAGGTCACAGAGCCCATTGCTATGGAGATTATTGCAAAGGAGCAGACTTAGCAGGATTGCACAAGGCTAGCCAGTGGCTGGGTTTAGACTACCTTGGAAGAATTGGCTTAAGGGCAGAGAGGAAAAGTTTAGAAACCTTTCTTCCTCTTTGGTGGCGCTGATGCCAATGAAACCAGACTGAAGTTCTTGTGCCTTTTTTCAGGAATAGGGTCATATAGCTCATTGGACTTAAATTAGTTGGTGTGAATTACAGGCAGGGGCTTTATGTAGGTGCCATGTGTAAATCATTGTGCTGTCCAGGTGGAGTTAATTTTTTTTTTTTTTTTTTTGAGAGAGAGCATGAGAGCTTGAGCACGAGCAAGGGAGGGGCAGAGGGAGAGAGAGAATCTTAAGCAGGCTCCACACCCAGTGCAGAGCCTGACATGGGGCTCCATCTCACAACTGTGAGGTCATGATCTGAGCTGAAATCAAGAGTCGGACGCTTAACTCACTGAGTTACCCAAGTGCCCCAGGTGGAGTTAAATTTGATATCAGAAGAATGAGTTAGCCTAATGGAGGGTAACAGTGGGTTATTAAGGTGTTCTTCAGTACAACCAGAAATTTTCACTCCATAATGTTTTTACTGTAACTTCTCATTCTTGGTGTTGAATCAGGCCCACATGGCCATTCTGATGGTTTGGAAAAGTTTTCACCCATGAGAGTGGTCTTCTTAAAGATGGTGAATCAGAATCATCTCATCATTGCAGGTAAGGAGGTACTTTTGTTCTCTGAGTTTGCTGCAAGCATGTGTTGACTCAGAGAGAAAAGGGCAAAACCAGACATTTTTCTTTCTGTTGAATCTTTTCATGATGAGGGTTTTGTCCTTTTAATAAAATAAGCCAGAGCTCTAAACTTTATTAAGTGAGAGGTCTGGGGCAAAGGAGAAATGATGCAAAATGCTGTCCTGTTTCTTAGAAAACTTTACTGGTACCTTTTGAGCTGTGTCCATTGGCTGATTGTTTCAGAAACATCACACAAAATGTCTTACTCCTTTTTATGTTGGCTCTCTTTAAACTTTTCTTAGGGGAACCTGGGTGGCTCAGTTGGTTAAGTATCTGACTCTTGATTTTGGCTCAGGTCATGATCTCACAGTTTGTGAGTTCAAGCCCCATTTGGGGCTCTGTGCTGACACTGTGGAGCCTGTTTGAGATTCTCTCTCTCTGCTCCTCCCCCACTCACACATGCACTTTTTCTCTCTCAAAAACAAATCAACGTAAAAAAAAATAAAATTTTCTTAAAAAAATGCCAAAACTTTTCCAAGCCAGCTAAATAAACCCAAATATGGAATGATCTGAAATGACTTAGACAAAGCAAATGATTCTGACTTTCCCAGCTGGGGGACTTTGTCTTCTTGAAGGCCAGCCCTCTAAATTATGGGAAGATCCAAAGCAAAATTGAGTTAAATAAGTCCCCTAATTCCCATAAGTAATTTCTAAATTATCCTTTTATATACCTTACTTGTAATGCAGCTTGCAAGTGAGTATCACTGTGAGAGCTACAGTTTGTTAGGGTTTAGATCTTAATTAGCTCATGAGAGTGCATCCTTTTGAAGTTGTATACAACAGGTTGTTGGGTAGTTTTCCAAAAGCAATTAAAATGCCCACTGTTGTAATTAAGCGTGTTACTGGTCGTATGTTCTAGTTATAGAATGTATTTGACAATTAAAGAAACTGAGAGTGAGGCTTTTGGCTGGGCTCTTTGGGATGTAGTAGACTGACTGCCACCTTAATACTCTGTAAGGAGAGTCAAGTGGTGTGTACGGGACGTACATCGTAGGTCATGTCTTAGACCTTTGAGTATTTATTGTTACTCCATAAGTAAAAGCAACTATAGGTTTGTTTTTGTTTTTTAATTGAAGTATAATTAACATAGTGTTATATTAGTTTCAGGTGTACAATGTAATGATTCAACAGTTCTATACATGACTCGGTGCTCATCATGGTAACAGATTTTTAGGCAAGTGCTAAAGTTCGGGAGTGTGAATTCCTGATTATATACTACTGTATATACAGGAGACAAAAATCCAAACGTCCAAATTATAGTCTTTAGCTGAAAGTCCTTTTTATAAAGCTTTGCCGTATCTTTTAAGAAGGTTGCTTGACTCTGACAGTGAACATTTAATCTGTTAAGCTAACATCTCCATTGCTGTGATCAAATTTTTTTATCTGGTTGTTGAAAGGGAAGTTTGGGAGAAATGCCGCCAGGTACAAGATGTGGTTTAATGTCTGTTTCTGAACTGCGTACAGCGTGTAGAAGTTGTTAAACTGCACGCCCACCATGGCACAGTGAGATTTGGTCTGGCCCATGGGAGAAGCTGTGATGGTCAGGGCTGGTCTTGATGGCAGATACAGTTCTTCACAGTTTCCTTTGCATGCTGCATGACTTCTATTCTTTCCTTTCTCCTGTTGACCATTTTGGACCGTTTCTTTGTTCCTTAACACCAAAATGGCATGGTGACTGAGACCATGGGACAAATGAGTCATTTATTGGACAGGTGAAAATCAGTACTTAAAGTGAAGTTGGGCTTTTCTCGTGTATTTTATTTTGAAATACATTCAGCACTCAAAGGAAAATGGACCATTTAGTTTTGTGATTCCATCCCTTTGCCTTGCCTGTTAGTGCCCTCCCCCGCCCCCCCATGCAATTAACATGAAAATGATGGTTAAAAATGAGCTTAGCATTTAGAGCTGGGCGGGAGGAAGGCTTCATAGCATGTTAAAATCAGAGAAAAAGAGAAAAGGGCAAGTATTTTGTGATTATTACTTGGTTTTGAGGAATAGTGAAAGGATTGAGTCTTATAAATGTACTTCTTACCAGAGTTATTTTAAGGTTGTGATTAATGATAAAATTCTTTTTATTGTACAAAAAATTAGAATTATTAGAGATACACTATTTATTTATGGCTCTCTAGATATATCTGTGTTAAACCTATAATATATTAGTATGAAATAAATTTAAAGGCTCGTGAGTCTGAGGACACTTGCTTTAAATTCATTTATACAGGTACTTTCTGTGCTTCCTTTGTAGCAAGTTTTCCATAATTTATTTCTAGTCTTGTAGAAATACAGGAGAAAAAAACCAACCAGATTATTAGCTTGGTTCCTTTGAGTTTTACAATTTTCCCATGTACAGAACAAAATAAAACCAGTCTTTGGTGAAGTCCTATGAGATAAGATTACTGGTTCTGAGGAAATGACTATCTCCAAAGTGTACATCTGTATGTAATATGTTGTATGCATTATGTGTGGTGTTTTATAGTTAAAATACAACATAATCATCATGAAATAATGCACATGAAATGAGATGTTACAATAAGATGAGCTTGGCTTAAAAAGAAACAAAGAATAAACATGGAATTTCTAAGCAGTTTTCCTTGTAGGTCTAATGAGTCTAAATTAGTCTTACTCATAGCTCAGATGTCCGCTTTGGTATGCTTTACTGCATAAAGTCGTATTCAGCCTCCCAATTCAGAGTAATTCCCCTCCTTTGTGCCCCATAGCGCCCCATGCTTCCCTCATTGTGGCACTTCCTGATCTATATTGTGTATTCCTCCATTTGAGTATAAAGTGTTAGGACATGAGCAGATAATTATGCTTTTTATTTTGCCTTTTATTTTACTTTTCCCCTCTGAATTCCTTTTTAAAAAAATTAAAATGTCATTGACACACAATAAACTTCAAATAAAGTGTGTGACGTGTTAAGTTTTGACCTAGTATATACTCGTGAAAGCATCCCACAGTTAGGGTAATGAACGCATTCAGCACCCTCAAAAGTTTCCTCTTGCCTTTTTGTAATACTTCCCTCCTCCCTCTTTCTGCTCTTTGTCCTGATCTGTTTTTTTTTTTTTTTTTATCACTGTAGATTACTTGGCATATCCAATAATTTTATATAAATGGCATCTCTTACAGTTTGTACTCTTTTCTTTTGTCTGGCTTCTTTCACTCAGCATAATTATTTTGAGATTCATCCATGTAATAGCATGTATTGATAGTTTCCTTTTTATTGCTTAATATTCTTCTGTTGGTTGGATATATTAAAGTTTGTTTATCCACTCATCTCTTTTCGGGCATTTCCATTTCCTGCCATTATAAATAAAACTATGAATACTGGCATGTGAATATGCCATGAATATTGGCATACAAGCCTTTGTATGGACCTCTACTTTCATTTCTCCTAGGTAAATCCCTGGGAATGGAATGTCTGTGTCATATGACAGGAATATGTTTAAATTTATAAGAAACTGCCAAACAGTTTTATAAAGTCTTTGTATCATTTTACATTCCTGCCAACAGTGAATGAGAGTTCTAGTTCCTTCATATTCTTGCTAACAGTTGGTATGATAAATATTTTAAAAATTTTAGCCATTCTCATAGGCATGTAATAGAACCTCACTGTGGTTTAAGTTTGTATTTCCCTAACGGCTAGTGATGTTAACTGTCTCTTCATGTGCTTTTGTCCATATAGCTTCCTTTGAGAAGGCTATGCTTAAATTTTTTGTCCTTTTTTTTTTGAAAGGTTGTTTTCTTACTGAATTTCAAGAATTCTTTGTGTATTCTGAATTCTTTTATCAAACGTATGATTTGCAAATATATTTTACCATCTTTACAGGTATGTCTTTCCGTTCCCATTAAGAATGTCTTTTGAAGGGCAGAAGTTTTAATTTTGGTGAAGTATAAATACCAGTTTGTTATTTTATGGATTATATTTCTGGTGTCTTAGTTAAGAAATCTTTGCCTAACCAAAGTCACAAAGATTTTTTTCCAGAAGGTTTGTGGTGTTAGATTTTACATTTAGGTCTGTGATTAATTTTGAGTTAATTTTAGTATGATGTGAGGTATGGATGAAATTGATTTTTTTTATATGGATATTCAGTTGTTTCCACATCATTTGTTTAAAAGACTATCTTTTCTCCATTGAATTGCCTTTGTACTTTTGTCAAAATTTGATGTTTCTGTATGTGTGGATCTATTTAAGATTCCCTATTCTATTCCAATAGTTTTATGCTTATCCCTTCTTCAATAATCATACTGCCTTGCTTGTTGTAGGTTTATATTGTCTTAAAATCGAATAGTAAGTCTTCCAACTTCACCATTTGTCTACATTGTTTGTACTACTTAGCGCCTTTGCCTTTCCATGTAAATTTCATTTTTTTTTTTTTAAAACGTTTATTCGTTTATTTTGAGAGACAGAGAGAACCAGCTGGGGAGAGGGGCAGAGGGAGAGAGAGAATCACAAGCAGGCTCTGTGCTGTCATGTGGGGCTTGAGCCCATGAACCTTGAGATCATGACCTGAGCCAAAATCAAGAGTCAAACACTTAACCGACTGACCCCCGGCCCCATCCCCAGTACCCCACCATGTAGATTTTAGAATCATCTTGCTTGTTATCTGAATATCCTCCTGGGATTTTGATTGAAATTGTATTAAAGCTGTAGATGAGTTTTGGGAGCATTGTTTACCATATTGGGTCTTCAAATTTATGATCATAGTTATGTCCCTCTACTTATATTGATCTTTTTTGATTTCTTTTCATCAACATCTTGTAGTGTTCAGCATACTTGTCACATATATATTTTATAATTATTCTTTTTACATAGCTTTCATTCATAAGATTCAGAGACTTCTCTTTGGTGCTTTTCATGTTTATATTACATCCTTCTATTAATAACTTCTCTGGTGTTAGCCTTCAGTATTGCTTAAGTTTTCCAAAGGCAAACTTTCTAAAGTTTTCCAAAGAGGAAGCCAAATGAAATTTGGAGTCAAATCTGCCATAGGAGATTATTGACTACCTAGGTTACCCTGCTTGGATTTAACTCTTTGGCTTATATAATTTCTCTTGAGGCATAAGCCAAAAACAGTGATACCATATAATTCCAACTGTGGTTAAAAGAAGGATTTTAAATGGCTGAAGAGCTGACCATTTTTTATGCTGCTTATATTGAGAGGCCACTGGTAGTTTGTGAAACACTGTCAGTGTTTCTTACCCAGAAAGCAGTTGAGGACATATTTTAGGTTGGGAACAGAGAATTCACAGGCTGGTGGAGTGCTGTAGCGGAAGGATTCCTCAGGGATCATCAGTTCACAGAAAGGGAAAGAAACACTCGGTTACTTGGTTTCCTTGGAGAAACATCTTCTCAGTGAGCTCTTCCTGAAATGCATTCTGTTTCCATCGGAATCCAGATTCCTAGCCCTTCCCACTGAGCCGATTATGTCCGTTGAGCGTAGGCAGTCAGAATGGAGAGGTGAAGGGTCGGTGTTAGAGCTGAGGTGGCTGTTGACCAGAGATGATGCTGTGCCCAGTGGGATTGTTAGGAGAACTTCCTGTGTGGGACAGATGCGGGTGGTGATTGCTCACATACACTAGTGGAGTTACCTTCTGCCAAACACTATTCTAAATGATTGATGTATATGAACTGGTCTGATCTTAACAACCTTGTGAGGTATACATTCTGTGATCATTCCATTTTGTGAGTGAGCAAAATGAAGCACAGAGCAAAATCAGGAATTTTTCCAGTAGGTGATGGAGGCGGGAGAGGAATCTAGGCAGTCTGGCCCTAGAGTACACATTTGTAGCCACTACACTTGTTTGTCAGATGGTCAGAGAGCATGTCTGTTAGGAGATCCTGTAGGTGAATGATCCCTAAAAACCTCTCTGCTAGTCTTGGGGACCGTGGGGTTCAGTTTTCTTGAGTTTTAAAATAAGAGAGACTTCTGTCAGTGATAAGATGGACACTTCATTTCTGAAGTTCTAATTTAAAGCTCTTTGGAACATACAGGTTTTCAAATAGAAAATGTGTGTGTGTAAAAGTTTCACTGCTTTAAAAGTCTTCCTCTCCCACAACTACATAGTCTCTGGTTTAAATGTTTGTTTCCCAAGTCTTTTCCCAAGGAAGGACATACTTAGGCTTATATCTAAATGGAATTGAATGGGCCTTTCTTTGATTTATAATGTGGCAGCAGGAGACTGTTTGGCTATGCATACCTCTACGGGGCCAGGTATAAGCAGTTTTAGAGAATCCTAGCCACTAAAATAAGCAGGTGTTGGTGGGCAGAGGCTATGGGTGGCTGCCTGGCTCTGGCTGGCAAAACATTCCTGGGTGGCATTTGCCACCAGTTCCCTGGGTGTGGGCACCAGAGAGTGTAGGGGAGGAGTTGGCCTGATGAGCTCTGTGTTTGTGGCACATTATGGAAACTTTATAGTGTTTTAGCTGCTCTCTCTTGGGTGGGCATAGAGCCATGCTTGGCCCTAACTCTTAGAGGAAATGGGACAGAGAAGTGGACAATGTTCTGGACTGTGTGGAGGATGGAGACCACAAGGAAGGGATGGAAGGGAGAATAAAAGGGAAAAGCAGTGATTTTAGATGCACTTTGCTTCAGGTTTTCCAGCATCAGGGAAACCATGCACCTCCAGCAGTGTGTAGAATTTGTGCTTTGGGAAGGAAGTAGGTCTTTTTGAGTGTAATCTGGAGTGATTCCTTCTTGAAGGAGGAAATGAAGATGATTGAGAGGCTGTCTCTCTCATACATACGTACATATCTTGTTTTGCTAATTACAGGGCAGTTGGATAGACCTCATCCACTGTTTTAATCTTTGGGTGTGAGTAAATAAGAGAGACATACTGGGTAGGAGGAGAGTCTTTTTGTCCCTGCTAACAAGGGAGGCGAAAGGTGGCATTTGAACTTTTGACTCTTCAATTTAAATTCCTAACAATTTATTGGGGGCCTATTATGTGCCAGGTACATCACACGGACATGGGATATGGCATCTAAAGGCTAACTGTTGAAACGGTTTATGTTGGTCTGGATATACTTCCGCTAATCTGTATTTGTCATATAAGACAAAGATTATCATTGAAATTTATATTAAAGATTATCCTTTAAAACTATTCAGCACATGTTACCATTCTTAGAATGTGGGGGCATATTGGGATCTTTAGTGGGTATATTTGTTTCCTGTGTCCTGTTGTAACAAATTACTATAAATTTAGTGGCTTAAAACAACACAGATTTATTATCTTGCAGTTCCATAGGTTAGAAGTCCAACATGAGTCTCCCTAGGCTAAAACCAAGGTGTTAGTAGGGCTGGAGGCTTCTTCTGGAGGTTGGAGGGCAGGTTCTGTTAACCTGTGTTTTTCAGCTTCTAGAGGCTTTTGCATTCCGTGGTGTGGGGTCCCTTCCTTCATCTTCAGAGCCAGCAATAGCAGATTGAGTCCTTCTCATGATGCCATCTCTCTTTTTCCCACTTCATAGTCTTATCCTCCTCTTCTATTTAAGAACCTTTGAGATTATATTAGGCCCACTTGGACAATCCAGGATCATCCCCTTATTTCATTTTATTATTATTAAAAAACATTTTTTTTTTTTTTTTTTTTTTTTTTTTTTTTTGAGAGAAAGAGAGAGGCAGAGGGAGGGAGAGAGAAAATCTTAAGCAGGCTTCATGCCTAGCATTGAGCCCGATGCGGGGCTCCATCTCATGAGCTTTGAGATCATGACCTTAGCTGAAATGCTTAACTGACTGAGCCACCCACGTGCCCCCAGGATAATCCCCTTATTTTAAGATTTGCTGACCAGCATCCTTAATTCCATCTACAACCTTAATCCCCCTTTGTCCTGTAACATGATACATTCATAGATTACAGGAAGTAAGGAAATTTGACATCTCTGGGGAGCCTTTATTCTACTTTCCACAGTAGTGCCGAGTTTTTCCAATTTTGCTGATTCCTCTAGTCAAGTGAAATTGTATAATGACCCTTACAGTCCTTTGCATAATGGATTGTAACATGTGAATGTGTCCTGTGTATGTAGTGGCGGGAGGCGTAACATTCATTGCCTTAAAGCCTCACACCTCTTCATTGGGATAAAACCCCAACCACCTAAACATGTGATGATCAATTAGTTTTGTAGAATCTCAGTGTTGGAAAGAAGCCGCTTAGTTGGCCTGGCTTGAAGATGCCCTGTTGTGTCTCTTCTACATGAGTGTCCCACCTTTGCCGACATGGGATGGCCTGGTTTGGCAGATGATGTTGTCTGTGAACAGCTCCATTTTCCTGGTAGGAAGTTCCTGCTTTATATTGAGGGGAAGTCTGTCTTTTTGCAATAGAACCTATTGGTTCTTTCTTGTTTTACTCTCTGGGGGTCATATTAAATAAATGTAATTTCCTCTTTCATACTTGAAGCCCTTGAGATTTGTTTTTAAAGACTGCTATTGTATCCCCCAAGTATTCAGACTAAAAATTCTCACTATCTTCTACTGGGTCTCACTTGAAACTGTTTTGAGACTTTTTTCCATCCTGGTCACTCTCCTGAGTATGATATAGCACGAGGCAGTGGGGACTGACTGAAGGATGATTTAATAGGAGCCTTTAAATGCCTGGGGAATTGTCATACAGAGGAGGCTGGTAAGATCTTTGCCATCACCACGGAAACAAGAGATCACAGGCTTATATTGTGGCTAAAGAGATTTAGGTGTCAGGAAACCTGTCTTAACCTCATGGATTGAGATAGTGCAGAGGACTGCCATGGGAAGTTGAGGGATCTTTTGCCCTAGAAATGTATAAGGCAAGCCTTTAACCTCAGAATTCATTTATTTTGTAGAAGAGATTTTGCTTTTAGTTAAATGTTCTGTTTAAAGTATTCTTGTCATTGCTTGTCATCTATGCCTGATGCCCGGATTTCCCTCCTGTGTTGGTTCATTGGATGTAAGGCATCATCATCATGACTGCTGTTAATCACAGGGGGAAGGAATATGGTTCAGGGCTTTATGAAGGAAGGGAAACAGTGGCGTAGCTCAGGATAATTAATAGCAAGTGGAGTGACAGTTTGATTCCCTGGTAGGAACCCTGGCATTGTTGAAGGAAAAAATCACTTTATTCTTTCATAGAGAGAGGCAGCTGTAATTCTGGTTGGATAGAATCCAATTAAAAGGAACTGACATGCAAATTGATGATCAGACAGTGTGAGCATAGAAAAAGTCCAAGAAGAGTTCTGTAAGAAGTGGCAGCGAACAGTGTAAGTGATTTGGCACGGTAATATGCATAAGAAAAATGGAAACATATGGGTTGGCTACCTGAGCAATTATAAGTCTGGAATCTCAGCCAGGAGGGAGGAGGAGATTGGTTGGTTTGGTGGGTTTATAGTTACTAAACTTTTAGACATTTTGTTTGGAGTTGAGGCATACATTTTAGGAATTACAGCCTTTCACAATAGAGTGATTACACATCAACCCTTGAAGGTTATAGGTTTCCAAATTGGTGGTGGTTAAATATAATATTCCCAAGAATAAATGATGGGAATCCAAGCCTGGCTCTTGGAAAGAAGATCTCATGGTACAGATATACGTCACCTGACCTCATGCTGTGTCCTCAAAGATTGCGTGAGAATTGACTCCTAAATTTAGGCTGAAATAAGAGAGCTTGCCATTTATAGTAATGCTATTATGAATCATTTTCTAAAGTGAAAAATCCTTTTTATAACCAAAGTCATGCCCAGTTTATCTCTTGAGTAAATTCATAAGTCCATATATTAGGTTTGCTTAAACAAAGGTATTTTTCTTTGAAATGAAATAATTACAGGGGCACATAGCAGTGAAGCTTTAGAATAACAGGAAAAAAAATGGGCATAATTTTGTAAGAAGTCAGTATATTGCTTTTTAGGGAGGAAAAT
Organism: Lynx canadensis; assembly: GCF_007474595.2. Classification (NCBI taxonomy): domain Eukaryota; kingdom Metazoa; phylum Chordata; class Mammalia; order Carnivora; family Felidae; genus Lynx; species Lynx canadensis. The sequence goes on along the minus strand of NC_044318.1, from coordinate 28,451,951 downwards.
TCTGCTTAAGAAGTCAGATAGCTTCTGCTGCTATTACAGGAGGAGAACGCTGCCTGGCAGATTGCAGGGAGATTTATTAGGATCTTTTGGGAACTGCAGCAGAAATGGCTATGAAATGTTTTGAAGAAGGGGGAAATAGGACCACAGCATTTACTAGGCTTGATTCAGAGGAAAACCAAAGAAGGTGAAATGGAGTTCACCCTGAGCGAGCTGTGGAAGACTGAGAAGCTCGGGGGATACTTGCACGGACAGCAGCGGCAGCAAGAAGAGACCAGACAGTGCTCTCAGCACGAGAGCACCCAGTTGTCATGCTGGTCGGTGGCAAGGAACGTCACCAGAGGGGATGCAGAATGCCAGGGTCACTTTTTGTTGGTTGAGGTGCGAGTAGTGGGCTGCATGTCCTGTAAGCCCTGTGAGGTTTAGCCTCCAGCCACCACGCGCTCTCCCTGTGGCTGTCACCATTACTTTGCACCTTCCTGGAATGCTCTTAACCTCAGGGCTCCCTCCCTCACTTGGAGTTTCTACTAGAAGCACCTTTATCAGGGAGACCTTTCCTGATTATCTAGAGCAAGCGCTTTCTCTTCCCTTACTCTGTGTTATTTTTCTTCATTGCAGTCATTTCCCCCTCAAGCATGTGCTTGTTAAATGTTTTTCCCTTCTCTGTCCATCGGAAGTAAGTTCCATGAGAGTTGAGGCCCACTTTGTTTCTCAGCACTGTATTCCTAGCACCTGATTCCACAACCATTTGTGAAAGCAATTTTTAGGAAGTCTCTGTGCTTCTCACGGTTATAAGAGCTGGGAATGAGAAGGGGAATGGAGGACTCTGTTGCTGTCCTGTATTTCATAACATACTATATAATTATAATAGTTATAAAAGCCTGAGCACAGAATGCTGTGAGCTTTGAGAAATAAGCTGGGGATAGTCCTTCCAAAACTGAATCCAGAGTGATACAGTTTTCTTTGGTGGTCAAGACAAGGAGAAGGACATTGTAGGTTGACAAAAGAGGTTGAATGAAGTTGGAAAGATTTAAAGATGGATTTTGTGTTTGGACGTCCTTGAGTAAGTTCAGTGTGGCTGTTGGAGCACAGGTGCATGGTGAAACATGACAGACAGGACTAGGAGGTGTGAAGACTGGGAAGAATGCTTGATACGTAGGTTGACATCTAATGGGGTGAGTTTTTGAAAGGAGTTGGGACCTTTTGGGAAATGGTGAGCCCTAAACTCTTTTTTTTCCTCCTTTTCTCAAGTTTTTATTAAAATTCCAGTTAGTTAACATGCAGTATAATATTAGTTTCAGGTGTAGGATTTAGTGATTCATCACTTACATACAACACCCAGTCCTCTTCCCCAGTGCCCTCCTCAATACCTCAATCACCCTTCCCCCCTTCCCCTGCCCACATCCTCTCCAGCATCCCTCAGTTTGTTCTCTGTAGTTAAGTCTGTTTTCTGGTTTGCCTCTCTCTCTTTCCGCCCCTTATTTCATCTCTTGTATTTCTTAAATTCCATATATGAGTGAAATCATATGACGCTTGTCTTTCTCTGCCTGACTTATTTTGCTTAGCATAATACTCTCTAGCTCCATCCATGTCGTTGCAAATGGCAAGATTTCATTCTATGTATGTATATGTATATGCATATGCATATGTATGTATGTGTGTATATACATATACATACATGTTCTATCTATATGTGTATGTGTGTGTATACATATGTATATATCTATACATGTTCTGTCTCTCTGTACCACATCTTTTTTATCCATTCATCAGTCGATAGACATTTGGGCTTTTTCCATAATTTGGCTATGTTGATAATGCTGCTATAAACATTAGGGTGCATGTATCCCTTCAAATCAGTATTTTTGTATTCTCTGGGTAAATACCCAGTAGTGTAATTGCTGAATCGTAGGATAGTTCTCTTTTAAACTTTTTGAGGACCCTCCATACTGTTTTCTACAGTGGCTTCACCAGTTTGCATTCCTACCAGCAGTGTAAGAGGGTTCTCCTTTCTCTGCATCCTCACCAACACCCGTTGTTTCCTGTGTTGTTAATTTTAGCCATTCTGGGTACACCCGGATGGCTTAGTCGGTTAGGCGTTTGACTTTGGTTCAGGTCATGATCTCGTAGTCTGTGAGTTTGAGCCCCACGTTGGACTCTGTGCTAACAGCTCCAAGCCTGCGGCCTGCTTCAGATTCTGTCTCCCTCTGTCTCTGCTGCTTCCCCATTCATGCTGTATCTCTCTCTTTCAAAAATAAATAAACATTTTTTAAAAAGTTAAAAAAAATTAAGTCATTCTGGTAGGTGTGAGGTGATACCTCATTGAGTTTTGATTTATATTTCCCTGATGATGAGTGCTGTTGGAGCCCCAAACTCTTTAAGCAGGAAGCATGAATACCCAAAAGATAGTGGATGAAGGATTGATGGCAGTGGAAAGGGTGTACAGATAGAGGGAGGATATAGAGCAGGGGTGGATATGATTTTCCCAACTTAAAATGCAGAAAAAGTTTGGGATCCCACACTGAAGGACCCAAGAGTGAAAAGCAATTCTGTTTGTTTACGGATGCCTAGGATATACTATGTATAGGTGGTGGCTAAAGATCAAAGTCTAGTAATTCTTGGAGATGTTCAGTTTTTTGTTTTTTGTTTTTTGTTTTTTTTTTTTTCAGTAGAAGTAAAGCTGTGTCATTGGGACACAAGGAGAATAAGATGCTCTTTTAGTTCATAGAATAAAAATGCTTAATTGGAAAATGCCTTGGCATACAGATGAGAATCGTCATCCAATTCATGTGTTTAGCAGCTCTATGACCTTGGAAAATTAAATTTACCTCAACTTCTGTTTTCCATTAAAGGATGGACTTTTGTTCATATGCTTACATTGTTGATGTGTGAAACAGTGTATTTGAGCAATTAGATTAAAATTCCCTTTACAAATATTGGGTAATGTTAGGAGTCCTTTGCTTTGATATAAATGCATCTGAAGACCATTGACTGGTGAATGGATAAAGAAGATACGGTGTATATGTACAATGGAATACTATTCAGCCATCAGAAGGAAAGAAATCTTGCCATTTTCCATGAGGTGGATGGAACTAGAGAGTATTATGCTAAGCGAAATAAGCCAGGCAGAGAAAGATGAATACCATGTGATTTTACTCATATGTGGAATTTAAGAAACAAAACAGGTGAACGTATGGGAAGGGGGGATGAAAAGAGAGGGAAACAAACCATAAGAGACTCTTTTTTTTTTTTTTAATTTTTTTTCAACGTTTTTTATTTATTTTTGGGACAGAGAGAGACAGAGCATGAACGGGGGAGGGGCAGAGAGAGAGGGAGACACAGAACCGGAAACAGGCTCCAAGCCATCAGCCCAGAGCCTGACGCGGGGCTCGAACTCACGGACCGCGAGATCGTGACCTAGCTGATGTCGGACGCTTAACCGACTGTGCCACCCAGGCGCCCCAAGAGACTCTTAATGATAGAGAACAAACTGATGGTGCGTGGAGTCAGGTGGGTCGGTGATGGATGGGCTACATGGGTGATGGGCATTAAGAAGGGCAGTTGTTGTGCTGAGCACTGGGTGTTGTATGTAAGTGATGGATTACTAAATTCTCCTGAAAACAAAATTACACTATATGTTAACTAACTAGAATTTAAATAAAAGGAAAAAAAATACATCTGAAGAGAATAGAACTTAAATATTTTCTCTCTCTCTCTCTCTCTCTCTCTCTCTCACACACACACACACACAGAGAGAGAGAGAGAGAGAGAGAGAGAAAAGAAAAGAAAAGAAAAAAGGGAGAAGAAATGACACAGAGAGAAACAGATCTGGAATTGCTTTTTTACTGGAATATGGTATCACCAAAGTGTCAGAGCCACTTACTTACAGTCTGAGAAAAACACAACTGTTCCAAGAGGTGGCCTGTGCAGTTTTTAAAGCAGACATTAGAGGAGCAACTTTTTTGCTGCTGATATTCTACATGTCAAAACACGTTCTGTTTCAGCAGTTGGTGAGAGCGAGTGTAGAGCAGTGCAAAAGCAAGAAGGAGGATTTGATCCTGTGACATGTGCTCCTGCATGCTAACCTGTGGGTCACAGCCGTCTGCATTCCCAACGGCTGGGTATCAGACAGTTGGATACTTTATCCCGGTTTTTACTGCCTTCATCATTCACACCACTTCTGCGGGGTTCCCCGCCTCTCCCTTCAACTTTGGTCATTTGGAGTTGCCAGATTGTAGTCTTGTGTATATATGGAATGTTACATAAGCTGTGTGGTTCTCTGAGACCTTTTTAGGAAATTTGGAAAAACTTATATTTTGGAATGTTTTCCTCTCTTTGAGAAGTGGGGAGGAAAGGGATGTTTTATAATGATTGCTTTGAAGTAGGCCCATTTGTAGAGTATTAACTCAGGCAAAGGACAGAATAGCTTTGTGGTTAACATAAAGTTCTCAGAGTCTCACTGCCTAGGTCCCAGTTCCAGCTTTCCCACTTTTTAAAAATTAAAAAAAATTTTTTTCTTTTAATGTTTATTTATTTTTGAGACAGAGACAGAGCATGAGCAGGGAAGGGGCAGAGAGAGAGGGAGACACAGGATGTGAAGCAGGCTCCAGGCTCTGAGCTGTCAGCACAGAGCCCGACACGGGGCTTGAACTCACGGACTGTGAGATCATGACCTGAGCCGAAGTCGGATCCTTAACCGACTGAGCCACCCAGGCACCCCCCAGCTTTCCCACTTAATAGTTATGTGACCGTGTGAGAGTTACTTAGTTTCCCCATCTGTAAAATGGGACTAGTAGTAACACCTGCTGTAGGGTGCTTGGGAGGACTACAAGAGTAAATATATGTAATCCATTTAGATCAAGGACTGGTGAACAATGTGTGCTCCCTAAATATTAGCTCGTGTTAGTCCTGGCTTTCTCATGGCCATTGGCGTTTCTAAGGATTTGCAAGAAATCCTCAGATGAATCCTGGATGAAGCCAAACCTTTTCTGCTTGCTGTGTCAGAAAGAGACTTATTGGCAGAGTGCTAGAAATGATTCAGTGGGTAAGTAATGGACTGTTGAGCTCCACACCTCAGTCCACTGGCATTGTATAAGAAGCAAGTCATTACATTCTAATGGTAGTTTAGTGAAATGGATGAGTAGTCTCAGTGTACCTCCTCAGGCAGCGACCGAAGTCAAGCCAAGCATCCTGGAATGTCTGGGAACCACCTGGAGAGAGGATGGAAGTCTGCAGTACAGTTGTAGGGGATGGATGAGTGGGACCCAAGAGGGAACTACAGAAGCAGTGTGACTTGTGTTGATTCCAGCAAGCAGAAGGACTCTCCAGGGTATTCCTGAGTATACACAAGGGATCCTGTTAAGCTGGAGAGCAGAAATCACTCAACAGGAGTCAGACCACCTGGACAAACCCCTGACCTGCCACCACCAACATTGTCACATCCCTGTGGGTGAGTCACGTTTTCCTCTCTGACCCTCAGGTTTTCTGTCTGTACACTGATTAGATGATTTCTCGACTCCTTTTCTCTCCCGGGCTCCATGATTTCACAATTGCATTGGCTTTCAAGAGCTCTGCGAGGTAGGGAGTGCTGCAAAACAATCTGCTGTTAGACCTTGGCCTGTGCAAGTCTTTCGTTTTGTTTTTTGTTATTTCAAAGAAGTTCCTGTTCAAAAGACTACGAAGCATTTCATCATTGGTCTTGTGAGGGAGTTGTCTCTTTAATCTCTCACGTTTCCTTTTTCCCTACAAGTGATATCCACAGGACTGCTGTTGTCTTGTGCTGTCTGGATCAGCACTTTTGCAGAGAAATGAAAACAGTGCACTTTTAAAGGCACAGAAGGCAAAAACTGTAGCATCAGGATTCAAGGTTACAGAATTGGTTAACTTTCTGGTTTGTTTTGCTGAGCTGAATGAAAACGATTTGATTGAATGTTACTGCTTAGGGATAAATATTAATAACCACAAAAATCCCCCGGTGGTAATTTTTTATTCCTCTTTGTGAAGAGTTTCAAATTATGGTCTAGGACATGGATTATTATTGTCAACTGAACATGAGTGTGAGGAATGTGGAGTCACTGGGTAAAGGACTTGGTTTGAGGGGAGCCTGATTTGGGACTTCATCCCCTGACCCTGGGATCCTGTCCTGAGCGAAAATCAAGAGTTGGATGCTCAACCAACTGAGCCACCCAGGTGCTCCTCATCTTTTTAATTCTGGCCATGTTAGTGGCTATAAAATGGTATCTCCTTATGGTCTTTAGTGTTTATTTTCCTGATGACTAATAGTGTTGAGCATTATCTTTTTTTGTGTGGTGTTTGTTCAAGTCTTTGACCATTTTAAAATTGGGTTGTTTGTATTTTTGCTACTGATTTATAGGCTCTCTTGACTATTCTGATACAAGTCCCTTGTCAAATATATGTAATAAGAATGTTTCTCTCAGTCTGTGGTTTGCCTTTTCAGATTTCCTACTGATGTTTTTAGATGAGCAGAAGTTTTTAATTTTGAGGAAGTCTTATTTATCTTACATTTTCCTTATGTGTTTTGTGTTTTTTGTGCCTTCTCTAGGAAATCGGCGTACCTTACAGAAATATTCTCCCTTGTTTCCTTCTAGAAGCCTTAACTACATTTTGGTTTATGGTCCATTTCAGATTTTTGTGTGTGTGTAAGATAAGAGTAAAGGTTATTCCCCCTCCCCCTTATGTTTATCCAGTTCTACCATTATTTGTTGGAAATAATGTTTATCCAGTTGTTCTAGCATTATTTGTTGGAAAGACTTTCCTATACTCTTTGAATATATTTGGTGCATTTGTGGAAAATCATTTGCCTGTTTTAAGTTGATTTCTGTTCTGTTTATGGACTCTGATTTCTGCTCCATTGATGTATCTGTCTATCCTCCCAGGACCACACTGTCTTAGTTACTCGAGCTTTATAGTAAGTGTTGAACTGTAGTAGTGTGAATCCTCCCTCTTTGTTCTTTTTTCCCGAGATTGTTTTGACTATTCTAGGTTCTTTGCTTTTCCATACAAAATGTTAGAATCAAATTGTCAGATTCTTAAAAACAAACACCTGTAGTGCTTTACAAAATCCTGTGATGCCTATGCCATACTCCATGCCAGTATAAACCAGAATCTTTTGGGGGTTGAATCCAGGCATCTATCTGTTAAAAGTCCTAGGTTATTCCAGGTGCAGCAAAGGTTGAGAACTGATGTGCTAATGGGGTTTTGGTGTGTGGTACACCAAAAAAGAAATTCAGTAGTGAATTCCTGGCATGGAACTCACCCCAGTGGAATGTGTGTGCAGGAGTTGAAGCGGGCCCCCAAGTGGAAGAGATTGTCCGTGATTATGGAGAAGGAGGGTGTGGTTCTCGGAGGACCGTGGAGAGGGAAGGAGAAGCTGTGTAGTCTAGAAAAGCCCTCCCCGCATCTCGCGTGGACCCCCATAGCTGGAGTGCTGCTTTTGGCTACCATTCCTGATTATTTAGGATATCCTCACCCTAAGCCTGCCACAAATGTAGCCTAAAAAACTAGTACCTGCAACTTGAAAGCAGAGGAATGTTCCTGGTTGGTAAAGCATATAAATTGCATTATTTTAGAGAATAGCTCTCCCCTGGATTAGGGAAGTGTTTGCGAAATCTGCATAACAATGAACAGAGTAGGCACTTTTTTGAAGGTTCTTAGTCTTTTTAAATTTTAATGTCTTTAGTCAAACATTGATTCCTCCATTCTTCCCATGGGTAGGTAGTTCTGTTAGAAGTGTCGCCTCCCTAAAAGGCTTTAAAGAAAAAAGGGACAAAAAATTGCAATCAAATAGTGTTGCTCTTTGGGAACATGTAAGCTCTGTGGGCTGGTAGGTGCTTGCTTGTGGCTTTTCTTTTTTTTTCCCCAAACACATTTTCCTTCTTGAAGAGAGAGGTTGAACTATGCAGCTGAGTCCCTCTTTCTGAGCTACAAGCTCCCTAAACAGCTGTAGAGAATTAATTTCAGTCAGAGCTGGCAGAGCTTTGATCTCAACTTTCTGCTCAGTGTTATGGAAAATCCTCTCTGGAAAATAGCCGGTATCTACCTGCTATGGGATGTTACAAAATTCAGATGAACATTGGATGTTTGAGTGTTTTCCTAGGAGAAACGGCACAGAAAATCCTTTTGTGAGCTAGATTTTACAGTGCGCACAGAAAGCAAGCATCGGTGATAAATTTATATTTTTGTGTGTGTGCCATGTTGATTGTACTATTTTCTTGTTCCTCATGGAATTCAAATATAGCATGTCCAACTCCACACCTCACATTTGTCTGTTAGGGGTGAGACATTTTAGCCAGGAAAGAGCCTTGATATTAGCAGCTTCTAACTCTTTTAGAAACCTATGTATTCTCCATGAGGTGGAGAAGCAGGTGGGCCCAGGGTGAGAGAACCCTTGCTTGGCTCTTACCATTTTCTTCCAATAACTATTATAAAGAAATAAGAGCATTCACAGATTCCTGTATAAGAAATCCCCTTTATTCTTTCTTTTTTCTCATTTTTATACCCTTATTCTAGGATTTATCTGTAATGCACTCATCACTTTGATGGTGGTGTAATCGTAACAAATAATTTTATATTTTGCTTAATGTTACAAAAAGCCATTTCTGTGTAGCTATATTATCTTCATAGTTAATAACTTAATGACTGCATAATATCATCAAATTGTGCCATGATTTATGTTTTTCTAATGTTGGAAGTTTTCAATTTTGTGCCATTCTACCACAAAGAACTTAGTTGTGCATAGGATTCCCTCTTCCCCCTTAATTTCTTTGACACATTTTCGGTTGTAGAATACTAACAGGGTGCCTTTTTGTTTTAAGGGTTTTATCCGTGTACAGTTTACACTGTATACTATCATCAGTGATATAAGGGTCCTTGTCTTGAAAATTATCATTATTTACATTTTTAGCGATAAAAAGCTACAAGATATCTTTCAGAACTGTGTCACTAGAAAGGCGGCTGTACTTACCCTTTATTTTTGGGCACTAGTTTGAACCTCATTTATGTTTGTGTTTTACCAGTTTATGGATTGGAATTTTTTCCCTTAACTTGCATGAAGTTTTTCTGTTACCTAGATTGTAACCCTTGACAATGTTTGTCATGAATACTTTTTGCAGTTCTTTTTATTTTAGTTTTTCATTATAAAGGAGTTTATGAAGTTGAATTTTTTTTTCTTTTTTTACTTCTTCTGTTGCCTGAAGGTGAACAAACTTGTCATCCCTTTGAGAGATAGGACCCCAATTCTGTTTACCCCTCAACATTTCCTGTGGTTTAATTAAAAGACGTTTCTGAGATCCATCTTAGTTTCTGTTGATTCACGTGTCCTCTTCTTACCTGCAGTGCTATGAGGAAAGGTGGGTTAAGTCAGGAGCTGGCTTTTTTCACAAGTCTTGGGGGGAGAGGAATAGAAACAGCCAGAATTCCGATCTTAGCTTCCTGTAATGTCTACAAGTCTGTGTTTACCCATCTTTAAAGCTGGGATGAGAATAACAAATGTACAGAGAATTTTTTTGAATGCACTTAAGCCTTCTCTTAAGCACTGTTAAGAACCTCAGTTAGAAGTGTTTAAAATACCAAATAGCTGTAACCTTTGATTGGTATGTATGCATCATCATTTCTAGGGTTTTTCTCAGTAGTTGGAGACCACATGGGATCATTGCTGTTTTCTGAAACAAACCACAACCCTCTGACCTGTGGATGTTGGGGATCTGGGTATGGGGGGAAAAACCCTGTAAATTGAGGTTATCTGTCAGACATATGCAGTATGTGAATCAGATCTGAGTACTTGGTGAGGATTTTGGGGACTAGGTAACAATGACTTCAGGAAATAGAAATACTGGAGGCAGTGTGGATAGTGGTTAAAACACATGAGCTTTGACAGAACGACTTGTTTAACCCAACGTTGCCACTTATTTATGTGACCTTGGCTAAGTCATGTAACCTCTCCAAACTTAATTTCCTCAGTTATAAAATGGGCGTCATATTGATGAGTTGTTTAATAAGAAAATGTATGTGAAGTGCTCAACATGGTATCCGACCCATACCAAGTAAATTGTAGCTGGTGTTATTATCTGTATGAACAGTTACCATTTGTGTAACATTTATGACCTATGGAGAGCCCTTTAACATGCCGTTTCTCATTGAACAGCCTGGTTTTTCAGATGTTCCATTGGCTTTTTATTCATAGCCTCAAGAGGTTGTTCCCTTTAGTTACCCATACAGCTTGTGTACACTCAGTTGGTATTTGTCATGTACTTTCATGCCAGTGTCTTCTTATCTAAATCAATTTCTAAAGCTCTGTGTTAGTACAGAGATTGTATCTTATTCAAGTGGGTTGTTCTTGTACCAGAGCTGGGCCACAGAGTCTGGACCCATTGCTGTTGGAGTGGTCACTTATTATTTAAGTGACCGTCTCTAGCTTGTCAGGGCCACCCTTTCCTCATGTGTGAAATGGATGACAAGTTTCTTGTGAGGACTACTTTCATCAGTGCAAGGGAAAGTACTACGTATAGCATATTACAAATTTTTCTCCACACCTCACTGTGCCTGGTGTAGTAGTCCCTGCTTAGAAGGTGTATGTTCACTGGAGCTAGGAGGCTCCCAACTGGGAAGGCTGTGCATCCAAGCCTTACCATGAGTATCAAGATACATTCATTTGAAAAGTGCAGATTGTTCTCTGGAGGCTAGTTGTCCTGCAGGGTGCTACGACCGACTAATTAATACTGTGGTAGTTGCCTTTGAATGTTTGCTTCTTGCAGTCATAAAGGTGGGGCATAGTTACACATGGGGACTCAAAGCAGGTTCAGTGCTTTAATCCTACCTCGAGGAAGCAAGCTTAATCTATAATAATTACATATGGATTTTGGGTGTGTGGTCTCTGTGGTCAGCCTGGAAGCCTGCACAGGAGGCCCAACAGTCTATGAACATTGGGGTATCGGCTTGGCAGAAGACTGTAGCAGAATCAACCTTGTTTCCCCGTGGAATTTTTTTTTTCCGGCAGACCACAGGTATATTTCTGTGTGTCCTTGGTTTACATTTTTTTCTTTCCAATTTGATTTTCAGACATGTCAGTGCCAAAATGTTGGCTGTGGTCAGTTTCAACAGGTAAGACCCAAATACTAGGTATTCATTTCTCTCTTGAGTAAAAAATAAAGTCGTTCTATGGAGAAAAAAAAAAAAGAAGCCGAAGTATTTAATAAGAATAATAAAGAAACCCTGCTTTGTTCGTTTTGGAAAATGGCACCTTTGTTAATCCCCTCAGAGACAATATTACGTTCTGACAGTATCTTTGAATAGTCAAAGAAAGCATGATGTCTCAGTTTAAATTTATTTTTGCTGGCACAGTTTTTATTCTGTAAGACTTGTGCTTTTAGGAAGAAGATGTTGTTTCTTACGGAGAAGGAAAGAGCCTAGTGGACAGAGAAGGTTGAAGGGTGTTATCTCCTTGAATGTAGAGTGGTGTGTAATTTTTACTTAAGGATGTCTCTGTTCTAGAAGAACAGCCAGTTAAGCAGCGTGGTTTTTGCTAATTATTAAGTGCATGCGTTTTCATCTGGTCCATTCCATCAAGTCTTGTTTATGCCTTTGGGATATGGGGAATTGGCTTGGGCTTAGGTGAGGTACACAGATGACATGTGTCATTTCTCTCCTGAGAGGGTGGAGATGACAGGCTTCTTGTACATAATCACTGTTGGGGACTGGGGCACAGAAGTCTTTGGTGTGCCCCTCAGTGTAGTTGGTGGGTGGCTAATTTGATGAAAGAGCCGAGAAGGAACTAGGCCGAGAAGGACTAATTTGATGAAAGGCCCTTTAGTGGCCTTTTAAATACAGAAGAAGCTTGCTTTAGGATGCTAGTATCCAAGAGTCTGATTTTATGAGGTCTAGAAACATGATGACCAGTTGTTTGTATTTTGGTCATATTCCATGAGTGTCCCCTCAATCTTCGTGGTAGAGAGAGGTTTGAACATGACCCTGAAGAAAACCTTGCTCTGAGAAGAGAGTAGTCAAGGCTATAACTTCGACACAATTTAAAAAAAGTATTTGGGTGGCAAAGGAGAGCACCCCGTTGGGGTATTTTTGAAAAATGAGATGTTGGGGTGCTAGGGTGGCTCAGTCGGTTGGGCGTCTGACTCTTGATCTGGACTCAGGTCATGATCTCACAGTTCATGGATTCTGGCCCTGTGTCGGGCTCTGTGCTGATAGTGCAGAGCCTGCTTCAGATTCTCAATCTCTGCCTTTCCCCTGCTCGCTCGCTCGCTCTCTCAAAATAAATAAATAAACTTAAAAAAAAAATGAGTTGTTAACTTGTTAGAGGTTTTGTTGTTTTTGTTTTGTTTATGATATCTGTGACTCTGCTATGTTGTGTAGATAGTACAGTGTTAAGGATATGCCTCACAGATAAACTGCTGTGAGCATCCCCAGTGTAGGTGTGTTGTCCTTTTCTTGCCCAATTCAGCAACGTGTTCCTAGACTTGGGTACCAGGGAGTCTCTCAACATCCAACATTGTTAAAACACACTTCCTGCCGTTTGTTTGTCTTCTTTGGGGTTCCCTTAGTAGCAAATCCCAAACCACTCACCTTTTCCAGTAGTATTAATGTTCTAAGAGGGGCTATACATTATATTAAAGTCAGGGTAGTTCTCCACGGGAAGGCTGGTTTCTAAATGAGACGTATTCAGCCTCTTTTTAGCTGGTGTTTCATTACCACCAAGGATTTATAATGCAATAGCTCTGAGGCAGAGCTGGTAAGAATGCCAGCTTCGCTAATATTTAGAGTCATAAAATTCTGGATATTGGACAAGCTCTTAATTACTCTGAATCCGTCTTTGTCTTAATAAAAGTTGGATTGTACCCACTAAAACAAGATGGCTGTGTTTGCATTAATCTCCAAATGTAGGTTAATACCTTTTTAAAAGCTGTCTCTTAGACAAGAGACTTAAAAATTAATTTCCCATTTTCAGCTTAAGATGAAGAGCTCTTCCACGTGTGGAGTTTGAAGGGTACCATTTTTCTGATGTTGTAGATTCAGCTGCCAGTAAGAACTCTCTGTTCCTATTTAGGTTTTTTTCTTTTCTTTTTAATTCTTAGGTAAAGAAAAAAGTCTTTCTCTTCTGGTGCTTGGGGTACTTGTATTTTTTTTTTTTTTTTTTTTTAATTTGCTTCAAAGTAAATAAAGGTCTGTTTTGTCAGTGGAGTTTGAATCACTGGAGATGAGAGGCATCATGAAGGGCTAGATAGTGGGAATCTTATGATAAAGCATGGCTCCAGAAGTTTGGATTTTGTACATATCATTGCTGTCAAGCTTGTTATTTTAACATTTTTCATCCTGTAATCTCTAAGCACTTTCTTAACGGGGAGTTTCCCAGTTATGGTAGGTTCTTACTTCTTTAAGTACAAGATAGAAACTCCTTTCACTTTTTTTTTTTTTTTTTCCTTTCCATCTCTAGAGTATCTAGTGCTTTGTAACCACTTAGCTACCACTAATTCCGGGATTCATTTCTGGGCTGCAGATGGTCAGTGAGATTATAAGGGTTCTGAAAAGATTTTTATATAAATTGAGGTCTTCTCAGTTGAAAGTCTCTGTCTGACACACTAATTTCTCTTTCCTGGTTTCAATGCAGGAGTATCCAATGTGCTATATTAAATCAGATTCTACTCTGATTATCAGTGGGGTTTGGGTCACAGGGAATCAGGGTCAGTTTAAAGAGGAGAAGTGGAAACCAACATAATCAGTCGAAAGGGAGCAAGTCGTAAGAATCTTCCTCTTACTTTATTAAAGCTACAGGTGTTAAAAGCCTTGTTTTCTTGTAGTATTTTAGTCTATTGGTTTTATAGACATTTTATGATTAAGTATTTATGTAATAAGAACAACACATGGCGTTTTTAACAATACAGATTTCCAGGCATCTCTCCCCAGAAATTCTTATTCAGCAGTCTGTGATATAGGTCTCAGAAATCTGATTTTTATGATCAAGCACATTTGATACTCAGAAAATTCCCATTTTGTCCTCCAGAACGTCCACTTCTTCCTGGATATACTTTTTTCTCCTTTGTCATGTCTTTGACACAACACAGTAGGATTTTTGGGGGGGGATATGTCTTCCAATAGAACCTTTTGCAAAAACTTTATGGAGGACGTCCTGCCAAAGCAGACACTTCGGTACATAGTTTTTAGGTTCATAATGATAAACAAATGAAGAACAGGTACCTCACATCTGTCATCGTGAAAGACAGAACTGGGGTGTCAGACCCGAGGTTGAAGGGAGGTGAGCGGTGTGCTCTCCTCAGATGCTTGCAGACTTATACTGTGGAGGACGGGGTCATGCTTCCAGTCGTTCCACAGAGCAGACCTGGGACTAACAAGTGGATGTCGTGGGGGCTGAACACAAAGAAATAAGTGCAGTGGGGGTGGGGGGACCAGGGGACTGGCAGCCTTCATGAGATACTGCTTTTACCTTCTCATTATTTGTAGCCTGTGGAACTATTATTTTCCCCCAAAGAAATCTGATTTAGACTACCAGTTAATAAGAGAAGAATTCTTGGATGTGCACAGGTGGGAGCCGGCTGAGGGGCACGCGCAGAAGCCTGTCTCGTCCCCAAAACTTGTAGGCCCCTTCACTGGAAGCCGGGGACTCCCCAGAAATGGCTGCAGACAGCCCTGCAGTGTGGGAAGCTCTCTGCAGCGGAGGTGGCCTTGCAGTTTGTGAGTTTGTGAGTTTGTGAGCTCCATGAGGGCTGGGCCTTAGGAAGTTCACTGCTGTCGAAGGCTGGCGTTGAGGTCTGGCTCACAGGGTAGGGCTGACTGCAATGGTGGTCGGATGAAAGCTGGGGAGGAGATTTGTATCTCACATCCAGTGCTGATTGAGAAGATTTCTAAGGTCCTTTCTGACCTAGAAAATCTGTGATATCTGCTTCGAAAATTCAGTCTTAGATCTCGGCATGGATGACCCGTGTCAGAAAGACAGTGAAATTCTCTAGGCCCACCAATCAGGGGACCTGCTGGCTGATGATTTGACTTGGGTGTCTCCTGTGATTTTCAGTTGTTGTGGTGTGCTCCTGTTCTCAGTGAGAAATGAGAATTTGTTGTAGGTTTACGGCCTAGATTATTAATTGGGATATTTTGTGAAGCCTCTGAAGTGTTATCACTTTATCTTTATACTTGCCTGTTATTATGCATGAGAAGCATTTGAATTATTTTAGAGAAGATGTAAATTTGCTTGTGTTACCCAGTGTCAGCTTAAAGCTTATTAGCATTTTGCGTCACCTTTGCAGCTCATAAATCATCCACTTCCCTTCTCAGTGAGCAAGCCAGAAGTCAGCAAGGCAGCACCTGCTGTAGACCCAGCCACTTCTTGTCCTGTGATTTAGAGAACACTCCAGGCTCTCTGTGGGCCCCTTTGTGGTTTTGTCTACAGTAACTCTTCACCTATGTAGGAAATGAATAAAGACTCTTGGTGGATTATTCCCAGAGAGGTCCTGTGGGGTATTCTGGACAGGAGAGGTCATCAGACATACAGTCCATGAGCCTGGTTTGGCCACAGGTATGATTCATTTGGTCTATTTGGTATGTAAACAGTTGTGGAGGCAGTTTCCAACATTGAAAAACCAGGAAATTTCACACAAAAATCCAGATTTGGGATTATTCTTGGCAAATTAGAAGGTCTAGCAGCACTAGACCATGTTCCACGCTGAGCTCCCAACTGGTACTGAGAGCCGGTATGTGCTAGGGAAGGGCCGGGTTTTCTACTTTGCTGTAGAATCCTAGAATCCACACCCCACTCCCCCTTAGTTTTTCTGTGGACTGAGCCAACTTTCCTCAAGGTCCTGCTTTATAGATCTTTGAATTTGACACCCTGCTGTAACGTGTGAGGTTTTTTTTTTTTCCCACTTTTTTTTTTAAGCAGTGCTAACCATTTAACTTGATTGAATAACAAAGAGGCTAACATTTATAGAGCCATTATTAAGGTACAGTATGCTATGCTGAGAGCTTATGTATATTTATGCTTTGTCCTCATAATGATCCTTAATTTTATAGATGAGGAAATTAAGGCAAAGAGAGGTAAAAGAATCTTGCTCAAGGTCACCTGTCTCCTCCCACTGGACTGCTTGTTTCTCATACCCACACACCTTTAAGGATCAGTGGGCATCATTTAGGAAGGTGGTGGCAGTGACACACTCCCCGAATCCCCAGCCTACCCCTGCGGGTTGGGTTGGGGGAGCGGTCCCTGCTCAAGACACAGGCACCAGGGGATGGATATTTGAAAGGCAGCCCCTGTATAAGGTGCCTGTTGATTTTCTTCACCCTCTTGTTTTCCTCATTCATCCTGTTGTTCTAGGATGCTTATTTGTCATGTATAAAAGCCTTGTTACAGTGAACCCAAACAAGTCATTGACATTTAAAATTAAATTGCAACAGGTATTGTCGATAGCTAAACTGCTCATTGACAGTGCATCTCTAATTACATGGAGAGAACATCCTAACTGGGTATATTCTGCCAAATCAAATTGGAAACATTGGCTCTCTACCAGCAAATCCATTTTGACTTGCAGAAAGTTTGGAAATCCACACATCCTTCACCAATCTCACCATACTAGGTTTATGGAAACTAATGATTTTTTGCTGAGACTCCTTGTGGCAGAGGGGAATTCTGGCCTCTCCCCTGTCTGCTAAACCAGGAGGGGGAGGCCTATGGCTTTGATAGGGAGAGACCTTACAGATTTGGAATGCGATACATTTCACTGCAGGGGAGGGGCAGCTGTTAGGTTGTGTATCTGTAGATCTAGGCCACTCTCTTAGATTCATACATACAGATCTTTCCCCTCTTCCTCCTCCTCTTCCTGCCCCTTTTCACTTCCTTCTTCCTCCTGCCCTCTCCTCTAAGCACTGGGGGAGAGGAAGGCAGGATGGGAGGGGGAGAGAGAGAGAGCTCACACGCATTTACTCTGTTAGGTGGAATTGCATAGTGCTTTGTGTGGATTAATTTATTTGATTTCCACAGTAATCCCAGGGGACAGATATGTTACAGATAAAGAAACTGAGGCACAGAGAGAGTAAACCATTTGTTCACACTCATATGGTTAATCACCTTTTTTGATAGCATTACACGTAGGTTGCCCTGAGGCTAGAGGTTCCATCCCTAGGTTGACATTGCTTGTGCTCTTAGGATAAACGTTTAAGCCTGTGTGTCTCTGGACCCTGGGAGTTCCTCTGGAGGCCTTGCAAATAGCATTTTGGTTGGCAGGGCAATTAAGTATGCTGGGTATACTATGCTGAGCCCAGGGAGGGAGGGAGGGAATGGAATCTAGTCTTTGCCTGTGTTATACATGGTTATTGGTTTGTGGCAGGCATGATTGACGCCAGAATCAAAATGACTTAAAGTAGCTTCCCTCGAGAAGCACTACTCTAAAGGTTCTTTTCCTCTTTGTTGCCCTAGGTCCCTTGTGAATAGGATTTAGCTGTGATTCAGCTGCTGCTGTTCTTTTGGTAATCAGTGTGGAGGAGGGAGATGAGGGTTGCTATTAATGGCTTCTTATTTTGCATTCTCCTAATCAGATATCCTGCAGTTATTAATGTGCATGCAAGATGCTCTCTGGTGTCCCTGAGTGGTTTTGTTAGGTGTACTGGACTGTTAAGCTTTCTAAGATGGAATGCGTTATTAGGTTCTAGCCTGGGGGTGTTGGATGGTGGAGGTTGTTACAAAGCACTAAATGAAAGGAGAAGGGTATAAAACCAGGCTTCTGATCTTGGGTTGCGGGGGGGGGGGGGTGTAATGTGAGTGGGTGGGACAGCAGCCTACCAACTTCATCCCTCTCTCCTTCTGCCCTGAAAACCTTACCTTGCTAATACCCTTCAGACATTAAAAGTAAAATAACCGAGAGCTATTTACTAGGCAGCTAAATGCAAATTCTCTCCCCCATTAGTTTTAATTAGGATGAAATCATACATTTAAATAACCACTTCTGTTACTAATAACTGAACTTCTGATTCACTCCGAACCCAGGAAAATGCTTCTTCTGGTGTGGACTGCCCACCTCTGAGTCATTCCACACCTGCATGTTGACAGAAGCAGGTTTCTGATGGGGATGCACACGTGTGGGACTTGAGCATCACTGGTGTGTAGAATCTTGGCTGTCCAGCTTCCTTACTCTACCTTGGGGACAGTAGGACAGTCCAACGACACAGTAAAGAGTTTGCAGGGTCAAAAAAAAAAAAAAAAGGAACAGAAAAGAAAAACCAGTAACCCAAGCCTCCTAAGCCAGATTCCACCTGGTTTTTCTCTTACTATTTCTTTACTTAAAAGGGCTGTATTTTTCTTTTAATCCTTTCTCCATCTCGTCCATTTAAACAAATGTCATTAACAACAATATGATGTCAACAGAGTTGAAGATAAGCATTTGTTGGAAGAATTGAATCTTTGAGGCTTTTGCTTTCGGATTTGTGTTGTTTCTTTAGTATTTGCTTCATGTAGTATATGTGGTCTGCTTTGGGAGAGTGTGGATGCTGTGGTGGTGTGTGGAATGGTGGCTGGTGTGTGTGTGTGTGTGTGTGTGTGTGTGTGTGTGTGTGTGTAGGGGGAAGGCTGAACCTGCTGTTGGGAGGATCAGGAACATAAGCAGCTTGGCTTCGATCCCTCAGTGGCGTAACCAGCTAATGAACGAGAGGCCTGCTAAACTCCCAGTTGTCTTCATGGTTACGAAGACTTAATAAAGTCTGAGACTACCTTTAATGGGCCAGTGAGGTGGGAGCAAAATCAGCAGAAGACATGTAGTTTACAGCAACCTGGAATGCACCAGAGACATGACTAGCCTCCCTCCGCCTTTGGCCCCGGGGAGGTATGGCTGGCCCTGCTTCCATCCTCCAGGAATGGGAATTATATCAGACACCAGCTAGACAAGGCCAGCTGCTTCTCGGATGTTCTGTGGACATGATTGGCTGTAGCTTTTGATCAGGACACAGTTTCTAATGAAGTCTGACCAGCATCATTTAGACGGGAATGAATGACAGCTGACGTGCAGGAGTTTTCTCGATTGGCAGCATTTGGAACTAGTAACCAGAGGGGGCGGGGGAGAGAAGCCAGCTCTGACTGACAGGCGCTTATCTTTATTTAATCTACTTCTGAGGCACTGCAGTTGAAATTTGAGGCAATTGAAAGAAAGGAAGGCACAATTGTGAAACATAATTAAAGATTCTTGACAAAAACATACTGAAATCAAAAATGTGTTCAGTAGGGGAATGATGCATCGAGTCCAGGTTACCACGGCTCCTGTGGTGTGAGAAGGAGAGGGCTTTTGCATGGAGACCATTCATTTTTAAGCCAGAATTAAAAATAGTGATGGAGTTGGATAGTAACAGCTATAGAAAGTTCTGAGTCTGGTTACCCTTTCTTTGACTTGCCAGCCTGCTGGGGACGGTTTCCTGCACAGAGGCCAAAAATGAGTACAGTGTATGGAAGTGTGGCTTCTGGTGGTGATTTCTCATCTCGTTGATCCAGAGAGGATTGAATCTTAAGACCAAATGCTTTGAGAAACGATGACAAGCTGGAATCTCAGGCTTGATTCCTAAGGGCTCATCTATGCCTCCCTAAGAGCTAATCTTCTGCAGTGCTGGTGGTGCTTTACAAATGGGCTTGGGATCTTGGCTGACCCTAGAACCTCCATTTTCCCCTTGTTTCTTCTTATTCCACTTCACACCCTCCTCCCTCATTAAATAGCACCCCCCCCCACAAGTTTTGAGGATATGCACGGTATTCTTGGGGTAGATACCCTTGAAATGAAACTGCATATACTTTCAAGTTAATCCTTTTTTAAAATTTTTATTTAAAAGATTTTTTTATTAAGTTTATTTCTTTATTGTCAGAGAGACAGAGACATCATGAGCAGGGGAGGGGCAGAGCGAGAGGGAGAAAGAGAATCCCAAGCAGGCTCCATGCTCTCAGCATAGAGCCCGATGTGGGGCTCGAACTCACACACCATGAGATCATGACCTGGGCTGAAATCAAGAGTCAGATGCTTAACCGACTGAGCCCCACAGGTGCCCCTGAAGTTAATCCATTTTACCGTGGACAGTGCAGGTAGCCAGCCTTGAACTCTGATTACCTCCCTCCCTGCAACCTAGTTCAGTATTTTAGTTTTGCCTTTTTGTAAACATATAGGTTAGACACTATATTATCCGTTTTTACAGATGGTATTTTAGATTTACCTTTATGTTTATCACTTTCTTTGTTTATAACTCATTTAATTTTGTTTAGGGAATGTCTATGGGTAGTAAGTACTCTTTTTTATTTATCTGTCTTTTATTTTGCCTTTCATTTTGAAAGATAGTGCGGCCCCGTACATGATTCTAGGTGGAAAGTTGTTTTTTTTTCTTTCCACGTTGTTAGGCTGTTGTGAAGATTACTTAATTCATATCTAAAGCCTTTAGCACTGTGTCTCACACGTTTGCTCATTAAGTGACATTGGCTGTTTTGTTCTTAGAAAAATATTGGAACGGTTGGAGACAACTTAGGTTTAGTTGGATGTCCATAGTTTCATTGCTTTTTCTGTGATTTCCTCAACACGTTGATTTCACTGATATTGGGGTGGGAGTAAATGTAAACAGCAGTACTAGCTTTGAAGATACCCAACTTTGATTCATCTATGGGTTCCAGCTCTTGCTTGCAGTGTGTGCCCTTTGCAGGTTATCTTACCATAAGCCTTGGTTTCTTCACACATAAAATGGTTATCATAATACTGTTTCTCAGGGTTGCTGTTTGGGCGAGAATACATTTAAAACTGAATAAAGCCTCACGTGGTAGGTAGTTAATTATGCTAATTACGTGTTGCCCGTGAACTTTTATGACTTGTGTACAGATGTTATCAACTTTTCTTTTTCTGCTCTAGTGTCTCTTTATGTGCTGTTCTTGAAAAATCATGAGAAAAGGAGTGTCTCCTGTGTAATTTACTTTGTACTCTGCTGACTGGGAAGGTTTTCTGTGAACTGGTGGTTTGGTGTGGAGGCAGCACTTTTGTACTTACTTGTGTTCAGGTGGGAAAGTAGCTCTCCAGGCTCAGTACTTTGCAACCTGTAAGACTCTCTTTCACTTATCCAAAAATCGTATTCTCTAGCGTTTCTGACAGCTTTGAGCAAATTACCTGACCTCTCATTGCCTTCGTTTCCTCATCTGTAATATGGAAATAATAATGCCTTCCTCGGAGGATTGTTGTGAGGATTAGATGAGTTGGGAATGATGTAAAGGTCTTAAGTGCCTGGCACGAAGAAAGTGCCAATACTTCTCTTTCATCATTGTTAACAGGCAGGGCTGCCTTCTGAGCCACGCTCTCGGCTCTTGGAATGAAAAATGTGTTGTTTGCTAATGGCTTTGTCCTTTACCTGTTTAAGCCCTGTGCCTGTGTATTAAACTTCCACATATCACCTCTCTCATTTGTTCCTTAATAACATTGTCATGGGTTAGGGAGGACATATATTTTTTTCAACTTCAATTTTACATGCAATAAAATGCATCCATTTTAGGGATACAGCAGTTAGTTCTGTGAGCTTCGAGTTGTAATCACCACAGTAATCAAGATATAGAACATTTCTGTCACCCCCAAAATTCCCCTGTCTCTTCCCCAGTCAATCCCCTATTCTTACACCTGGCCCCGGGCAACCGCTGGTCCTGCTTCCTATCACCACAGATTAGTGCTCTCTTTTTTAGAATTTTATTTACATGGAGTTATATATTACGTACTCTTGTACGTCTGGCTTCTTTCAGCATAATGCC
Source organism: Lynx canadensis (assembly GCF_007474595.2). Lineage (NCBI taxonomy): Eukaryota > Metazoa > Chordata > Mammalia > Carnivora > Felidae > Lynx > Lynx canadensis. Next base: position 28,430,182 of record NC_044318.1, on the reverse strand, counting down.
GTTGAGGTTGATCCGTGTTGTTGGCGGGTGTCAGGAGTCTGGTCCTTGTTACTGCTGTGTGGTGTCCTATCATATCGATGACCTACAGCATGTTTAACCGTTCTCCTGTCGATGGGATTTTGGATTATTCCCATTTTAGGGCTATTATGAGTAAAGCTGCTGTGAACATTTACGTACACTTCCTTGTGTAGGTATGCTTTCATCTCTCTTGAGTAACTATCTAGGACTAGAATTTATTGATGATCGGGCTTGGTGAGGTGGAGTAGACCAAGGTCACACAACCAGCAAGGCATCGTGCCTAGATTAGTATTTGATTATTCAATTCCTGACTTCTCTTCAGAATCTATTTCATTAGGCCAGTGATTTTCACACGTTAAGAGCACTAGGACTCTTTGAAATAAAATATCCCCCCAACCTCTCCAATAAAAAAAAAAAAAACAGACTAAACCAATGTAAATAGGCTCCTCAGAAGGGTCAGAGTCCCATTTTGGCCATTGACCTGTTGAACACCGTGCTCTGCTCGCAGAACACCTTTTGCAAAGTGCTGCACTGTCTTTCGCTACTTCTTGAGAGCAGAGGCCTTAAACATCTCTGCTTCTTAGTCCCATACCTTGGTGGTTGTAGAACAGATCATTGAGCAATTCGCCCTTACATTTCGGAGTTCCCAAGAGGAAGCAAGCCTTATTCTTTATAACAAAACAAAACAGAGCACCGCACCCACACACATTTACAGTGCATGGTTCAGGCTGTACAGCTGGAGAGATCAGTAACGTTACCGTGTTGCTGTTGCTGTCAGTCACTGGGGGTTATGTATCTCCTTGCTCCACAGGGCTCTTCAGGGAATGAATGTAGGGCCAGATAGGCACATTCAGTCTCTTGGGCTATTTACCTTGGTCACCTGGTTCTATTTACAGATGGAGTGGATGCTCCATTGCCCTATTCTGGAGCAGTGAATCTTATCTTATGTTATCAGAGTCCAGGTTATGAAATTTGAAATGCACTTTGCCTCCCTTACACTGTTACAACTGCATCAGAGCATTTTAATCAACTTGCTTTCATTGAAGTGTACAATTTTTCTTCTCATTACATCTGCAAGCTCTCAAGTTTACAGACACCATCTCCTTGGCTAGACTAATATTACTTGGTCATTCTTGCATGCAAATTTAAAATTTAATATCTTGCGGCAGGTCTGTTGAGTTTTATGCAAATTCCAATATAGATTATATTTTTTGAGCTGTAAATTAGAAATTACATTCGGGGGGAAGTGATATTTGTGTGGGCTCAGAAAAGAGTAATCTTGCAGTTTCCATGGTACATGGCATTTCTTCCAGAGACATGGGATTTTAAGTATTCTGTGTCGGTTTGGAAGTTGTGTTGCCCAATTGTGTTACTGGTAATAAAAAGACAAAAAACAATGCCAGTTAATGCATCAACATTTTTTTAAATAGCATTTGGCTAATTGGGATAACCATTTGGGATTAAGTGAATTCTTCCGTTTATTCATTCACTTAGCATATGGTTATGGATACTTCATAGGTACCTGTCTCTCTTGCCTTTTATGATGGCAACAAACAAAATAGTCTTTGCCCTCATGAAACTTACCTTCTACTTGGGAGAAAGAAGCTACAAGCAGGTAAACAAGTGAATATTTGATATATGTGATGGTAATACATTGTGTGGAGAAAAATAATGCAGGGTTTAGGAGTAAGTGTGTGCTGGGATGGAAGTGTGGGGTTAGGGAAAGCCTCTCCAAAGTGACATTTACGTGTCTCAAGTGGGTACCTTTTGCCGTGTTTGGGGAACAGCCAGGATGCCAGTGTGGTTGGAGCAGAGTGGGAGGTCAAAGTGGACAGAGATGGGAGGAGAGTCCAGGGAGAGGTTGGCAGCAGGGCGGGGGAGTTGTCATGGATCATATTGAGCCTTGTAGGTACTGTAAGGACTTTGGCTTTTGCTGAATGAGAGGTAGAGCCATAGTGGGCGAGTGTTAAGTAGACTCTGACTACGGTGTTGAGAATAGAGTTTATGGGGGCAAACACGCATTTTCAGATGATGGAGGTGGAACGCCCATTTCAGCCATTGTAAGTCTGCACCTTAGTAACCGAGTGCAGAGAGAGTGCAGAGAGAGTGGCCGAGTGCAGAGAGAGTGGCCAAAGAGAAACTAGAGCTGGGTAGCAGAGCGTGGCATTGTTAGCAGTTTTGTGTTTGAGCATCGTCTGGATTCTTTGCCTGTGCCAGAAACCTAAGCATGTGTATCGTTGGGGCCCAACAATCTGTGTTTTAACAAGACCTCCAGGTGACTGTGATGCACTTGTTAAAACACAGAATGCCTGGCCCACCCCCAGAGCTTCTGATTTAGGAGGTTAGGGACAGTGCCCAGGAATTTGCATGTTTCTATTTTCCTGTTCCGAGTTGACACCAGTGCTGCTAGTCCCAAGGACCACACTTTGAGAACCATGGCTTTAGTGAATGGGAGCTGATATTGTTATCTGCAAAGTTAGCTTTCTGTACTTCTGCCTAACAAAATAGTGGGTACAACAGACTGCCTGGGTTTGAATCCCACCTGTGCCATTGTGTTGTGACCTCAGATGGGGTATTTCAGAAAAGTACCTTGCACATAGTAAGTTCTCAGGAATGGCTGGCTATTATAATATGGCGCAGAAGTATGAAATGATGTGATGGAAACAAAACATGAATAATTTGCTGAATGTAAGCTCTGGACTGTGCGCATTATGAACATGATCTTGTTTTTTTTTTTTTTTTTTTTTTTTTCAGGATGATTTCAAGGTATTATCAGTTCTATTTTATACGGGAGCAAGTTGCTCACTCAGAACTTACCACCTTGCAGTACTGGATTGGCTCTTACACAGATTCAGGTTCAAAGCTAAGACCTGCCATTTAGTGTGTGTGTGTGTGTGTGTGTGTGTGTGTGTGAGAGAGAGAGAGAGAGAGAGAGAGAGAGAGAGAGAGAGAGAGAGAGAAAGAGAGAGAGAGAGAGAATTTGGCTAATAGGTTCCCAGATCTCTGTTAGACCTCTTTTTCCATCTGTAAAATGGGGATGAAGCATGCAGACTTCACAGGGTTTCTGTAGTAGGTAGAGTAGTAGATGGTTTAGCATTGTTAGTTGTTTTCTTTCCAAATTAAAAAGATTTTAAAGCCAAATCCAATCTAGATAGAATGATTTCTTAATATGAAATTTGACTTACTGAATTCTTTGTGGTCAGCTTCTTGTTAACAGAATCTCAGCATGGGAGGAAGAGATCATGTTCCCTTTAAAAACAGTCTTTTAGGCGCACCTGGGTGGCTCAGTCGGTTGAGCACCCAACTTCGGCTCAGGTCGTGATCTCGCGGTCCGTGAGTTTGAGCCCTGCACCGGGCTCTGTGCTGACAGCTTGGAGCCTGGAGCCTGTTTTGGTTTCTGTGTCTCCCTCTCTCTCTGACCCTCCCCTGTTCATGCTCTGTCTCTCTCTGTCTCGAAAATAAATAAACGTTAAAAAAAATTTTTTAAAAACAGCCTTTTACATTCCTTATCTCAGGAAAGTCCACACACTGTTAGGATAAAGCTTTTCCTAGATAAGGCATCTGTACAGAGGAATAAAGTAGGTGGGAAAGTTAGGTATGTGGGGGACCACATCTGTAATTTTTTAAAAGGCTAGTGTAACCAGGTAGTTTGCAAAAATTAAAAGTCACATGAAAGTCAGATTTAATAGTAATCATTATTAATTGTCATAAAATCTCAGTTATCCATGGATCTGATGTATGACAGGTAACTTTTGAAAGCCTGGTTATAAAATTGGAAAGGCCATTGACTGACAAATAGCTTTCACAAAATTCTTGAATTTTACTTTCGTAGTAACAGTGACTGGTGAAGCTCCCTTTGGTCCCTTCCTTCCCTAATCACGTATATACGGGTTGAAAGAGGCATTTTGTATTTGGATGATGCATAGACAATTACAAGGAATGCTCAGTGACTGCAGGAGGAAGATACACGATAGCTATTAAAATACAAGTATGCAACTTGGGCCAAACAGGTGCCCCAGCTGTCCTGGGAGTCCCTGAGGGCAACACTGTATGTAGAGTGAGTCAGGTTCATAGAGAAAACTGTGTCATTAAAAACAACAAACTTTGGTCACCTGGGTGGTTCAGTTGGTTGAACGTCCGATTTCTGTTCAGGTCATGATCTCACAGTACGTGGGTTAGAACCTTGCGTTGGGCTTGTTGCTGTCAGCACGGGGCCTGCTTCGGATCCTCTGTGCCCCTCTCTCTCCACCCCTTCCTGCCCCCCACTCTCTAAAAAATCAATAAAACATTAAAAACAAAACAACCCCCTGCCCCAAACAAGCCTGTTCTTGGTGTCTTTTGAGGAATAGAGAGAAATGGTCAGTGTATCAGAAAGCTCTTGTGACTAGTTTCAGTAAATCAATTTGCTTATGGATAAGTTTTATTTATTGGAGAAAAAAAAATCACCCTGTTCCTCAGTGATTTGATCATGTGACCAGGGAGGCTCTGGGGTGAGGTGGAAAGAGTATGGGCCTTGGTGACAAATACCTGACTAGAAGCGGGGTCACCTTAGATGTGTCCGAGCCCTAGATTCCACACTGCACTTGGGAATGCTATCTGGAGAGTTAGTTGTTTGTTGGGACTAAATGGCATGGCACATGCCGTGTTCTTAGTGCAGGGCTTACACACATGTCAGGCTGGTGCATTTCAGGCACCTGAAGGTCAGGGAGGGCGATTCAGGCTATGTTTCCTTTCTCCCCACTTATATTCCTGTGAAGCCTCTGCTCGCCTTCCTTGGAACAGCTAGGAGATCTAATTCACATACAATAGAACTCACCCACTTAAAATGTACAATTCAGTGGCTTTTAGTATATTTACTAAAATATGTGCAAGCATCACCACAGTATTAGAACATTTTCATCCCTGTACCCTTGAGCGATCCCTTGTTGTCCCTCCACCCTCTTCCCCCCTTGAAGACCCTACTTTCTTTTGTCTTCTTTTTAGTTGTAGACTATGCCAGTTTTGTTGTTGCTGGATCATGTGTTGGAAATTCTTTAAATTTCTCTGTGAATAGCCAGTTTAGTTTTCCCCCTCTAAAGTATTTATTTTTTGGTGTCAAAGCAGCTGCTGCGCCCAACACAGGGGCTCACCATTTTGCACTTTGTGGCCGTTCATATGGCAGCTTTATTCAAAACCACTCCTGCACTGCTTACGTTATTTGTTTTATATAAAAACTGTTCTCTCTGGCTTGCGGCTTCTGGGCTGCCATGTTGACAAATGTTGCTTCTAGTGAAATACACAAAAATAAATAACAGCAAGGGAGAAGGGAGCACAGAGCTAAGTGAATTCATTTTGCTTCCTGAGTGCCATTCTCATTTGTTTTAAAAACCACCCTGGCATTACAGGCAGGAAAGGAGGAGGCAGGAGAGCTACAGAAAAAGAATGGGTCACATCGGATTCTTTGAATGGAGCTGAAGGGGCTGGTTGAACAGACAAGTTGAGAAGTATCTGGAATGCAGGGCCTGGGGATGAGGAGGAGTTTACAAGGAATCTGAATACCTTGCAGATATTCAGGTTGTGACAATAACCCCCATTTGTGTAGCCTCTGTAATACATTTGGTGCATTCACTTGTTTTCTCATTCTGTTTATGATGAGGCTCAAATTTAAGACTTGCTGACACAGAAGTCACTCCCTGCAGTTGGTTTGTGTGTGACTATGTGACGAGGTGGGTGGGGAGCTGGGAAAATCAGAGTGGAGGCTACTGGAGCTCTTGGTGTTCAGGCTGAAGGTCTGACCCAAGGGAGGAGGCAGAGCGGGTGCTAACAAGTATTGATTGCCTATTATGAGCCAGGTGTTTCATAAGCACCGTTTCACTGAATGGTCCACAGAGGCTGGTGGCATTAGCTCTGTTTTACGGATTAGGGAGGACAGAGTTTTGAAGAATTGTGGTACTTATTTGTCACAGGTCACCCAGAGATTAGGGAGTAGGCTAAAATAGAAATCCGATGCTTCCAGTCCTCAGGACCTGTTGTGCTGTAATAACCAGCAGTGGAAAGTATGGAAGGAACAAAATAGGAGGGCATCGGAGGATGAGGAGCATGGATAATAGCATGCAGTACAGGCCAAAACCTTGTTTTAGAAAAGTGAATTGCACATCTTCTTTGAGAGTTTACTAAAAATCACCAGGAAAACAAAAGTAATTGTCAAGTTTAAGTGATGCTTTTTTTTGGAGGTGGGTGGGTAAAAGGTTAGGATTATTTGTCTGAACCTCAGGCCTTAACTGAGTAGTGGTTGAACTTACAGGATTGTTTCTCAGTTTACAAACTTTTTAACCACATAGAAATTGACAACACAGGTGCTTGCTCAGTTTATGGCAACTATATTACCAGGTACCATCTTGAGAAAGTACAGTATAGGGTTTATGATATCAAGAGTCTAAAACCCAGACTTCCTATCTCCACCACTAGTGGCTGGATGTTACCTTGGACTTTACTTAGCCTTTCTGTGTCCTCATCGGGTACCTTGTTTTAAAAATGGTGATACGATAGTACTTATCTAATGGAGTTGCAAGGATTAAATGTGTTACTTAATCCACATAAAGTGTTTGTTATAATGCCCAGCACACAGGACTCACTAGAAGTATTATCATGACGGTGGTCAGTCAGCACAGGTGCTACTTTGCCCCATTACCTCTCTGCCCCTTTCTTCCATAGTGTGCCCTAATTCCTCTTCCTTAGATGCTCAGACAGGGCCCCACTGCTGGCTAAGGAGCCTTTCTCTGGGTTTAGCTGAGGTGGAACTGGTTCCTTGAAGTGTATTCTGTAGCAAGAGTGGGATGTTTGCCGGCTGGGAGAGTGAACAGGCTGGGGTGGACCCTGGCTCTCTACAGAGGTGTTCAGTCTCCCAGTGGGAGGAAACACGACTTGTCAGAACACAGCTTTGGCTTGCCCGGCTTTCCTGTTGTACAGATGGGGCCTGGAGTCTCTCTGGGCCCCTTGTCATGGATCCAAGCCAAGGCTGTCGCTTGCTGAGCCAGGAATAATATAGGAATTAGTCTTTTTCTTCTTTATACTAAGCACTAATCAATCTACAGCTAACTCTGTATCTAATTTCTGAACCAGATGCCGTGAATAACTGCCCCTGAATGTGTTTGCCAATAAAAGGATAAGTTTAAGGCTTTTAATCAATGCTGCTTACCCTCAGTATTTAAGGTCAGAATCTTGTGTGAGACTTATTTTGATCAGGATAATTGTTGGGTTAAAAAATGGTTTCTTGAAATTGTGACACTCGTGGGTAACTATAGTGAATTAATCTTTGAGAGGATGGAAAATTGTCAATTTCATAAGTGTTCTTTTGCTCTCTTGTCCTTCAGGTCATTGATGGAAAAATATGACTTTTAGAGAGGAAAGCATTCTTTATCAATGGGTAAAGAGATGGGACTAATATAAATTTCTCAGGAAATTAGAAGGGAAATTAGAAATGAAGTGGAGTATTTTGGATATGCAGTGTGCTGCGGGGCTGGAGCTGTGGCTGCTATTTGTGTTTTAGATGATATTAACTTGTAATTGTGTATCTCCAGCATACCTTTCTCTAAGGAAGCCATGTTTCCTGAACAAGGACTCTGTACTGCGTAGAGTTTAGAAATATCTGGGGTTTATGGGGCACCTGGCTGCCTCAGTTGGTACAGCATGGGACTCTTGATCTTGGGGTTGGGAGTTTGAGCTCTGTTGGGGGTAGAATTTACTTAAAAAAAAAAAAAATATATATATATATATATATATATATATATATATATATATAAAAAGGAATATCTAGTGTTTAGATATTGGCTCCATTGAATGGTGTAATGCCAGTCAGCCTCTTGTCACCTCAGTTTTTAATCATTATGAGTTAGGGATGGTAATTGCTACCTCACCGTTGGAAAGATGCTGTATGATGATATAACATGAGAATGGGAAGCACAGTGCCTGGCACATAAGAAGTGCAGAAAGGGGGGGTTTCTTTCCACTTCTTTGCAGGGATCGCCTGGCTTGGCTTGCTCTCATGCGGTTTTACCTTGGGTGCATCTGGATACATGTAACACGCACATTTTCCTACCTTGCGCCAGTGAGTTGGAAATTGTTCCCGTTGACCTGTTTTTTGTTTGTTTGTTTGTTTGTTTGTTTTTGCGCTCCATGAAAAGGACAAGAGGAGTGATTTGGGAAGCTGCCAAGTTCTAAAGAGGCTCAGTTAATTCTTTTCCTCAGGGGCTCCTGGGCCGGACAGTTCTGAGTGTACAAGGCATGGTGGGTGGGTCCAGGGAAGAACTAGGCTCTGCTCCCCATAAAATGGGGATGCCAGTAACTTGGGATGCTGTGAGGGTTCCGTACGGGTGATGTTTGTGAAAGACCTTTGTAAGTCGGCAGGGAACTCCAGAACTGTGGGTGGTGTTTTCATCACTGAGCTGGCAGCAGTGCTTATCCAAAAGTCGGTTGTGGTGTTGTGCCAAATATTAAGGCTCAGGAAATACCCTCTAACGCAAGGAAGCTCTGTCTCCATTCCATAGCTGGTGAGCTTGTATTCAGAAGACAAGACACCGGGGCTCCCAGGATTTCTGGGGGAGCTGGCAGTCCTCCCTGAGCTCAGGCTCTCAGATGTGCGGGCTGGGCATGGGGCTATAGGTGAGCTCATGCTGAGCTCTCTCGTGCCCCAGACTGGTTTCTGCTGTGCACCCACAGTCTAACAGTGGCTTGCTCTCCTTTGCCTCAGCTGGGACATCCTTTCCAGTGACCTTTAGGAAGACAGAGCCGGATCTGTGTTGCTTCTTACCGCCTACTGTGATGCTGTGTGCGGAGTGCACCAGAAGAGGAACTAAACCAGAAGAAGAGGCTGAGGAAAGTCAATGCCAAGCACCTCCCTCCATGGCCTCTGGTTCCAAACCCCAGCACTGTGTAGGGAGAGGAGCTCATGTGGCAAAGAAGGGTGGGGATGACATGTGGCACATGAGGAGGCCCCAGGAGATGATGACGAGCATAATATGGTAGGGAGAGCAGCAAAGGACCGTTTGGAGGAGGTGGGGGTTAAAGTCAGCGAGTGCCAGGTAGTGAAAGGTCTTTTCTATCTCTATGAGGCTTTTGACTTTAACTCTGTAGGATGTAGGGATTTGTTGGAGAATGTTAAGTAGCAGGGAATAGTATGAGAGATGCATTTTCAAAGGTCACACTCATGGCAAGATAGATGATGAAGGATGGATGATGATGAGACTGGAAACAGGAACATAGAAACCTGGTTTGGGAACTCAGGCGGGAGACCGTGGGGCTCATCTAGGGCATTGTCAGCCTGAGTGTCAAGGAGAAGTTGCAAGAGGTTTTATAAGTGCAAAGGAAACCGACATTTGAGTGCCTGCTTTGTGCCAGGAACTTTAAGTACTCCACATACATTAGCTCATCCGATTCTCACAACAGCAGCAAGGGGAAGGTGGTATATTTTGCCATTTTGCAAATATAGAAACTGAAGTTTACAGGATATGTAGCTTGCCTGAGGTCCCTGGCAGTTGAGAAATTGTCGGATGGATATTTAAATCTGATTCCATCAATCCCTGAGTCTTTTCTTTCCGTAAGACCTCACTATGGTCCCCAGGACACAGGCCTCATACAGAGGTTTTGCATTAGCAAATAACTTTGCAAGGACTAGTCTATTAATAGTGATCTCTTTCAACATTCCCATGAGATGAGGGAACACAATTAATTGTTCAGCTGAGAGATTAGAGACACAGGGAGGTTAAGTGACTTGACAGGGTCGCCTGTCAAGCGGTTTGGGGGAGGGCTGGCAGAGGTGAGGTTTGGAGAACAGACCATTTTGAGCTTGTAGTCTCGCTGCAAACAAGAATTTGCCAGCCCCATTTTATAAATCCAGTGTCTTAGTTGGTAGATTAGGAAAAACTGTAATGGAGATGGAATGCAAGGCAGGTGCCTAAGGCTGAGATGGTGGCACTGAGCATTGTGGTATCTTGGGGTTTCCTTTATAAGCCGACTCTCTCCTGCTTCATAGTCTTTAATTAAAACAACAGTCACTCCCACCAAAAACTAATCATCTTCATTAAGCATGGAGATTGGAGTAAGGGTGGGGAAACTTGTCTCTGAAAAAGATCTCACCAATAAATTATTTCCTTTGCTGTAAGAGTTATATTGCTGAGCTTAATAATTAGAAGAATTCTCACTTTAACCCAGCTTCTTTTTTGCTATTTGATTTTATGAGTTTAATGTTATTATTTGTTGCCATGGGGATACTCGGGTTGACACAAAGAGGAACATTATGATGGGAACCATGGGAAATCCTTGTTAATTGTATTGTTGTCCCCATTCCTTGTCTAGCAGTCTCTCTTGATTATTGATACTGGTGTTTTTTTGTTGTTGTTGTTGTTTTTGTTTGTTTGTTTTTTTTTTGTGAGAGGTGGATGCATTGGTTTATTGGTTACCATGGGGCCTAGGAATGAGTCTAGAGCTTTGTCTTTTATTGGTTGACACTTTGGGCACGTGGGATCAGAAAATAGATCACTGGGCATCTTGTGATGGTAGTTGGAGGGATAACACTTGGGAAGGGGTAGTAAAGGCTGGGGGTTGGAGAGATGCTGAACTACAAACCTGAATGATTTCGTATTTGGCTAATAGTTGTCCCTGTGTGCCATGCACCGTCATGATTTAACCCAGCCTTGCAGACAGAGACCACAGTTTGGCCAACCCCCAGCCATCTACTGCTTTCTTTCCACAAGCCATGGAGTCAGGATAACTGACAACTGGCCTGTGTGGGTATGCGGCTGGCAGCTGTAGGTAGTGAGGTGGCCACCTGCCCCATGGAAACCCTGTGTAAGATGCTGGTGAAGTGAGCTGGTTTGTGTAGCCAGGATGCTGAGTATGGGAGTATTTGGGGTGGGGGGGAGGAAGTGGCAGTCATTTACAGTGTCATGTTTAGTCTTTGCAGATGTGCTTATGGTTTTAACAAAGGCGGAGAAGAAATTATAGGATGGGAAAGAAATGCCTGCAGACAGCCTGCTAAAGCCTAGGAAGGAGGAAACTGGTGTTTGTGTGTTTTAGGAATGCTAAGCCCTTGCTTACATATCAGCAGGCAAAATATTGGCACTCACTTCTGACTTGAGGAAGGCATCTCTGAAGTCAATAGAAGGAAATGCCTATTACAGGCCTTACTCACAAAGGAGAGCCGTGGAAATGCTCAGGATTATCTCGTAAAAGCCCTTTGTGTATTTGAAGCCTCTCATGAAATCAGCCTTGTTCTGTAGGCCAGACAACTCCAGTTGTTTTTCTTACCTTTCTTCGTTGCATCTTTCCTTGTCTCTTTTATGCTTTTGTCACCTTTTTCGATTTGTTCGTCTTGAATAATACCAATCAGCATTGAACTTTGTGCCCTGATGCAGGGCTGATTTGCTAGTGACTGCTGGTTTTGATCGGGAAATCAGGTAGATCGATGTCTTAGTGCTGTTGACGGTGAGGCTGACAAGATCTTCTTTTTCTGTGCCTAGGCGTGTTTTCTGTTCCTTCACCTGCACATAGTGTTGGTGCCTGGAACATCGTGGGATAGAATGTAAACATATGCTGAATAAGTGAATGGAGATACACCTAATTCTTTGCTTTAAAAGTCAGTATTTGCTCTGGGTTGATTAAAAAAACAATAAAACCTTTGTTTTTCGTATTTTAAACCCCCAAATTGTGAGAAAAATCAGGCTGAATTGCCATTGGACTCTGCAGCTTTTGTAAAGACATGTAGAACTTTGCCAAAGACAGAAAATTCTCCCTCTCTCCTCAATTACTTCCCTCCTCCCGCTTTTGCGTACTCATTTCCTCATTCATTCAACAAATGCTCATTCAGCCTCTGTTATAAGCCAGGTGTTATTTTAGTGTTGGGGATATTGTTTTACACAAAATTAAGTTCCTGCTCTCATGAAGCTTCTATTTCAGTGGATTAAGAGACATGATTGACCAGAAGAAGTAATTTCTGTTGGTGACAAGGCTTTCAGAGAAGTGAGGTTGTGTAGGTGATAGAGGTAATGATTGCTCTTTTGTGATAGAGTTGCTGGCAAGACAGGCTGTGATTTCACTTTCCTTCCTATTTACATAACCAAGTAAGTCCCTATATAGCATTTTACCTGACATGTAAGATTCCTTTTGGGCAGGGTTTTGTCAGTTATCATTTATATATCCTTTCTTGAAATTGGATTAGATCCCTTTGATTTATTTGGAGAGAGAAGTAGGTAGTACACAATGTGTTTCTGTGGAATATCTATTCTGCTGTGATGTTGACACAGTAGTGTATACCTTATTTTTGTACCAGTGTTTTATTTAACATTCCATTAGTCAGAGATTAGTGGGCTTTTTTTCTTTTCCTCTCATACTGTTTGCCTCCAGTTTATTAAGAAGCAATCTAATTCATTTTCTTTATGCCCTTACCCTTCTTTGGTGTAGGTTTTAGCCATTTTAAGTAAAGTACACATATCAACCCCATGAATTGACTAAGACTCAAGCCTGTGTTACATGTTGGTTTGTTGGTTCGTTGGTTCCTTCCTTCCTTCCTTCCTTCCTTCCTTCCTTCCTTCCTTCCTTCCTTCAGCAGATGTTCAAAGCAAAAGAACATCTGCAAATTTTGCCCTCTAATAGGGCAAGGAAATACAAAAACAAAAGTTACAATTCTCTGGGGTAAGTTTGCCAAAAGAATTCTGAATGAACAGTGGGGAGCATTCAAGACACAATGTAAGCTTGGCTTCACAGAGGAGGTGGTCTTTGATCTGATTCTTGAAGGGTGAGAATGTTTGCCTCCTAGGGCCACCTGAGGGATAGCTGGATTCTGTAATCACTGAGGTGCTGATCCCAAGCACTGGACTTGGAGAATGATGGTGTCATTGCAAATACAGTCTGGGTTTGTTTGTTTGTCTATCTCTGAAGCACTTAGCATGTAAACAAGACTGACACCAGGATGATTTTATTTTGTTTCTGCTGTTGTTCATCAATAGATGTAGATGTATAGGCCTTCCATTTTTGTAGTGCTGCATTCCAACATTTTGGGTAGGTTACTTTATTGCATCATTAACTTTCTGACTTGGGCACAGGATCTAGTTTTAGGTCACTCCTTTGCCCACCTCTTCAGGTAATCTGGAGTAGACATAAAAACTAAAGTCTCTTGTCACTATGTTGGGTTCCCAAGTGGGATCCAGTGGAATGGCCAGGATGCCTTTCAGTGAAAATATATTGGGGACGCCAGAGAACAAAGCTTCTTTTCAGAGCTTAGAAAAGCTCATTGACATATTTATTACTTGCTGAAAGCCCCAGTGAATTTTCCAGTCTCCTTATTGTCCCTAAATATTCTCCTTCAGCTATAAAGGTTGTGGAGTTTTTTCTTTTAACCCACTTCTGAGCTCTTGCGGGGGAGAGACACTTGGTGACATAGGCCTTTCTGCTTTGTGTGCCCTGGAGTAAGAGATGAATTATGCAGCCTTATTACATCCTAAGGTAGGAAATGGGCTTGCTAGTTCATTTCAGCTCAACGGTTTACCCTTGTTATTAGTAATGCCTGGAGTTAGGGCCTGGTTTCTCTTTGTGTTAGAAAAAAAAAAAAAAAGGAAATACAGATGTTAGGATAATAATAATTAGGATATTAAGAACACTTGCTGAATATGTAATAAACACTTGCAAGTATTTTCTTATTTAATCCACATGATAACCCTATGAGGTAGCCTCATTCTGTTGATAGGAAAATGGAGTCACAGACATGTTGGGTAATTTGCCCAAGGTCACACAGTTGTCTGCCTTGGGAGCCTTGCTGTGCTTATTGAGAGGATTTAGCAGAACACCTTGATAATTTGAGACTAGTTCTCAGACATCTGTTATCACCCTTGACCACCACATGTTGTACATCATTGGGGAGTTACATCTTCTCAGCACCTGTCAACAGTTGGTTGTTGTTGTTTGTTTGTTTGTTTGTTTTTTGAGAAAGAGAGAGGGCACAGTGAGTGAGGGGCAGAGAATCCCAGGAAGGGTTGAGGGGGGAGAGAGAGAGAGAGAGGAGAGAGAGAGAGAGAGAGAGAGAGAGAGAGAGAGAGAGAGAGAGGAGGGAGGGAGGGAGGGAGGGAAAGAGAGAGAGAGAGAGAGAGAGACAGGAGGGAGGGAGGGAGGGAGGGAAAGAGAGAGAGAGAGAGAGAGAGAGAGAGAGAGAGGGAGAGGGAGGGAGGGAGGGAGGGAGAGAGGGAGGGAGGAGCGGGGCTTAAGCTCACTTGATGTGGGACTCGAATTCACGAACCCTGAGATCATGAACTGTGAGATCATGACCTGAGCCGAAGTCAGATGCTTAATGACCGAGCCACCCAGGTGCTCCAACAGGTGTTTTTTTTGCGTGAGACCCTTCTTTTGTTGACTTCTATATTGTGGCTTTTAAAGACTTCACATGGGGGCGCCTGGGTGGCGCAGTTGGTTAAGCGTCCAACTTCAGCCAGGTCACGATCTCGTGGTCCGTGAGTTCGAGCCCCACGTCGGGCTCTGGGCTGATGGCTCAGAGCCTGGAGCCTGTTTCCGATTCTGTGTCTCCCTCTCTCTCTCTGCCCCTCCCCCGTTCATGCTCTGTCTCTCTCTGTCCCAAAAATAAATAAACGTTGAAAAAAAAAATTAAAAAAAAAAAAGACTTGACATGAAGGACCCATTTCAAAGATTGGAAAGCCTTTAAGAAGCTGAACCTGACTCCTGAGTCTCCGACGTCTTCAGTTTTTGTGGTCCTTAAGAGTTTATTTCTGTTGCACAGAAGAGCACATTCAGTAGAGACTTTAATTTCAGCATGGATCTTGCATTTTGATTTCTTGCCTAATAAATGAAAGAAAAAAACATTTAGTAGTAAATTCAAAGTGAAAATCACTTCTTTCTCCTTGCATGTGCTAATTTTCTTTCATCATGATATGAACACAAACAATAAAGACCTGGCCAAAAGACAAGTGTCTTTTCCTGTTAAAAACACAGTTGACATTAAAACTTACCAAAATAGTTCACCAGAGATGAATTCTTTCAAGTGAAGCTTCGTTTTATAATGAGGACAGAGAAACCACAATTCCAGACCATAGAGAAAGGGTCCTTTAATACACTTAAATTGTTTACTTATAAATCACTGCTTTCTAGAGAAGCTTAATAGAGGGCAGAGAAACCTAAATCCTTTGTGTAAAGAGCTGCTGACCGTTGAAAATAATATATGTGACAGTAAAGCCAACATAATCTTGTATATCAATAGGAAACTAGGTTTTAAGATTCTAAAAATTCAAATAATAAGTCGTGAGTTGTAATTATTTGGCTTAATGTGTAAGTCACTTATCATGTAAGATGGTTGCAAATGGACGTGAATACAGGTAAATTTTCCTAGTGGTCTGCTGATTTTTTATTCAGTTTTGGCCAACCAGTGGTATAATGCAGAGAGTTGCTTTCTACTTTCCCCTCTACTGGCTTGAATCTGTTTGCTGTACTGGAGTCCATGGATCAAAAAGTCTATAACTTGCAAGGCTAATAAATGCATGCTTCTGCTGTCTGGAAATGCCCCTGGGTCAATAGTGGTTTGTTTCCTTGCCCTGAGAGGGATGAAACATATCTGGACTTTAGCCTGGATTTGCTGGGATCCTCTGTGCCATCCTGGGTGGTGTGTGGCTGGCTATATAAATGTAACACCTACCAACTTTGTCAGGTAATGTGTCTGGCCTGGCCACTGTGGCTGTGATTGGAATTGAAACATACTGCTCATTATTAAGGCAGTGACTGGCTGTGGGGGATGTTGATGTCTGTTGTTTTTCATTGCTTATTGATTTAGTGAACTGGAATGCCTTTCCTTTGGTGCTAGTGTTAAATAGTTTGGTCCTGTTAGCCATTTTGTGAGATTGTCTTCATATGTGATTTGTGTGTGTTTCCTTGATTGAGCGGGGGTGGTGGTAGGGGTGGAGGGGGTGGAGGGGGTGGAGGGTCAGGGACTGAGGGGAAGGGATAATTGTTTACAGATAAAGTGTGGAGGCACATGGATTTGAGATCAAATAGGAGGTTGGGGATGTAGGTTTCCTCTGAATACTGAGAAAATTCTTTAAACCCCTAATTAGCTTCTGAAACTACCTTCTTTGCTCCCACAGTTGGGAATTTGGCCAGGCAAAGACCAGTTTTTCCCTGGCAAAGACAAATATTTTGGGCTTATCTCTGTCCTTGTCCTGCTGTCTTTTACGGCATCTTTACAACCTCTGTACAGTAGAACTGTCTTGATAAAATTTTGGCTGTGCTTCAGGTCTTTATTAAGTGGTGGATGGAGTTAGTTTTTTTTTTTTTTTTTTTTGTCTTCATTCAGCCCATTTGTTGAGTGCCTACTATGCGCTAGACCCTATTCTTGGTCCTGGGATATAGAAGTATACAAGGTAATCAAAATTGTGGGTTATGGAGTTCATAGTCCAGCAGACTGTTAAATTATAAGGCCCATACTGGTGAGGACCGACGTTGCAGCTGTGCTGCTGTGGCATACTGGCATGGGATGAGAGAAGAGACTGGGATTCAGTTCCTAGTTACCATCCTGACTTACTGGTTTCTGGAGAGCTGCCATTTCTACATCTGGTCATGCAATTTTAAAAAAACTATAGTGAGAGGGCGCCTGGCAGGCTCAGTCCGTAGAGCATGTGACTCTTGATCTTGGGGATGTGAGTTCGAGCCCCACACTGGGTGTAGAGATTACTTAAAAATCAAATCTTAAAAAAAAAAAAAAGTGTAGTACATTTACAGATTTCCAAAGGATTACTCCTGGACATTTTTATTTTCCTCACAGTAAATGTCCACAACGATGTTTATTTCATAAGGGCTAGTGACACACAGGCTCCTGCCAGTAAACTTGCTGCTGAATCTGCCATGGTGGGGGCCTAGCTTTTGAAGTAGTGTTAAAAGAATGCTATGGGATAGAATTTTAAAAATCATGTATAAATGGAATCTCTTCCCAAATTTTAAAAAGAAAAGGAGCAATAATAAAGAAATCTGTATTTATTCCAGAAGCATACACCTACATAAGGCCATTGAGTTTCCCTTGTGTCTTATAAACTGGTTTGGTTTTAGATGAGGAGAATTGCCCATTTTTACTCTCCTGTGCCTTAGAAACACTCACTATTGAATAAGAAATACATTTTTGTTTGTGTGAAATTATAATATAGGACCTATTCCACCATGCACCTCCATCATAAAGTTCAGTGATACAACATTGCTAATCAAGCAGAAATATGGGAAGTGAGAAATGAAACACAAGTTTTATTTTCACACCTCTAAATGGGTGACTGCAAAGGATGAACTTAAAAATAATAATGCGACCTTATACTTGCATCACACCTTTTAATAAGGCAGTTTAAAAATATTTAGGGTGAACCTTCATCAGGATGTTTTAATTGCCTCAGCACAATTGACTAGTTCATCAGGGTGATGACTCCACTGTGCTGAGGAGCCTGGAGGAAGATGCCTGGGGGGCGGAGGTGACAGGGACTATCACTCAGTGATATGTTGAGGATGATTGGGTAGAACTCCTGTGGGTCTTGGGATTTCATTTTTCTCTCCAGTGCATGCTGTGGGGGTAGGAGCCAGGGCCACAGTGACCAATGTGAGTACAGTTTACATCTGCTTATTAGTGACAGCTCTTGTAAGAACAAGCACATAAGGCATCCTTGGTCGTATCTACCTTAGTAACAATATCCCTTCATCCTTCTAGGTCCATTTCAGATGCCACCATTTCTACTATACTGACTGGCCATTATCTCTCTCCATTATATGTCACACACAGTAGACTGAGACTCTGGGATTTTATCCTGGCCTGACCACTTAGAGGCTGTGTGATCTTAGGCAGATTGCTTTGGCTTTCTGTAGCTTCATTTCCTCATTTGTGAAGTGGAGGCAGTAAGTGTGCCCACCTTCTAGGGTCATGGGACACACGAGTTAGTGTGTGGGATGCTCTTAGAACAGTGCCTCATGTGGAGCTGCTATTTTATCAACATCATTATTTTACTTCTCCTTTGGGATGTTGTTTTATGTTCTGCTTTGCTCTGCTGCTGTATTCAACTTGTCTGCCTTAAGCTGTGATGGGTTCCTCCTAGTCTGAGATTCCTTGCAGCACCTCACATGGTACCTTGGACATAGTAGGTACCCAGGGAACATTCTGGATTGAACTCATACAAGATTTTGTTAAGAATGTAAAGCTGGGCTTATTTTCATCTTGACTTTGAAAGCCTTTGAGATTAGCTGGAGTCTGGTCTCATTTGTCTAACTTCTGAAGCTGCAGCACCAAGGCCAAAGACTCTCTCGTGGTTACCCACTGGGTGGCCTGATGAGAAGGCCAGCCACTCAAGGCTGTGGACTTCATTCTGTTCTTGCTGACATTACTAGTGTAAATGAGAGGGCTTTTGATAATTCTCTGAGCCATTTAGGCCAGGTTAATACTGGCCAGTAATTTCCTGAAGTGCCATGAAGTGGCAGGAACATGATTTATGTCACATGGGCTCCTGCTAGCTGCGATGAGTCCTGGAGGCCCAGCTGTGCTTCTGGAATTATGAATGTCTGTCAGAGGAGCTGCGTTTATTCCAGAGAGGTTTTTTTTTTTTTTTTTTTTTTTTTTAAACCGTCAAGGGAGTCCCTATGCTGATGAATGAAGAGGTGCAGGGCTGAACTGGCTGGTTGTGGATCTTACCCTAGCAGTTCTTAAAGACAACTGGGATTGAGGGTGCTTTGGCTGGCTGACACCTGGGTTGAAAGTACTGAATTAAAACATAAAAGTGATGAGTGTGTGGGGAGAAGCATATAAAAAGAAGTACTTGGCATTCTGGCCAGGTTAGGACTATCTTTGCTAAGGTCGGCACTTTGACGCGTGTGAAACTTATATGACTTCAGCACCTAGAAGATTGCACTTCGCTTATCAGCCAAACCCCATTCACGTTAGTGACGGTGTTGCCAGCATGAGAAGAATGTGGTTGTGGAGGCCAGTGTTAGGAAGCTGATGAGTTTTTAACTTTGGGCTTTGGAAGAAGCACAAACAGCCCCTTGAGTTTCAAGCTTGCCAAATAAAGAAGCAGCTTTGGCCCTAAGGCTACAGCTTTCAGGATGTTTAGTTACATTTTGGCCTATGGAGTCAGACCCAAGACAGATGATGGATTTGTTGTCCTCCACAGCTTTGTAGCCCACACTCAGCCAGGTCTCTCTGTGCCTCTTTCTAGGCTGCCCATGTAAATATATTCACATTGCCTCTAGAAGATTTTAAGGAGCACCCGGGTGGCTCAGTCGTTGAGTGTTGACTCTTGTTTTCAGCTCAGGTCATGATCCCAGGGTTGTGGGATCCAGCCCCGCATCGGGCTCTTCACTGAGCATGGATCCTGCTTAAGATTCTCTCTCTCCCTGTGCCCCTCTTTCCCACTTGAGCTGTCTACAACAACAGCAAAAAAATAAAAATAGATAGATAGATAGATAGATAGGTAGATATTAAGGATTCCCCAGAGGAATCTGGAGGACTAGAAGGACCTTCTTGATAGTTGAGGAATGTCGATCATGTCTCTTGATTGGGTGCATGCTGTTTTGGCTTCTACTTAGGCCAGAATCTTGTCACTGGTTTTGTTGTCTTTTCTGCTCACCTTTCTTCCCTCATTCCACATTATCTGGAAACACTTTAATTGAGTTTCAAACATTTTGTGTTGTATGCAGTCCAAACAGTTTGTGTGTGTGTGTGTGTGTGTGTGTGTGGAAAAATACACAAAACATAAAATTTACTATGGGTACAGTCCACATTGGTGTGCAACCAATCTCCAGAATTCCTTTCTTCTTGCAGAACTGAAACTCTGTACCCACTAAACAACATCTCCCATTCCCTTCTCCCTTCTAGCCCTTGGCAGGCTCCATTCTGCATTCTGTTTCTACGAATTTGACTTTCCTAGGTACTTCTTATTAAGTGGAATCCTACAGTATTTGTCTTTTTGTGGCTGGCTTATTTCACTTAGTGTAATGTCCTCAAGGTTCATCCACGTTGTAAGAGGTGTCAGGATTTCCTTCTTTTTTACGACTGAATAATATTCCATTGTGTGTGTATATATCACATTTTACTTATCTATTCATCCATCATTGGACACTTGGGGTTGTTTTCACCTGTTAGCTATTATGACTATTGCTGCTGTGGACATAGGTGTGCAAATATTTATTCAAGACCCCCCTTTCAATTCTTTTGGATATATACTCAGAAGTGGAATTTCTGGATCATATGGTAAATCTATTTTTAATTTTTCGAGGAACCACCATACTGTTTTCCATAAGTAGCTAGATTTTTAAGAAATACATTTAAATTAGGTTTGTTTGTTTGTTTTTGCTTTTGGTCTCTATGCTGTCTTGAGTTGACCCTGGGTAGGTGAGTTTCTTAGTCATTCACCTGCCCCAGCATACCTCTGAGCTCAGACACACACTGTCCATGGCTCACTTTGGCCCTTGAGACTCTTCATTAGATTAGACCAAGAGGACAGCCTTCTCAGGACAAAGGGCTAAACAGTGGAGAGGCAAGTTAAATCCTAGAAAGTCTGAGCTCAGTTACTTACCTGATGCCATGCTTCTCACAGTTGTGCTCAGATCAAGGTTGGAGTGACATGACATTCTTCCAGAAAATCTGATGGAATATGTCCAGATGTGTTTCTCCCAAACCTCTTCTCTGCCATTAGAATGGTGTCATTGGAAAAATACATGAAGCAATTATCCACTATAATCCCATACTACTTATATACCTTAAGGAAAATTGAAGAGTAGATCAGGGAGCGAGCTGCCTGTGGGTCATAGCAGTAAACAGTTGTGTGTGTATGTGTGCAGTGGGATGTGAAGGGTGGGCTGGGAGAGAGAATCCATAGACCCGTCTACATTCTGTTGATTATAGTAGTTGAGGTCGGTGTTTTAGTCCTCTCTTCTCCACATGAGTCCTTCCATACTGAGGCCTTAGGCATACAACACAATGAAGGACCGAAAATGAGGGTCATTTGCCATTTCTCTCCTTTTTGTGTAGAATCAATAGGGGCCAGGAAGGGGGCGACCAACCTATTGTAAGTCTAGCGGCCTGCCCAGTCTTTCTGTCCCTGGCTTGTGGATGTGATCATTAGCTGCCTGCAGCAGGTACATTGCCTCCAAGAGCTTACTTAGCCAGTATGCTATTTAGCAAAGTCTTCCTTTCAGATCATTAAAGGCATTACCTACTTTGAGGCACGTATAGTACCAGCTGCCTGGTGCCCTTTTCAGTCCACATCTTCCAAGACCAGTTTAAATGTTACTTTGTGAAACTTTCTCAGGTTTTTTCAGACTCCCTCCCCTCACCACCCCAGGGCAAGTGTGCCCCACTTTGAGGTATTGTCATCACTGTACCTGGCCAATTGGATTGTAGTTATCCGTGACTGTCCCTCCTACTAGACTTTATCCTCCACTGTATAAGTGCCACATTTCAGTTTTATTTCTCTCCCTCAGGACCTTATGAGGGATTTAGTATAGCACCGTGTATCTGGCAGTTGTCTGGTAGATTTTTGATTTGTCTACAGGTGACTAAATGTAGTGGGATTGAGTAGAATTGGTAGAATTGAAGGGTTAAATCATGAACATGGCCCCAAATAGCTGTTTGACCACATCCAAGCCACTGACCATCTCTCCCTCTTATGCCAGATTGTAAAAACTGAAAGAAAAATAGAAAGTGTAAGTTAAAAAATATTTAGCACTTACTATGTGCTATTTATTTAGCTCAGCACTTTACTTATAGTACTTCATTTAATCTTAGGGTAGCCCAACATAGGTAATGAGATAGACACGGAGAGGAGAGGCTACCTGCTCAGTGCAAACACAGGTAGTCCAGCCTCTCTGTGGGTATATTTGTTTTTGCAGGAGATAGTGAACTTATGGTTGGTTACAGCTTTGTGAGCTAGAACACACTCAATATTGCCAGCTTTGGACCTGCATATTGTGAGATATAAAATGACAGGAAGACCTGGGGTGGGGGGTGGAAACTGAGTCCTTGTATGAAAGAACCAGGTTGCAGTTAGCAGTGGGCATAGAGGGAGTAGCCAGTGCAAGTTGGACCACAGAGAAGGTTGTATGCTGTTGGAAGTGGCATGAGAGACACAGGTGCCTCCATTAGGAAGGAGGGGAGCTGAGGGAGATTGGGTCCCAGAGGAGGAAATTTGAAGACGAGGTGAATGAGGTGGCTGGAAAAGACAGGTCCCTACCAGGAGGGGCCTAGGTTTTAGGTAGCCTCCAAGCACAGGGGAATGGACAGGAGGACAGGCCTGGTGGGATTAGCTAGTCTCAGGCTCCGGGAAAAGCCCAGGCCATCTGTATAGACTGGGCCTTGGGGTGTGCAGACCATGAAACAGGGGAGGCAGAGGGTAGGCACTCATGCTCACTTATGCTCCTGCCCTCATCTTGTGCAGCGAAAAGGAAAAAAAAATGCACAAAGGAAAAATTAACAAACATCCCAAGTCTCTTGACACACAGATCAAAACATATTGATAGTGTCTTGCAACTCTGATAATTTCATTGAACTGTATGAAGCTTAAAATTGATACATAGGCACCCCCCTGATTAACATTAAGTGCTGCTGTCAGTCTGACATAGCTGGATAAACCAATATTGAATAATCTATTAAATATGTCACACTTGAACAAGGAGCGTAAATCATATTATATTATTTCAGCTGTAATTAGGTGGGAGATAAAATCACAAATAGGCGAGTTTAGTGAATATTTCTTAGTGTGTACACAGCGTCACTGGAATTTCTGTTCTTGCTCTGCAGGGAGAGAGAAGTTGACTGCCTTCCAAGTATTGACTGCTGTCCAGGAAGCGAGAGGTTGAGGGGTGACTTATGTAATGTTCACAGAGTGGGTTTCATTTATAAATTCAATGAGATTAGCTGCAATCTTCCTGAAGTTAATGGCAATGGAAATGTACCATTCTGCATTTAGCTGGAAATAGCTAGTTCTCCGGCTTGGAGACCTAATTGTTCCTCAGGTTCTGATATGTTTGCTTTTTTATCTGCTTCCCCTCCTTCCCCGGGAGCTGCCTGTTGCCTTTATTGTCTGGGAATTAATGATGCAGACGAGAGCTTGTGGGTGACAGTGCGGCGTACTGCTCAGTCCTTGGTTGCCCCCTCTCCCAACCCTCTGAGCCAACTCAATTATTGAGAATAAATGAGGGACATAAGCCAAGGCGAAAACGATACCGAAACTGTGTTAGGAGGGTCCAGATGAACGAAGCTCTTGCTAAGAAATGGAGAGAATTCTAGTCCTTCCTTCACGGGATTGTGGTGAAGGGTAGACACGTGTCAAACCTTCAGAGCAGTGCCACCACAGAGGGAGTGTTTCAGTATTTATCAGTTGCTTTCATTATTATAGGAAAAGTAGTTGGTATTTGTGGTGGATGGTCTGGGTGGTACGAATGCAAAATTAAATAGCACAAAATAGATACCTGACCGGAATGGTTGTCTTCCAAAATGGCTGGTGTGGTGAAACAAGAAGTGCTAGTTCTCATTTGGGACTGCTAGCAGGGCAGAGCGTGTTATGAGCAGTGTATACCAATCATCTTTGTTTTGAGAGGCTCTGCTTTTTCATTTTTGTCTTTTTTTCAGTTGGTTTTTCTTTTTTCTTTTTTAAATGTTTTTAATTTATTTTTGAGAGACAGAGAAAGAGAGCACAAGTGGGGTAGGAGCAGAGAGGGAGGGAGACACAGAATCCGAAATAGGCTCCAGGCTGTGAGCTGTTAGCACAGAACCCAACGTGGGGCTCGAACCCACTGACCGTGAGATTATGACCTGATCCAAAGTCAGACGCCTAAACGACTGAGCCACCCTGGCGCCCCCAGTTGGTTTTTCAAATATTAGTTGGATCCATTTTAGGTGATTTTGTTAGCATCTTTTAGACTTTCTCATTGTGAGAACCATAGAACCTGTGGGCATTGTAATCATTTAGCAGACAGCTAAAGCCTGTAATGTACCAGGTATACGTGTGTGAATACTTTTTTATGGCGGTTTACTTAACAGTGCTATACCTGTGACCTTCTTCTCAACCCTGAGTTCACAGGGATTTCCGGAAAGACTGGCAGAGGAGCTGCAGTGGGCGCATTCCTAGCTGCCTGGGTGTTTTGAGGTGCCAGCCTCATGGCCGTTGGAGTCAGTAGTTCTGGCTTGAGCCGCCTGGACCCTTGGTCCTGAGCTCTGTGGCACTACACGTAGAGTGTAGCCTGGGTCCATGGCCTCAGAGGCAGTTGTCCTGTTTCCCCGGAGTCATTTGCAGAATGCCACATACAAGACCCTTTGAGTTTCGGGGGTGAATGTGCTTCATAAGGCAAGGATTTTCTGAGACCGAAGAGAAAACAACAGAAGGCTGGCGTTTCCCCCCCAGGCCAGTTGCTTGTCTCTCATTACTTAGCATAATAACTTTCTCTCAGCTGCACTTAAAAGGACTTAATGGCACCATTTAAAGTTAGAAGATAAATGTAAAACCGATCTGCTCACTAACACCAATTAGTTGTACTTTAAAAAAGATGATCTCACATGAGGTAGGAATAGGTTGCTACTTGAAGGGACTAATGGTCAGTTGGCTTTAGAGTGGATCACCAAAGGAAATGTGGCTTCACCTGCCAACCCCTGACTGCAAGGTGATGCATGTTCTGTGTCAGAGAACTGGAGGGGTGGGGGCAGACCCACGGAGGCAAGGAGAGCAGAGAATGCCTCCCCCCCACCACCACAGTCACCCTGGCCACAGTGCACTCGCGGCTTCTGGAGGCCAGTGTATAAGCTGCCATCCACTACTTGAAAGCTCCTAAGGCATCCAGAGGTCTTTCTACACGTACCCAGAGTTTTCTTTGATAATTTGCCATTCCGTTGTGTGTTCTTTTTTTTAAGAGTATTTTCCCCTATAGCATTAGCAGGCATCTAAAGAGGGATGTGGTGAGAATGTGGATTTGGCGTTCCAGAGGGAAAAGTACTTGGCTTTAATAAGACACTTGGTGAAAAACATGCACCGAGTGCGGCTAGGTCCCAGGAACTGTGATGAGCGTGGGGGACACAAAGTAAGTAAGCACTGTTTCTGCTGTCAAGGAGTTCATGATCTAGTGCGGACGTTGGTGCCTGAGTAGCCAGTCCCAGTGCAGCAGCAGAAGGGCACTGGGTGTGGCAGTAGCACGGAAGAGGTGGTGTTAATTCTGTGGGGACGCAGGGTGAAGGCTGGGGACTCTTTAGTCGAGGTGTGTCTGGAGGACAGTGAGGAGTTTACCAAATAGACAAGACGAATCAACAGGACAGAGGGAGAGTGGTGCCTTGGGAGGACTAGGAGCTGGGAATCCAACTCAGAGATCAGGAGTTTTTTGCTTCAGGTCCACCTCGTACCTGTCTGCCTTGTGACCTAACAGTGTACGGAGGAGAGAGAGAAACAGGTCCCCATATCTTCCCCCTTTTGTTTGGCACAGGAAGCCGGACTGAATCCAGAACTGTGATCTTGTCCAACCTCTGGATCACTGAGACCTGCAGAGCCTGGGCTATGCACAACTGGTTAAGTCAGACCCAGGGTCAGTTCAGACATTTTCACATTAGTCCGGTGCCATTTTGGCTGCCCAACATCCAGGGTGTGTCTCTGGTTCTCTCTGTTGGATTCATTCCCTCTCTCATTCGTTCAATAAATGTTTACGGAGTTGGTTATAAACAACAGTACAGTCTGACGGGGATGTAAGGGCCTTCCTGTCAGGGAGCTTATAGTCTTAAGGTGAGAATTGACTTTGAAAATATCGGCTGGAATCAGATTATGAAAAGCCAGACCAAGGAGTTAGGACTTAATGATTTATACCACTTAATCGAGGGAGGATGTCAATGAGTTTCTGAATTTATCGCCTAAGGCAAATCCTTTTTGATTCCTGTGTTTCTTGGCTTTATTTATTACTGTAGGATAATACTTCAGCATGTTTGAATAGATTTTAAAAACACACGCATAAAGGTAGACTTTATAAGGCTTGCGTTGTGAGAGAGAAGAGTATGTAAGACTGTGGTCTCCCGAGAGCGAGAGCCAAACAATCTGGGTTTGAATCCTTGCTCCACTATATGAGATGTGTGACCTTGGACTATTTACTTAAACTCAGAGTGTCTCTTCCTTTATATGGAAAATGAAGATGAAAACAGTACCCACCTAAAAGTTATTATAAGGAAGTGTTTAGTAAGGTACCTGTACATAGTAAGCATTTAGTTGGTATTAGCTGTAATTGGGGAGTTGACTGATTGAATTTCCAGTTGGTCCGATTTTTCTTTGATGCTCTAGAATAGTGTAACAGTTCCTGAATCTCTTGGTGCATCAAAATCATTCAGAGAACATTTTAGATTAACGGCCTAGAGATTTCCAGTTCTGCCAAAATGGAGAAGCCCCATTCCTCCTAGGTCTTCCCCTTTGTATCACAAACCCTGGATATTGTATAGAACACAGCAAAGAAGCACATTCCTCCTTATACCACAAATCTTGGACACAATACAGCAAAGAAGCACGTGAAGTCTTGGAAAGGTAGAAAGAAGAGGGCAGCCTACCGAGGACTTGAGGACTTGAGCAGTGAATGTCGTGAGTTCCCTGGGGTTGCTTATTGACTCCCATAGATCTGGAACAGAGTGCTACCAAAGCCTCCCAACCCAGAATCACCAGGAGGCACAGATCAAAAAAACTCTAAGAATGAAGTCTGGGAAAGGTCTGGGAAAACGGTGGGCTAAGAACTGAAAACCTTTTTGGCAATACCGTCCCTAACTATAGTCAAATACCAAGGGAAAAACCATACCCCGCCCCACTGTTTTGGCTGGGCCAGGCAGGAAGTTGATCTTTCACTTCCACTTTGTCCCTTGGAAGCAGGCAGTGCGCTTCAGTTCCCCCTGTGGGGTGATGTCTGCAGAACCGAGCAGGGTGCTGATCTTTATTCCCCTCGGTGTGGAAGTAGGCAGTGCTCTGGGGCAGTGCCAGGGGCGTGTCAGTGAGGTCCACCTTCGTGGTGAGCTTTCACGCCCACCCTGCAGCAACAAACTCTTAGGAATCAGCCCTCTCTTCCTGCTCCCTGGTGACAGTGAGGCTTAGGGGATCACACCCTCACTTGTGGAGGTGTGAGGCAGTGCCCCATTTTTCCTGGGAAGGTGTCAGCAGGCCCAGCAGGGAGCTGAACTTCCACCCTACCACCTGCAACAGGCTGGGTGACTCGGTGTTCTCCTTTTGCTAGGGTAGTGTTGGCAGGACCAGAAGGAAGCAGAATCAACATACCTACCCAGCCCTCTTGCTGCATTTCAACAGGGACAGTTAACTAAAGATGTCCAGGATACAATGAAAAATCATAAGAACCGAGAAAATTACACTATGGATGAGAACAGTTAATAGCAGACACCACCATTGAAATGAATCAGATGTTGGAATTCTGACAACAATTTTAAAGCAGCCATCAAAAAAAGTACTCCTAGGGGCGCCTGGGTGGCGCAGTCGGTTAAGCGTCCGACTTCAGCCAGGTCACGATCTCGCGGTCCGGGAGTTCGAGCCCCGCGTCAGGCTCTGGGCTGATGGCTCGGAGCCTGGAGCCTGTTTCCGATTCTGTGTCTCCCTCTCTCTGTGCCCCTCCCCCATTCATGCTCTGTCTCTCTCTGTCCCAAAAATAAATAAACGTTGAGAAAAAAAAAAAAATTTATTAAAAAAAAAAAAAGTACTCCTAACAAGCAATTGTTAATATTTTTGTTTTAAAGATTTTTAAAGTTTATTTATTTTTGAGATAGAGAGCATAAGTGGAGAGAGGGAGAGGAAGAGAGGGAGACAGAATCCGAAGCAGGCTCCAGGCTCTGAGCTGTCAGTGCAGAGGCCGACGTGGGGCTTGAACTCCCCAACCAAGAGATCATGACCTGGGCAGAAGTCGGATGCTCAACCGACCGAGACACTCAGGAGCCCCTTTTGTTAATATTTTTGAAACAAATTTTAAAAATGTGAAACGTTGGCAAAAATATATGGGCTCAACATGAGGAAACTTTTGAGGGTGATGGAAATATTATATATCCTGATTGTCATGTACACATTTGTTAGACTTATCAAAGTATATATTTAGAGTTGGTAAATTACACTTCAGTAAAGTTGATTTATAAAAGTGCAAGGGGCCAGTCAGTCTTCATCCCTGGAGATTCTGGTTTAGGAGATCTAGGATGAAGTCCGAGAAGTTTCTTTTTTTTTTTTTTTTTTTTTTTTTTTTTTTTTTAAATTAATGCCCCAGATGATTCTGATGTGGCTGGTGGCCCTTGAGAGCTCCTGATCACCCTGGAGTAAACTAGGCTAGTTGTGAATTCTTCAGAATATAAATCTGTTAGAAATCTGTGCAAATAGAAACTTGTTCTGGTAAATTATAAATTACCAGATAAGTACTTGCAGAATAAACAGAATACATAATTAGAAACCATTAAGTGTATTATCCCCACATGGAAATAATTTTTTGTATGTTTTTTTGTTGGGTAATGTTGTAAAGAATGTTCCATGGCATCTTTAGAAGCTGTAAATTGTGATGCTGGGTCATAAACTGCACTGTGGTGGTGTTTTCTTGTGTTTTCTCCTACTTGCCCATACATACTTTCTCTTCATTCCTTTTCAGGGCATTATCTTCTTGTTGGCTAATGACAGGAAGGAGTCCATGTTGGCTTGTGCAAGCTGCCACCGCCTTGACAGTCATGGTTTTCATCAGTACCTCCCTGGGGGTGGTACTCTCAACCAGGCTGGGAAATGATCCCTAACCCAGTATCACAGCTTTTGGCTTCTCCCTTTGGCTTCATTTAACCTAATGGCTACATGTTGCCATTTAGGTTGGGTTTTTAAATCTGGCCGGGAAATCATGGGTTCTCCCCCCATGGCTGGGCTACTTCCAACCTCTGGGGGAGTCAGGCCTCCTTTCCCTCCTTACTGTCCCCTGGACGTTAGCTTGGTCTGACGGGGACACCTAGATGAGTGTAGCACAGTGGCTAAGGCTGGATATGAGGGGCTAGGGGAGCTGTCTTTGGGAATGTTTTCATCCCAGGGCATAGCTTTCAAAGCAGCTGAATCATTTGTCCTGGAAATGAACTGGTTGAAACTGCATCAGGAGGGTGGCTCCCTCTGTCTCTGGCCTGGGCCCTGTGAGCAGCCATCATTCCTACCTGGGTGCTAGAAGGAAAGTCATTGTTTGAATCTGTATCAGATTTGGAGCAAGCCATTACCGGGTGTCCATATGTTATTCTTGATAGCTTTTCTGTTTTGATACTGCACCCTCGGAAATACCCTGCATCTGGTTTCTCTGCTTTTAAATAATAGATGCCAGAGACTGGCCTTCTGTAGGGCATATTCTCTCTCTCTGAATACATTGTGGGATTCCCCTGTTCTAGCCAGTGCTGAATCTGGTCCTTGCTTGGGTCACTCTCATTGTCTCCAGTCTTTTTTAAGTACTCAGTGCTTACTTAGCTGGTCTTTGTTTCCATTGTGTGTTTTTGTGTGTGTCACGGTTACAGTCACCAGATGACTAGTGTCAGAGGAGGTCAGACACTGTTACAGCTTCTAATCATGTTGGTGTTTTGGTAAGGGAATTATTTGTGGAGAAAAAAATACACATTGGGAATCTTCAGTCTTCGTCGATGGGGGGGAGTGGGTAACACTTGAAAAATGTGCACACGATAGCTCTCTCCAAATATTTATGTGGATTGTGGTTTCTAAGAGGGATTAGTTAGTTTTTTTTTCCTTGTGTAGACAGGACTAGTAATAAGAAAGAGCAGAAAAACACATCTTGGCCCTGTTTCCTGAAGAACATTCTGACAAGGCTTTTCAGAATGTAAGTCTTGCGACCCTGAAGGTATTCGGGGAAGGTTTTGGTATGGCAGAGATGGTGGGGCTATCAGGGAACTTTTCAGGGTATTTTCAGATTTCATCCTCCGTTGCGTCCATGAGCACTGCAGCGGTGGGACCACTCCAGGCTGAAGGTCTGCCTTGCTCACTTGCTCAGTAGACCAGTGAGTTAGTAGTGAGGAGGCACTCTCTCCATTTCCTCAGACTGCCCCTGGGAAGGTGAGCCGGGAAGGAATACGATGGCACTTGGCTGGCTTTGTCCCTTCTGCCTTTCCTCTGAGATTTCTGTGTTGGTAATACCATTTCCCAGTGCTCCCTGTTCCCATCATGCATGGCATATATGGCCTTTTCCAGCATCTCTGTTCTTTGACCTGTGGAAGAAAATAGGAATTAACTAGGACTGAGGCGGACCACTTCCTCAGGGGTGGGCCCCCATTCCCATCCCTGATGAAACTTCTTTCTCGGAGGCCAAAACTAAACTGGGAAAG
The DNA here is from genome assembly GCF_007474595.2 of Lynx canadensis. Taxonomy (NCBI): domain Eukaryota; kingdom Metazoa; phylum Chordata; class Mammalia; order Carnivora; family Felidae; genus Lynx; species Lynx canadensis. Next base: position 28,399,836 of record NC_044318.1, on the reverse strand, counting down.
TGATGGTTTTGAGTAACCATCATAACCTTTCCCTCTCACCCCCTGCATTTACTTGCCCTTCAGTGGTTAAAACAACTCTGCATGTTTGGAGGAAAACTGAAGGCACAGTCTCTAAAGGGAATTTTAATGTTTTTATTTATTTTTGAGAGAGCACGAGCAGGAGAGAAGCAGAGAGAGGGGGAGACACAGAATCGGAAGCAGGCTCCAGGCTCTGAGCTGTCAGCACAGAGCCCGACGTGGGGCTCGAACTCACGGACCGTGAGATCATGACCTGAGCTGAAGTTGGATGCTCAACTGACTGAGCCACCCAGGCGCCCCTCTAAAGAGAATTTTAGAGGTGCATGTCTTACTTTAGCTTGTGGACATTTCTGGATGACCCCAGCTGTGTGGCCGTAAGTGAAGCAGGGAAGCCTGCCAGTGTGTGCACATTTTAGTAAGTGGAAGATCTTCCTCTCACCCCATGCCATTTTCTGACTGGTCACTCAGGGGTTTCTAGTCCCAAATACTGAAGTTTTCTGGTTGTGTTTTGGTATGTGCGTATGCGGTGCTAACAGTCACTTAGTGGAATAGTTGTGCTTATTTCAAATTGTATTACCTAAGTGTCTTTCTAAAAGTTATTTGTACACTTTACAGTTCAAGAAAATACTTTGGTTTGATTGAAGATGCTGCTCCCAGGTCCTGGTAGAAGCAGCTAACGTTTCCTGAGCAATTCCTATGAACATTTCCCTTTTATATAGACAATAACATACCATTTTCCCTGGAAAGCTAAGTTTCAGAATAAAGCCCTATAGACACCACTGTTTTACTCTAAGGCATTTGGGGCTTGATGCCTAAGACATATTTGTATCCTTAACGATTTCCAGCACGGTGCTTTGTGTTCAATAGATGATCAATAAGTGTTGAATTTTGGTGAATATAAAATTGCATTCAAGTGATTTCTGTTTTCTTTTAAAAAGCGGACTTTGGAGAAAACTTTCCACTTCAGGGTACTTGCTTCTAAACATCCCCTTGTAACACTCAGTGAAAGGAAGTGGATGTCTGGATGGTGTGAGAGCTGCCCCATGTGGGGTGGGGTTGGGTATTTACATTTCTTCAGGTTTCTGCAGACAGATCACTCATGGCAGTTCATCCAGGACTCTCTTCTTTCTCCAGGGAGGGTGTGGGTCGTGTTCCACCTGGAGACTCAGCAGATGATAAGCCAATAAATATTAAGTAAATATTAATATAGAACCTACTTGTGCAGTACTGACTGCAGCGATACATGGAAATAAAGTTTCTGCTATGGAGGATCTTATCATCTAATAGGGGAGGCAAGATGTACAATGCCTTCAAAGTTAGTTGACAGTAAAGTAATTCTTTAGGATTCTGATGGTCTAATGTACCGGTTCTCAAACACTAGTGTGCCTCAGAATCACCTTCAGGGCTTGTTAAAATACAGATTGCTGGGCCCCACACCTAGATTTTTGGATTCATTTGTTATGGGTCCTGAAAATTTGCATTTCTAACAAGTACCTAGATGCTGCTGCTGCTGCCAGTTTAGAGATCACACTGGAGAAACACTGGTCTGATGCCGTGGCTGTGCAACCTTGGCTGTGCATTGCTACACCCGTGCCAGGGCCCCATTGTAGGCCAATTAAATCAGAATCCCTGTGGAGTATGACCCAGGCTTTTTTTTTTTTTTTTTTTTTTTTAAAGCTCCCAAGATGGTTGTGATATGCAGTCAGGCTTGAGACCCACTGGTTTAATACATGTTGGGGATGTAGAATTTAGGATTGAGAAATAGATGATGTTACCCTGGGCTGTAGGGGTGTGGAGAGACCACAGGAATTATTAGGATGATCTTAGAGAATGATAAGGGAAGAGAAAGGGATGATTTGCATTCTTATAAAGGTAATGCTGTGAGCAAGTTCAGCCTGTTTTCTAGTTGTTTCTTGGGACAGGCTGATGAGTTTGTGAGCAGCTCTTAATCCTGGTTTCGAGCTCAGCGAGGAGGCAGTGCCTAGGACTGAAGCACTGGTCACCACCATCAATAATAAGCATTCACTGACCACCTGCCTCCCCCTTCCTGATGTAGATAGAATTCTGTTTGTATTCAGACACATTTATGCATGTGTATTTGGAGGGAGGTGTGGCTAGGGGTTGTGGACTAACAATAAGCTAAGCTGAACTTTTGAGAAATGATTGCTGTTTTTACATTTCATCCCCCTAAGTCTGTTTATTCATGTATAAAGTACAGTCCTACATTAGTTGTCAGTATTCATTGTATTTGAGTGTTAGTACGGTTTTAGAAACATTATTCTGTTCACCATGGACGCCCCCACCCCCAGTCTAGCAATGAGCCTGACACGTAGCATCTGCTCAGTTACTCCATGTTTGTTGAGTGAATCAGCAAGGTGGTCTTTTATATCATGCACTTATGTATTAGTGAGGACAGGGAGAGCTTGTTCCTGAGGAGCTTTATAAAAAGCTTCCCTGTAGTTCCCAACTTGGGCAAGAAATCTGTTACATTCGAAATAAAGAAACATTAATGCAACAAACATAGCTGGAAATACATTGTGTTAATGGGTACTAGTCATAGCTACCTATGATCTAAATGTGTCTTTCTTTTTCAGTTCCAACTGGTATTGAGCCACATCAAATTTTAGATGTCAGTGTTAAATTTTATTTTTAATTTTATTAAGTTTAATTGATTATAAAATAACTTGCCCTGTAAGAATGGGCCTGTGTTTAATTTCTTGGAACCACTAGAGCCTTTGTTGTAATAGATTTCATAGGGCTCAGAGTTATAAAATTAATATTGGGGAGTTGGTGCTTGTTAAAATTGTGACCTCTATCTTTTAAAGCCCATTGGAATGATGTACGGTGAAATGGCTGTGGGTGATAGGGGTTACCCTCCATCCACAGGTCCTTGGGAAGCCTGGTGCAACTCTGGTCTAACTGCAGCGGCTGGACTTTTGGCCCAGGGCAAAAAGGAGGAGGATGCTAAAGAAACCTGGTCAGACCATTTGATGCTAATTTCACAGGTGGCTGGTCCCTGTGAGCCTCGTTGTTGTTATTTATAGAGCTGTAAGTGGATGTAGCTACACACAGGAGCCTGAAAGGAAGGTCTGCGTCAGGGCTTAGTGGTAAATGCACAAAAGCACAATCTAGGGACAAATGGTCATTGGTGAGTGTCATTGCCGGAGTTAAATGAGATCATTAGTGGCTGTCATGATTTCCACTCTCACCTCATCACCTTTCCCGAATCCCTTTGAAAATAAGCAACAAACCAGACCAAAAACAAGCACGGAGAGTCTCTCCTTTCTTTTTAATTGGGGTTGATAGGATTTTAATCAGGTTGACTTAGATACTGATTTCAACTGCAATTTAAAGAGCTATCCACAAAGCTATGAATTAAACAATTAGAAACCCATTTCTAAAGTCAAAAGGACTTGATCATTTCCTCCTACTTCTTCTCCTATTTTCCATATTCTCAAAGGAGAAACTGAGATCTAGGAGGGTTATATAACCAACTTAATTTCACAGCGGTGAAGCTAGGAGTGGACTCTGGATCTTGCGTCTTCCTCAATTTAGCCTTTTCTATCATACTAGTCCTTAATGAAACTACACTTTTCTTTCTTTGAATTCAAGACTTTGTCTTCATAGCCCAGAAAAAGATTATCCTTTGTTATGGCTTTTTCTAAGAATTACTCCCAGAGTTGAAAAATGGTTCTATTATTTTTATTTCTTGAAACGGAAAATAATATTAGAACAGTTTCCTTCTATTGGTAATACATCTGTCCACTGCCGCCAGCTTTAGGAGTAACGACAGTGCCTCTTGGTAGAGCGGGGGCCTGTGTGGGGCCGGGGGCTAGTGAGGAACATGAAACCGCAACGGCACAGGCTGTGGGAAGCTGCTGCACTTGGGCTGGAGACACCAGCAGATAACACCTGGAGGCAGTGGGTGCTGTGAATCACAACTTGGCCTTGGCCTCCACACTGGAAACCAGCACTCCTAAGCAGAAGGCTCTCTTTCTGCCCCGCCCATCGTGGCCTGTTGGCAGAGAGCTAGAATAATTGTTTGTTTAAAGTTTTACTAGCTCATTATACAGCACGGATTGACAGACCTCTCTATCAGAGGATTTCCAGTCTCTTGGAAGCGCTTCACCACATTACTTGTAATCTAACCTCAGTGTAGACTGCAATGGCCGGTTTTTATTTGTTTGTTTTTCTCTCCTTCCCTTCCCACTTGTTTCAAAGGCCACACACCAAGCTCTGGAGAGAGGGAGCTGCTTATGAGCTGAGAATTGGCTGCCCTTCTCTGGTCAGCCGTGTGTGGCTGCTGGAACAAGTGCCTTTGGGTCAATCATTCTCAGGTTACCACACCCTGGCATGAAGGCCTGTAGTTGGACACTGAACGTGGGCTTTCTAGTGGAAAGACTTGTTAATTCCCCATCTGTAAGTGCAGGCAGGGAGATTAACTCAGTGCTTTCTAAACCTTCAGAATAACCTGGGGGAGCTTGTTAGAAATACCAGCTCTTGGATGCTATCTCTGTGGGTCAGGTCAGGTATGTCTGAGATGGGGGTCGGGTTTTAGGACTTTGCATTGAACTATTTGACATGTGGGGTCTCTCCCAATCTGGTTGGTTTTTGCATGATCCGCAGTAGAAGAAGAGGGACTATATTTGTAGCTACAGTCAATTATCAGTTATTTGCCTTATAAACAATTTCAGTTCCAGAGACCTCTCCCTCAGCAGGCTCCCAGATTACAAATTCCCAGCCTCCCTGGCTAGTATGTACCCGGGGACTGAAAGGTAATTTTCCTCTTAATTTTAGGAAAAGCTAAGCAGGGAGGGAAATCTGCCATGAAAAAGAAGAAAAAGAAGAAAACAAGAAATCATATCTTACGTTACAACCACTCTAAGTAACTTTCAGAGAGCATCCTCTGTTGGGAAGGAATAACGTGTTATGTTGCCTTGTCTTTGGGCAGCTGACTAAACTTAGCTGCATTTTAGCTCCACTGTGCCCCACAAGAGTAATTCCCTTTTCTCAAAGGCCTTGTGGAGTGTCTCAGAATTATTTAAATGGATTCTAAGTATTTAGCTCAGTAATAAGATTCTAGTTCTGTCTGGATTTGTTGTGTATCAGCATTGACTTAAAGTTGTGTCCCTGCCCTGGGCCTTGCCTCGTACCCACACCCAGATCCACAGTCCACAAGCTGGGGCGCTCCCTCGTATGCCGGTCCCTGCCGTGTGTACAGGGTAACCCCTTTGACCCTCTCAAGAGGGTGCTGGCGCATCCTTTTTTTGCTTCACTTATCCCAGTTGACATCTGCAAGCCTGCTGTGACTTGAAGCGCCACTGCCCCGGTGGCCCTGTCCTGCGCCTCATTGAGAATCTGTGTGAGAGGCAGGCCATCCTTTGGAGATGGAACATTCAGTGTAGCGGGAGGAAAGCTTTTACACTATGGCTCTTAGAAGTCAGTTCAGGAGGGACCAGGCCTGTGGTGATGGCGGGAGGGGTTTGTGCTCCTGTCCTTGTAACCACATGGTTTGTACTGAGCCGGACACTGGTCATTTAAGTAGATGCTTGTTCTCCAGCGACAGAGTGGTTCCCAGCTGGCACATTTTTCCCTGGGATTCAGTTTTGTTGGCTGCTGCTGTTTGTTGTGCCCACACTGATTTTAGCGGCATCCTTCCAGGCTCTTGAGTCTTTTCCAAGCAGGGGAGATCACTGAATCCTTTGCCCTCCCCTTTTCTCCTTTTGGATATTCCATGGCTGTTAGGGAAGGACTTCCTGTGACATAAAATGAGGGCAAGAAAGTAGCATGCCTGTGGCATAAAAATGCTGTTAGCAAGCTTGAGGCATATCAGAGAGATTGGTCCTGAGAGTAACGTTTATGCCTTTCTGCTTTTGAACTTTTTTTTTTTTTTTTCCTTTGCTGTTTCTGAGGTCTGGGATTTATCCTGAATTTAAGAACGGACTGTTTTTGATCATTTGAATAGGTATCACTGTTCAGCAGGGAATACATGTGCACACTGAGATGTCTCTTAAAGCCAATTTGTAGTATAAGTCATTTGAAATGATTTCTTAGTCGGTAATGCATTTCTACCTCACATTCTCTGCCTGGATTTATGCATTCATCTCCTGTTTTACCAGGTGATTTGCTTTTATTCTGCTGCTTTGACAGCCCCCTCCCACCTTTAACTTCTACCCCCAGACACTTGAGCATGGTTTCCAGTGTGAGTAGGCATTAAACTACCCAAAATGCACCAAATGCCAGCCACACAGGATTGGAAAGGAGAGCCTGTATTCTAGGAAGATTTCTCGGCCTTGCTTGGTCAAGCTATTTTATGAAAGATTATGCGGCCCTTTAATGTTTTGTGGAGAGACTCAGATGGGTGATTGAGGTCCTAATGAGAAATCAGCTCGGAAAATCTAAAATCAGGGCATGTTCTTTCCTGTCACAACTTGGGATAGCCAGCTGGAGGAGAGCCTCTCTTTCTCAAGGTCCAGCTATCTCTTCGAAGAGGAGGGGAAGGGGTGTCCGAAGCTGTCTTCAGTTATGCTGGAGAACCTCAGATCAGAGTGTTTTGGTTTGCTTTGCTTTTTGCCTTTTTCTACTTGGGGTTTGCTGGTGTTTTTCTTTTGGGGTGTGAGGAGCTTGGCTGAAGGGCTTCCAGCCTTAGATGGGCTCTAAAGAGGTGGCATCAGTGAGACATGTTTCAATTTTACCGTCTCTTGTTTCATTAAGAGGCAATGAGCAGCTGGTTGACCCAGAATAATGCCAAGGGGAACTGGGGAGTTGTTACTTGTAAATGCAGAGGAAGAAAGGAACAGATACTGGGAGGCAGTGGCATGATGAGCAGCTGATGCCTTCAGAGAATAGAGGCTTGTCTTACTGTGATTCTCTCCTCACCAGGGAGGAGGTGGAGGGAGGAGGCATGTGGCTTATTGGGGTTGAAGTCAACATTCTACTCGTTTAGTTCACTAATTAATTTCACAACTATCCCTTGTGTTTCCACTGTGTGCTAGGTACTATTCTGGGTACTAGGGATGCCGTGGTAAACAAACATGAAAGGTCTTTGCCCTCCTGACACTTAAATTCTCGTGAGGGGTGGTGGTGAAGACAAATTTATAACAAGGGTGGTCGTGATAACTGCTATGAAAGAAAAAAAAAAGGGAAGAAAATGGGATAGGGAGCTATTTCAATAAGTTGTGGTCATGGAAGACCTTCTTAAAAATGACGATAAAATAAATAAATAAATGGCCATTAAAGACAATACACCGTTTTTATTACCTAAAATACTTTATTATTTTTTTAATTTTTTTTTTTTTAATGTTTATTATTTTTGAGAGCGAGAGAGACAGAGTGTGAGTTGGGGAGGAGCAGAGAGAGGGTGACACAGAATCTGAAGCAGGCTTCAGGCTCTGAACTGTCAGCACAGGGCCCCACGTGGGGCTCAAACCCACGCACGAACCCTGAGATCATGACCTGAGCCGAAGTCAGATGCGTAACCTACTGAGCCACCCAGGCGCCCCTACCTAAAATATTTTAAATACTTCCGTTATTATGGGATGTTAGCATGCATAGAAACTTAAAACAATTTGTTTTCTCTAAAGTTTGGAGGGTGTTCCAGGATCCCTTTTTATCCCTGGCCCTGGCAGCCTTTGTTAGATGGATTAGAATTCATCATTTAGGGGCGCCTGGGTGGCGCAGTCGGTTAAGCGTCCGACTTCAGCCAGGTCACGATCTCGCGGTCTGTGAGTTCGAGCCCCGCGTCAGGCTCTGGGCTGATGGCTCAGAGCCTGGAGCCTGTTTCCGATTCTGTGTCTCCCTCTCTCTCTGCCCCTCCCCCGTTCATGCTCTGTCTCTCTCTGTCCCAAAAATAAATAAACGTTGAAAAAAAAATTAAAAAAAAAAAAAAAAAGAATTCATCATTTAGTTGCTTTTCATGTAGATTGTGTTAAGACAGTCTCTAAGGTTTTTAGGGTATGCTTTTCATGAAATTGTTCTGTGATTGGGAGGCTCCTTCTCCAAATAGATGCCCAGGAGGGTTTGTTGTGGTCATTGTTGTTTTGTTTTAAATGGTAATACGTGACTTTGGGGATCTGAAATAAAGTGAAGTGAGCCCATAGCCAGCACCTTGAGGACGAAGCCCTTCTGAGGAGCAGGGTGCCAGCAGCCTTGCAGGTCACTGGGCCGCTGGTCGACGCCAGAACCCACTGCAGCCGCTCTCCCCTTTGAGAGGATGGAATGGTGTGCTGCAGTTTACACTGCCCAGATAAACACGAGTCCTGTCTTCTGTCCTTTCCAAGGAAAGGACGGGGTTGTGTGAAAAGAGAACCCTCAATCGCCATAGCCCTCCTGTAGGCCATTGGGTCACATCTGATTACATCTGTTCCGCAAGACCCCCTATCACAGTGGTTTTTAACACAGCATTTCTTACCCCATTAGGGGGTGGTGACAGCCAGCATTTTTAAAAAAAGTGGATTCAAATAGGTGATATCAGAGTATATTATATCACACTTAGTAATTGAGTCTGTGTTGTTTCCAAAAACTTTTGTTGCAGATATATGTGTACATGCACCCTATCCTGACAATAATGTATTTTTATTGTGTTGTGCTTTATGAGGTTTGAGAAACATAAACCTATCAGATGAGCGTTGGTATCATTTTACAGTGGGGAAGCTAAAATTCTAAAGTTGAGGATTCTGTCTGTAATCAGTAAAATTAGAACTCAGCTCCTTCCGGTTTTCCACATGTCATCCAAGATGTAACAATTAAATTTGTCACAGGACAAATCTCTGAAGATTTTACAAGACTTTGGAATTCACAGAGACACTGTCTTATTCCTGACCACTGTTTTGAAATCAGATTACGAGTTCCCAAGTTTCACTAGTTTCTCACAACATCTCTATGTGGTCTGTTTCTGGAGAAGGGAAAAGAAAGATGAGCCTAGTTACTTTTCTTTATTAACAAATGAGGAAAATCTAGAAGCTCTTTTCCCTTCACAGATAGACAGCCTCGTTTTATCCAAGAGGAGAGACTAACTACAAGCAGCAGCAGGCTCTCTCTGTAAAGCATTTCAGAGAATGTGGTGTTGCCGAGACCAGTTTTGGTGTGGTGAGCGGGTAGACATAGCAAGAGGAGTCTACCCCTTTGTATAAAATGTTTTGTTTTTCACCAGTCAGGCATGCTTTTACATAAACTCACTAACACTTATTGTAGTAACTGCCGTTTTAACATGTGTCACCTGTCTTATCCACGTCCCCAGCCTCCTGGGAAAGAGGTGGAACTTTCAACGGTGTTTTAGGCAGCTATTTTGGCTTTAAAAGACAGACTTTTTAGGGGCATTATTTTCCCTGGCATTCCTTTCCTCTTGCCAGTAGTCACTCTTGAATGAATTCGTGATTGGTGCAGCTAGACTATTTCTTTTTTGCACAGAAGAAATTGCTCTTGCTGAAGATGTCAGGAAAGTAGAGTGAAAACCTGCCTGCTCCCTGATCTTTCTGTACTGCTTTGTTGCCCCACCCTACCCCAAACCAACCCCCAAGAAAGAATGACCTTTTGGCCCAGGGATCTATCTGAGTGTTTTGTGTGGCAGAGCTGTCTCTGGCCGACTCCCAGGATTGTTAATGACTTCCTCTTCTGTCTCTAAATAATTGCTTGAAAAGACAGCTGTGGAGAGACATTGCCCCCAGCTTGTAGGCTCATTAATTCCAGCCATATGGAAGAGGGTGCAAAGGAAGAAGGTAGAAGTTACTTTGCCAAGAGTAACAGGTTGGGGAAAACAAAAATAGAGGCTTTAGGGGAAGGGCGGCACCACCATGTTGGAGATCAGACTTGGAGTTTGTGGCGTCTGGGCTGGCTTCAACCTAAAGAAATTTCCCTCTTTGAATCCCAAATACAGGGAAACAAAGTAAGAAGTGATCATTTGGTTTCCAAAGTCCTTACAATACCTTCCAAAGTCCTTATAAACACCAGGGTTCCTCTGGTGTTGAGTATCACTTAGCCTGTAGGATACTTGGTTTTGTGCAACTCTTTAAGAATAGAAGCATCCAAGTAAGCTGGAAAGTCCAAGGAACTTAAAGAGGGGAGACACCGAAGAGATTTCCCAAAAGTCAGCCATCATGGACTTGACTATTATTCATAACTTCTGCTTTTGGCTATTCCCACAGTGGCCTTGAAGCAAATTTCAAAAAAGAAACTTCCACTCTGTGCTCCTTAAAAAAAAAAAAAAAAAAAAAATCAAAATGTTCCTAGACAGAAGGAAGGTCAAATACAACTAGGGAACAAATACTCTAATTAGCTATTTGGTTCAGCTCTAATATATCTAGCATTCAGGCTTAAAGGAAACAGGATAGGGCACTTTAATTTTTATTTTTCAAGAACAGGAAACATACCAGGTTTCTAAGGAGATGCAAACTCTTCTAAAAACTGAATTATAAAAGTTTATGCAGGTCTTTGGGCAAGGGGCATTAAACAGATGAATGTATAATGCCATCAGCAAAAGTTTTCAAGAATTGCAGAGCTTTTTGTGTGGGTGACTTTTTGGTGTCTAATCCATGCACATCAAGGGTGCAGCTTTTTTTTTTTAATGTGTATTTATTTATTTTGGGGGGTGGGGGAGAGAGAGAGAGAGAGCAGGCAGGGGAAGGGGCAGAGACAGAGGGGAGAGAGAACCCCAGGCAGGCTCTGGATCATCAGCTCAGAGCCCCATGTGGGGCTTGATCCCATGAACCGAGACATCCTGACCTGAGCCGCATTAAGTGTCAGACGCTTAATCAACTGAGCCACCCAGGTGCTCCTAGGGTGCAGCTTTAAGGCCTCTTTTACAAAGTTCATGCAGCTAAGCATGTGGAGTTTGCTGCCTGTGTAGTTTTGCAAGATTTCCTGTGAGGTACCTTTTTACCTGAAAAACAGAATAGGTGGATGATTTCCATTAAAACAGTGGTTTTCAAACTTTGGTGCACATTAGAATCACTTGAGGCACTTATAAAACTATTTCTGCCCAGGCTGCATTTTAGACCGATTAAATCAGAATCTCTGGACATGGGTCCCAGGCATCAATATTTTGTAAAACTGATCACAAAAGTTACTCAGGTTTGAGGATCAGTGTATTAGATGGTGTTTAGTTAATGTTAATTACCCCAGCTGCATTTCTCAAAGGTATAGTTAATCCTACAACAGTCTTATTCCATGCTGTTGATTTAAGGAAGTCCATGGAGTTTCCACTAACATTCTCTTAGGAACACTGAAACCTGTATTTATGTTGGGACCACTACACTTTTCTTGGCCTGTGCGAATGTTTGAACCAGAACCAAAGTTTTTATTGAGAAGCAGCTTAGGATCAGTCTTAGCCAAGCAGTCATGGCCTTTGGAGAATATAGGATGTTGGATGAGGTAGGGAGTCAACTTTTTTCACACCCATAGGTCATGTGTGTAAAGATGCATTGTGATCACTCTTGGAGCTCAGAATTTTTTCTGGCCCTGGATGGGCTGTTGCCTTGGGAGAATGCCAGCTATCTCTCTAGTGAGACAAGGAGATATTTATGTATTCTCTGGTTCTTTTTTGACGTTAAAAACACCCTTCATTGTTAGATTTAATATCTGAACTCTCTGACCCTTTGCAAAGTTGACAGGATAGGCAGGGGGTGAGTATTTGTTTAATAGGATTAGTTATTTTATTTTTGAAGAACTGAATATATCTCAAGGGGCTGAGACATCAGAGAATCATTGTTTTATGTAATGTGGATTTTATCACACTCCAAATTATGCCTCTGAATACACATTATGTGGGATAATGGTAGTGTGTCAGTGAGAAAGAGAATATGAATGAGAATTATCTTGAGCTGAATCATAGTGAAAGCATATAGTAGGAATCATATGGTAATAGTATTTTGGTTAAGAGCCGCTTGTTGGTTCTTTTGGCCTTGGGCAAGCTGTAACCTCTGCTCCTCTGTTTTCTCACCTGAAAAATTACAATACTTGCCTCTTAGGATTGTTTTAAAGATTAAATGAGATTGTTCATAAAGCACTTAGAACAGTGCCTAGCACATAGCCAGTACTATTTAAGTATTTATTAGAGCATAATATCAACTTGTCCCACTAAGAATATTCTAGAACTGTATGATCCAGATGATGCTTTATTCTGTAAAGTCTTTTAGTGGAGATGTTTTCACATCCCTAAGTTACCTTTCCTTTTGCTTACTTAGGAAGTTCGTTCGTTCTTTCTTTCTTTCTTTCTTTTTAAAATTTTTAATGTTTATTCTTGAGAGAGAGAAAGAGAGTGTGAACAGGGGAGAGGCCAAGAGAGAGAGGGAGACACAGAATCCAAAGCAGGCTCCAGGCTCTGAGCTGTCAGCACAGAGCCCGACGTGGTGCTCGAACCCACGAACTGTTGAGATCATGACCTGAGCCAAAGTTGGATGCTTAACTGACTGAGCCACCCAGGCACCCTGGGCAGTTCTTTTTTCTAAGAATCTAAATGCTGTGCATCTGAGTCTAACCTGGGACTGTCTGTATCCTGAGCACCAGTTGGGTTCCATTTTTACATAACTCAGTTATTCCCTCTCTGGGCTTAATTGTTATATTCTCACCATCTAGTTAACTCCTTGGCTCTATGAATCTGAACCCACCCCAGTTTTTCCCTTCTGTTCAGGGAAGATCTGTTTGGGACTAACTCGAATGGAAGGATGACCTCATGGTTTCTGCTGCTATCTTTCAATTTATATAACTCAGCCCTAAGCATGCTTTTTAAAAATAATGGCCCTAAATTGCTGACATCTTGTCATCTGCTCAGACTCCTAAATCTTTCTGTGCTCTCTAGACTGAATGGGATCAGCTGGAGCAAGATGCCTTTGTGCAGTTCTGCATTTACTGCGCTTGGCGAGTGACCTCCAGTAGAGCTGTGTGTTTCCTCTGAGTAACATGGGTAATGATTACAGCGACAATGCTGCTATTGTGTCCAGAGGTTTGGGGCTGTAATTTCATAATGAAATTGAAAAACATGAGATTAAAAACCTGAATATAGCACAGTAATTATATTTAAGTATCACAAATCATCTCCCTGTATTTAGTTAGGTGTTGGAGATTTGGCCTCTCTTTGTGGAGTGTGAGCACGTCGTTTCATACGTCTGCAAAATGGAAGGCTTCTAATTTATGGCTAAAATGTGGGAATTGCTTTCTCTTAATGGGAAGGTGACGAGAATGGTACTGAATTTGAAGGAGCTGGTTTGCTTCATTGACTAGAGTCAAGAAGGGAGGTTGTAGAACAGCTGCCAAGGTAAAGAAATGTTTGGGTCTTTTCATGGTTTAATTCCCAGATACTTAGACGTGACTACAGGTTCTCTCTTTAGAAATTAACTGACATAGTCTGGCCTGGGAAATTCTCCAGGCCTTCAACTAACAGTGTAGTCATAAGGCATGAATCTTTACCTTACCTAAGGCCGGGTTTCTGGAAGACTTAGCTCTGGTTTGTTTCCCACAGGTGAGTAGTGCACTGTTTGTGCCTGGTCCATTCACTGCCTGGTCCATTCACTGCCTGGGAACTTGCACGTACCTGCAGGTCCTTTAGTTTGGCTGAGCCCTTTTTGGGGCGGGGGGGTTGGGGAATGTGTAGGTGGTGGCAGCTGGGAGGAATTCCTGGGGCCTGAGGAGTACGGAATTGGGCTCAGGGCTATTCTTTAATATGAAGTTTAGAGGGAGACGTGATTGAAGACTAATGACATCTCCATCTACCTGATTTCTAGGAAATATTGGGTGTAAAATGATCAGAGAAAGAAGTTGTAAAAGGGATAATTATTGTTGTCAGTTATTTACTGATTATCTGCTATGAGCCAGGCACTTTTTGTTACCATTTTTAAACATCACAGTAGACGCTGTTTTAGAGGCATTTTGTCCCTGTAACTCCCACCCACTCCCAAATAATCTCTGTTGATACAAGTACTATAGATTATCCCTTCTTCCCAAAAGCTCTCCTCCAAGATACTCTATGAATCTATAAGGCCAAGTAACTGGATTATCTGAAGTGCTTTGGGCCGCTGTTTGTTGGTGAAAGGGTGGTCTGTCCATCAGCAGCATTGGAATCACCTGAGGAGCTTGGTGAACCTCTAATATTCCCAGGCTTTCTGAACGTGCCCTATCTGGAGATCTCCTGGTTTAGTAGGTGGCGTGGGAGGGTTTGTGGTCTATGAATCTGTATTTTGGACAACCATCCGAGGGATTCTTATTTACTACAGATTCTGAGAATCACTGCTCTAAGCCCCTCACTTTCAGAAGCAGGACTGTTCCAATGGATGTGTTATGTTGAAATTTGTCTGTTGAAACACGGACCTATTGTTTAGTCCCCTGTTTCAGCCCTTTATCATCAATATCTTGGGTAAAATGACCTGCTTTAATCGGTTCCATTTCTTCTGGATGTGAGGAAGACCGGGCTCCTTTGCAGCTTAAACCACCTATATGGATAGCAGGTAGAGAGGAGGAAGGTCCAAACCTGGTGTTTTCATTTCATGCTTGCTAGGGAAGAGGTGAATTCGGACTTACCTAGAACCTGTGTTAGTTTCCATTTCCACTGGAAACTCATTGAAAATTCTAGCACTATTCATGTTTTTGGCAAAGTAGATAAAAACAGCAGTTCAATTAAATTCATCAAACATTTATTGAGTAGCTGCTGAGGCTAAAATGTTGTGCCAAGGGGAATGGCATAGATAAGTAAAAACAGTTTCCAGCCTCCATTTAAGAGGCTGTTTTCTAATGGTGTAGTCAGGCCTGTTGTAGTCAGGCATATTTAGCTGTAACCTGCGACATGGTAGGCTCTTCCAAAAAAATGAAGTCAAAACGAAGTGCTCTAGGAATGATGGTGTAGAAGTAGTTCATTCTGGGTAGGCCAAAGTCTTCTTCAGAGAAGTGGTCCAGGACAGTGGCTCTCAACCTTGCCTGTGCTGTAGAATCACCTGGGGAGGGGGATTTTTGAAAAATCCTAATATCCAGGTCACAGCTCATAGCCATCAGATCAGAATTTCTAGAGTTTGGACACAGGCACCCGTATTTTTTAAGGCTTCCTACATGATTTCCATGTGCAGCCAAAGCTAGAGCCACTGATTCAGAAGGATAAACAGGCTGTCATTTAGAAGGGGGATAGGCAGGAAGGAAAGGCATTTGGGGCATGGACAGAGGCCTAGAGGCAGTAGAGTGAAAGCTTTGGTTGGAGAATGCCACTCAACTCAGCGGGGTATAGGACTCTTGGAGCAAGTGCAGAGGGCAAATTATCCTGATGAGGTAAGATTGGATGAAAACATTATGCCAATGAATTGTGAGACCTCATATTTTTGTGCTGTCTTCAGAACCCCTTCTCACCTCATATGAAAGTGGGGAATGAGGCGCTGAGAACTTCTTGCCTTCCCAGGGTGGTGGTAAGTCAGGGCAGGTAACAGGAGGTCTGCTTCCCTTTGCAAGGCTCTTTGCCTTAGATCTTCCCTGCGTGTGTCATGCTTTATATGTTCTCTTGGCATCTGTTCTTTGGCAGTTTTCTTTTGTAAAAGAATAGCAAAGATAACGTAGGGTCAGAGTGGCTGGAAGGTATTGATGTTAGGCAAGACTATGTCAGTATTTCCTTTTTTTTTTTTTTTTAATCTTTATTTATTTTTGAGAGAGAGAGACAGAGTGCAAGCAGGGGAGGAACAGAAAGAGAGGGAGACAGAATCTGAAGCAGGCTCCAGGCTCCCAGCTGTCAGCACAGAGCCTGAAGCGGGGCTCGAACTCACAAACCGTGAGATCATGACCTGAAATAAAGTCAGATGCGTAACCGACTGAGCCACCCAGGTGCCCTTGACTATGGCAATATATCTTATCTTTTTGTTATACTCCTGTGAAGGTGGTGTGGGAGAATTGATGGCCAAACTGGGGGCAGATGTTCGCAAGTTGAAGTGTGTATGTTTCTGTGCTCTTGCAGCTGCATCCATTTTGTGCCTGATTC
This sequence comes from Lynx canadensis, assembly GCF_007474595.2. NCBI lineage: Eukaryota > Metazoa > Chordata > Mammalia > Carnivora > Felidae > Lynx > Lynx canadensis. Next base: position 28,383,878 of record NC_044318.1, on the reverse strand, counting down.
CACTGAGGACTGGTACTTTATCTGCTTATTGCTGTTTCCAGGAAGTTAATTTGCAGGTGCTATAAATATGCACGGTTCATATACTTCATTTATTCTTTCTTCCTCGAAGCCTCTTCTCCTTATTAGGCACTTTTCATATGTATGTTTGGTGCTTGTGGGTTTTTTTTTTTTAATGTCACTATTTTGATAGTAACAATAAAGGTAAAGCCACTCAATCATGCAGGACTCTTTTGAAAAGTGCTTTGGGCTTGTGCAGCTGTGTGGCCTAAGGGGCGGTCCCTGTTGTTACAGGTAGAAAAACCAGCAGAGTTCAAGAGAGAGCTTCTTTTCTTCATTACTAGCATGGAGACTATGCATTCACAAACATAAACCTTAAAGTAGTTCATGAAGTAGTTCCACCCATGTACTCACCCATCCATCCATCCATCCATCCATCCATCCATCCATCCATCCATCTCTATCCCTTTGGAAAAGGTTGTGCAATATAGTAGTTGAGAGTACAGACTCTGTAGTGGCCCCTCCACTTTATTAATCTCATTTTCTTTCTTCTTTAAAGTGGGGATGATAATGGTAACAACCTCACAGAGTGATTGATTAAGAGATTAACATATGTGAAGTGTTTGAGCATAGGAAGTTCTAAGTTGTCTGCTGCTGTTCTGTTTCAGTTGCTGTTATTATTGCAAAGAAGATATAGTGACAAATAAATTCAGCCCATTAGCTTCCAGTTTTGTGATCTTAGAATTTATCAGGGGCAACAAAGGTTGGAAAGGGAGGTCTTGCTGGATCGTAGAGGGCCTTGATTCTAGGTTTTAGGATCAGTAGACAGTAAGAAGTCCCTTAGGTTTTGGCCTTGGTGAAAGATGTGCATCAGGAAGTTATTTTTACAGCTTTGTGAAAAAATAAATCTTTTGCAGAATTAGAACAGTTAGGAGGTATTTTAATGGTCCAAGGCACAATAAAACAAGGAAATGAATGAGAGTGGTGACAACAGAAACAGACACTAACAATTGAAGACAGAATATTTCTTCTGTAGGTTGATTCTACCTGGCTTAAGAAGAGGAGATGGGAAATTAATTTGGAACCAAAAATATTGGTGAATTAGTGCTTTCCGTCTCCATCTCCATCTTGACCAGAGAGGTGCTTGTTACATATATATCATTGCTGGTCATAGGAGGCAGAGGGGCTAGTGCCAGGACACAGAGGTAGGTTTTTCTGTTCTGTGCTTTTACATGGCTCGTTATAAACAGCACCCAATTAGCTCTTGAAGCATGCCTGCGTGTTCTCCTCTCCACCTAATTACTTTGTGGAGCTTGGGTTCATGCATAAAGTTACCTTGATTAAACAGTAAGTTTATGGAGCTATAAATGTTCCAACACTACTTTGAGAGGGCCCTTCAGACGTTAACTATCAAGGTTTCTGTGGGTGGGCTGAGTACAGCCGCTGTGGATGTTTTCCAGATTCCCGGGGAATGACACCTTACGTTTTCTATTCCTGTTCACATCTCGTCTTCAGCAGCCAGGAGACAATGCAGTGAAAAGATGTCACCTAACTGGAGGTTGATGGAGTGGACCAGAAGTTCAAAATAGGCTCAAAATAGGCAAGAGACTGCACGCTCCTGTAGTCTCTCCCAGAAATGGACGTTTTTGTGGTGTGATCTGAAAGAAGAAAAACATTCATGGCCAGACCTCACTAAATTGAACAATTGTAGGGATCGTGCAGACAGATTTGCGGGGTAGTTGGAAAGAAAGGCAGTTCCATTATTTTTAGTCATACAGTGGTAACATGAATAAGGATAATGAAGTATTGCCTGGCAGAACGTTTTTTGGAGATCGGCCTTCATGTATAATTAGGACTATCAATCCTTAATAGTAAGTGTATTTGACTTTTTTCCCCTCTCTTTGATGGTGTGATATTATGTCTATATGCTCTCATTTGCCCTGATATCAGAATCTTTATGTCTGAGATAAAACTTGCTTCAGCCTAGCTGGAGTCCAGATTGCCCTGGAAATTTTGAATTAACTCAAGTCCGTCTGAATGTGGAGGATTTTTGAGAGGATGCCGTGGAATCACATGTGCACATTGCCTACTGTGATTTTACTTTACTCCCTCTCTCCACTTTGAAGGAGGGAGTCTCCCTAGTTTTGAGTTTTGGGATACTGTTCTCGCACCTCCACCCCCAGAATGTAACCTCTTCGAGGAAGATGTTCTGTTACCCAGGGATGGTTGGAGGTGGGAGGCAGGGAGGAGTGTTTCCTGGAGCCCAGGTGCCCCTGCCTTCTTGTCTGGAAATTCATGGTTCTCAAAATGTCATATGCCTGAGGATCATTTGAGGGACTTCTTACAAGTTCAGCAATTGTCTCCCCCCCATCAAGGGATGGGGTCAGACTCCCTCGATCTAAGAGCTGCTTTCTGCCAGAGATTAGGTGCAAATCCTGAATTTGACCCTGGACTGTTGTGCAGCCCACTCAGCATTCCTCGCCTGGTAAGAGGGCAGTGGTTCCCTCAGCAGAGCTCTGAAGCTCTTTCTTTTCTTTTTTGTCCTTTTAAATTCACACTAAAGGGAGTTTTAGATATGCAGCAAAGCAGGAAGGAAGACTGACCTTGCCTGTCTCCAGAGTCTTGCAGAGATAAAGGAAGTGCCTGCACCTTGAGGCAGCTGGGGATTTGTGGTGTTCCAGAAGACCTCAGCTCTCAAATGGGCTCTTGGCAGCCTCACTGATAATCACAGTGTGATCGCTACTAGGCTTCCTTATTTAAGAAGCTCTTAAATTTTCTTTTCTACAGTATAAGGTTATGTCTTCACCAGCTCCTCAAGTTTTAAAAAAAGAAACAGAAGGAGGCAAAACAAATCCCAGAACATTTTTTTTCTCTTTTTAAAGGTTACAAACATAAATCATATTTGAGAACAATGAACGGACCTTATTTTTTATCTTCAGAAAGCTAGGCCTCCGGCATCTTAAAAAGAATCTTTATTTTAGGAAGGAAGGAGACTGGTATAGCGGCAGGGTTATGCTCTGGGGATCAGGAGATTTGGCTTTGCCACGAGCTTTGCCTGGGGCTCCTTGGACAGAACCAGTCTTCACTCTGAGTCATTTACCCTCTCTGTGAAATGTGGGGGCCCTGAAGCGATTGCGGCTCTAATGTTTTATGATTCTAGTGACGGGCTCAATGCCTGCATGATGGGCATTTTCTAGATTTTGTCGCCCTACCTCACGTTTGTGAGGTGTAACGCGTGCCATCCCTCTTTGCTGCACGCGGTCTCTCTCCATCAGCGTTTTGTGAAACTGGTGTGTTCGCGCTGGGGTGACTTAAGAGAACACGTGCTTCACCTCTTCATTCATTTCACATACGAAATAGATGATGTCCCAGTTGATTTTCTCCAAGGTCGGGGCATAATGTGGGCTCAGTTCACCTTACTATTTGCCTTTCCCTTTCGGGTGTTTTTTAAACGGTGTGTTGCTGAATCTTCACTCTTCACCTTTGCCTGCCTTCCGTTTCCCCTGGGGTACTGAAGTATTCAGTTGTAATTCTGGGCAAAAGTGGTCTTGTGGCCTTCAGATTTTTTTTCTTTTTAATTTTTTATTATGTATTCCTTCTTGTAAGAAGAATGTGATCATGCAGTGCCAATATATTTACATACTGTATTGATAGATTGTTATTATGTGTATGTAAGTTTTACATATAAATATATATATATTAGAGATTTCATAAAGATGATATGAGAAATAACTAAAAATAGAAGATCTAATTGTGTCCCCCCCCCCGTACCCCAGTGGATCAATTTATACTTTCCCTGGAGTGTGAACTTGTTTTGAAGACTATTGATCCCAGATCATGGCGCGTTTAGAATTTAGATTGCTAGCTTAAGAATTGCCTGTTGCTCTTGTTAAAAATACTAATTCTGGAACCTCAAGCCAGACCAGTGCTTGAATGAGACAGTGCCCCTTGTAGGACCTGGGAGTCTGCATTTTCAGCCACTTCTCCTGGTGCCCCTGAGGCCCAGCCAGTTGTAAGAACCACGTGTACTTAGAAGGTACTTGAGCACGAGCCTTCTTACCCTCCACTAAATTGACAGAGACCCAATTAATACTTGGAAAAATCACATTGGCAATTTTCATGTGACGTAAATGAGAGAGGCTAGAGACTGTATAATCAGACATGGAATTTCTCAGAATTTGAAGGTTTTTGAGGTGGTTTTTTGATTTGTATCTCCAGGTATTTGCTGTTGTGCCTTAGTCTTTTTTTTTCCTTTTATTAGAAACCTAAATATTATTGAGGATCTAAAGATAATGAAGAATTAGACACTTACCAAAATGCATTTAAAAGTTACTGTTTTTAATAGTTCATGTATCTGTGAATGTGCGTTTAAAAGGATATTTCAGTATCCTGGTTATTGAGCATGTACTCTGTGAAACAGTCAAGTACAATCAGTGTAAGTCACATAAACTTGTAACAGGAAATTTGTTTCTAACTGTTCACTCCAGGTCAGCATGCTCCCTGTCCTCTTGTGGGTATCAGGGTTATCTGTTCGTCTATCAGCTTTAGGAAAGCTCCTACTCAAAGCTGTAGGTAGCGAGAGTTCAGACGATTTGAGAAAATGTGATAATTAAGATTCAGCAGCTGGACTGAGGCTGAATGAATAGAAATCAGAGCAGCAGGGAAAGTGAGGGGAGCAGTTGAGCCCGTGGGAGTGAGGAAGCCATAATTCTGTCTGGGATCACCACATCTATCTCTAGTGTAGAATTCCAAAGCCGCCCCTCCTCTTGGTGTCTTCTCCTGCCTTTAGATTTGGTTAGATCTCCCTAGCATCGGGCACACTGCTGGGGCGAGATTGTGCAGCTGCCTTTGCCTAGATGCTTATTCTGGTTTGGTATTTTTAGAAAATGCTCACTTCCCCGCCAGCCTTAATTCCCAGTCTTTCAGTCTTTCTGGCAGTGAGTGTGCCAAAGGTCAGGGATTCCGGCAGAGTTTGATTCAGCTCTGCTCTCCTGGTAGCAGCTGGCACAGGCCGTGGGGCATAGAGGCTCTTGATGTGAATTGATTCAAGTATCGTGATTCAGAAGGCCCCACCTAATGGGGTCCCTGGCCACCTCTCCAGCCACAAACAGATCTGCTGCCCCCTCCCTGCATTGTTACTGCGGAGCTGTGTTTTTGTTTCTGAGGCTTCTCATTTGTTCATATTTCATCTGTTTGGAGTTCTTCCAACCTCCTCACCTTTTTACTTGGCTAATTCAGAAATCTGTGTAAGTGACACATCTTTTACTCTTCTTAAACTGCATGTTTCCATGGTCTCCTCACTTCCTCCAGAATAACTTTTATCTCAGTTTTTGGTCCTTACATATTGATTATTATCCCCCCAAATTGTCTGCTTTACCAGCACAAGAATTCGGTCATCCTGCACATCACTGTTTCCTCATCGCTAAGCATAAGGTGTGGGCATGGTATGTTATCAATAAACATTTCGTGCCTGGATAAAGTTAAGTACCTAAGAAAACAATATATGCCAATTAATGGGGTGATTGGCAAGGATGTACTTGGCAATTCCAGTGGTGGTAATTGACATTGCTAGGGTTAACTGCTGGGTTCTGTGAGAAAGAATGATTAAAAATAAACAGAACAGAAATGGAACTTAAGAGCAAAAGCTTTTATGTGCCTGTTGATGCCTAGTGCTGGGAAAAATTTTCTGTGGTAAGTCCTTGATGGACTTATCTATATACTATAAAATATATAAAATTGATGACATTACTATGCAATAAAGTATTTACTACATTATACACAATCTGAAAAACCTCAAAGGTGTCAATTCAAACATGCATCATGCACTCATTCATTTATTCATTTATTCACTTAACTCTTTTTTTTTTTTTTTTGTATGATATGTGCCAGGCACTGTTCTAGATGCTCAGGACTCACAGTGAACAAAAACACAATAATATCTCACCCGAGGGAACATGCATTCTAGTGGTAGACATAGTCAATAAGAAAGATCAATGACTAGAATATCTAGAGTGTTAGAAGCTGGTGGATGCCATGGAGGAAAATGAAAGAGGAGAAGGGGACACACAAAGTGCTGCAGTGTGTGTGTTGGAGGTGATGGGGAGCACAATTTTAGATTCAGTGGCCAGGAAAGGAGGCACTGAGAAGACAACACTTCAGTAACCGACCGACATGGGTTGCAGAAGTGAGCAGGGTGGGTATCTGCAAGATATGAGGTGTGGAGGCCATGAAGTAGGATGTGTGCTTGGCTTTTGGAATGTACTCGTTATCCTTCATGTTTATTACATGACCAGCAGCAGCAGGTTGGGATCAAAGTGTCGTGTTTTATTAGAATCTGTAAATGTTTCCTGTCTTTGGACATTTGCTCTGGCTAAATCCTTAGCCTGAATACTTATGTTAAGGGTACTGCATTTATTTCTTCTTACAAAGTTAGTTTGATGGAAAAGGCCCTACGGAAACCTTTCTTTCCTCTTTTGTGGGTCAGAATTTGTGCTCTGTTATCTGTACTTACCCTCTAAACTCTAGACCGTGGTGGAACCACCTCTCTCAGTGCTTGTATTCCTTGAGGGCAGGGTATATTTCTTGTTTAACTAGTTTATACAGGTCTTATCACCCTGTCCCCTGCATGGGGACCTAATAACTTATTTTGGCTGATAATGCTAGGGCTTTTCTGTCTACTTCTGTCCTCCTTGATGGTTTCCTTATCTGTTCTCCTGTAACACTGCCTGTGAACTCATTTCATTACTTAATGAAATTTTATCTTATATTACTGCTTATTTTGTGCAGCTGTCTTATCTCTCCAACTAGAGAGGAACTTGCATTTTCTTTCTGAACCTTACAGTGCTAGCTCATACTGGGTGTGCTATAGCATACATCACTGATCGTTGCTGGTCAAAGTGCTTGTCTCTTCTGGGTGAATGAGCCAGTATCTTATTTTTCCAGTGTTCTCTTTTTCTGGATTATAGTCTGTATCTGGGGTTATACTCTCCTTGGGACTTGGCCTGGATATGCCGCTGGAGGGCCCAAGGGAATAGTATAGTTACTTAAGGATAAATCCTTTGTGAATTCTTAAATAGTCCAATGCAATGATCTTTGTATACTGGTTGTCTGCAGATTGACAGTTCTTCAGAGAATCGTCTGTTGACTGTTCATGCCATAAACATTGTAAATTAATCGCCCTTTCAAATTTCATTGACATTTTTTTTCTTGATGGTCATTTCTGGTCACTCAAATAGTTGCTCATTCCAAGACAGTTACTGTATGCCTGCCTACTAAAAGCGAATGGCAGAACGAAGTTCAGTTGTGGGTGCAGGACTGGGCAGTTTCTTGCTCCTCCTACAACAGGCAGTAATCAGATCTGTGTCTCAGCAGAATTATAAATGGCCACATTTCATGACTGTCCTTAGGAATTGCTTTGCTTGGAATACTGTCCTGTTGTTGAAACTGCTGATGTATGTACCGTGTACTGTTTTCTCTTTGGCAGTCTACTCCGAATGGCACCAGTCGGGGATAACACTTGAATAAGTGCTGCTACTTGTCACGTGTGGTGGCCCTCTGGAGGTTGTGCATGTGACTGTAAGCAGGCCATCCGGGAGCTCCCGGTCCCTACCAGTATATCACCGCTCACTGGGTTTGCTTCCTTATCATGACTTTGCGTTTCTGGAAACCTCTCCCATCCTGGTCCATGTCTGTTTCCTTTGCCCGCCAAATAAAAGTCCCTCTAGTTGTTGATAGTTACAGAAATGCAACCGAAAGACTTTTTTTTTTTAAGTTTATTTATTTATTTTGAGAGAAAGAGCACGAGTGCACATGCGTGTGAGTCAGGGAGGGTCAGAGAGAAAGGGAGAGAGAGAATCCCAAGCAGTCTCTGCACTATCAGAGCCAGACTCAGGGCTCGATCCCATAAACTGTGAGATCATGACCTGAGCCAAAATCAAAAGTCAAATGGTTAACTGACTGAGCCACCCAGATGCCCCAACCCAAAGACTTGTAATAAAAAAAATAACCCCATCTTCCCATGCATAGTCAGTACCAGTTGTAAGCTAATTAAACTCAACAGTTCACAGGTGTCTCTGGGAAGGACTCTAACACAGAGGCACACACTCTTCTCTTTGGGGCTTGTTGACATTTTCCAGAGCTCTTTAAATTTTGTTTTCCAGTGATACCATACTAAACAGGGTAATAGGAGGGGGGAAGTTGGGACTGTTGCTGATGTATGGAGCACACCCCTCTAGTTTACTCTAGTTGGATTTTCACAAACTATAGTGGTATTGCAGCTGTCCACCATGGGGAGTCAAAGCTTTTAGTCCCCATTGTGTGAAACTTCCTGTACCCTTGATGTTGAATTAGAGCTCATTATTGGCCTCTATAGCATGTCAGAGAATTACTTCACTTGGTTCCCTGTGTGGCTCTAGAATACTGAGTGTAGGGTGGATTTGAAGGGTCACCTTTGTCCCTACACTCCAAGAGTCACTAAAGACTTGCTGTGATAGATCTATAATGCCTTTGATGAAGAATAAAATCATACAAACTTGGGGTGTCTGGGTGGTGGCTCAGTCGGTTAAGCTTCAGACTTCACCTCAGGTCATGATCTCACGGTTCATGGGTTTGAGCCCCGCGTTGGGCTCTGTGCTGACAGTTCAGAGCCTGGAGCCTCCTTCAGATTCTGTGTCTTCTTCTCTATCTGCCCCTCCCCCACGCACAATCCGTCTCTCTCTGGTCTCTCAAAAATAAATAAATGTTAAAATTAAAAAAAAAAAATCATATAAACTTATTAACCCAGACTTTGCTTTATCATTCTTCTGACTTATTAGTTTTATTCCTTGCTGAGAGCCAGAATACAGGATCATGGGCTCACAGTTACATGGGTAGTAACAGACCCAGGTTGTTTTCAAGAATTGTGCAGCTTTTGTCATCACATTGGTCACATCTCAAGTTGGAGCATTTCTGGGTTCCACCTCTTTACCACAGATTCATGGTTCTCAAAGTGTGGCCCTCAGACCAATAATGTCCTTGCTCTTCACATGGGAACACGTTCGAAATGCAAAGTAAAAAAAAAATTTTTTAATGTTTATTTTTGAGAGAGAGAGAGAGAGAGAGAGACATGGCACGAGTGGGGGAGGGGTAGAGAGAGAGGGAGACAAAGAATCTGAGGCAGGTTCCAGGCTCTGAGCTGTCAGCACAGAGCCCAACGTGCGCGGGGCTCCAACTCACAGACTGTGAGATCTTGACCTGAGGGGAAGTCCGAAGCTCAGCCCACTGAGCCACCTAGGCGCCCCTTGAAATGCAAATTTAAAGGCGCAGTCTTGACTTCCTGAATCCAAAATCTTTGGGGGTGGGAGGAAGCCAGGAGTCTTTGACTTTGTAAGCCTTCTCAAGATTGTGATACACACTCAAGTTTGAGAATCACTGTACATGGGGCGCCCGGGTGGCCCAGTTGGTTAAGCATCTGACTTCGGCTCAGGTTGTGATCTCATGGCTCATTAGTTCAAGTTCCACATCAGGCTCTGTGCTGACAACGCAGAGCCTGCTTTGGATCCTCTGTCCCCCTCTTTCTCCCTCTTTCTCTGCCCCTCCCCAGCTGAGCTTGCTCGCTCTCTCTCTCTCTCTCTCTCTCAAATATAAGCACTAAAAACAAAAAATTGCTGCACAGACAGGAGTTGCTTTCTGTTTAGTCTCTTGAGGTTGCTGCAGTTGATATATATATATTTTTAAGTTTATTTATTTATTTTGAGAAAGAGAGTGCAAGTGGGGGACAGGCAGAGAGAGGGAGAGAGAGAATTCCAAGCACACTCTACACTGCCAGCGCAGAGCCTGATGTGGGGCTTGAACCCACAAACTGTGAGATCATGACCTGAGCTGAAATCAAAAATTGGATGCTTAACTGACTGAGCTACTTAGGCATCCCTGATATTTTAACTTTTATATGAAGGGGTAAATAATGTCTCCCTTGAACTCTTTCTTGGTGCAGTTGATTGTCAGATACAGAGGGCTGAAGTCAGGATGGGCTGTGACTGTGTCCCAGTGTGGACCGTTCATAGCCTTAGCCCAGGGCCCTGTGGAGACTTAGGTAGCAGCCTTGGTAACAGGTAGTTAAACCTGCAGATACAGTGAGCTTACGTAGCAAAACTTTCAAAACTCAACAGCTTTTTTTGTATAAGTGTTTTGCTCAATGTTGGCATTTTTAAAAAAGTTTATTTCGAGAGAGAGAGAGAGAGAGCACAAGCAGGTGAGGGGCAGGAAGAAGGAGAGACAGAATCCAGAGCAGGCTCTGCCCCATTAGCACAGAGCCAAATGCAGGGCTAGAACTCAGGAACCTAAGCTGAGATCAAAGTTGGGAGCTTAACTAACTGGGCCACCCAGGCACCCCTCAATGTTGGCATTTTTAAGAACATACTTCACCTGTGCTCCCTACCTAGAAATTTCCTTGTGAGAACTGTATTTACTTTGGACAGACTACCCTGGTGGGGGATCAGAACAAGGGGAAAAATAGATGAAAAAGCAGACTTTCCTTGTGTTGATTGCCCAGAAGAAAAAAAAAATTCCAATGAGGAGTGAGAGACACTTCATATTCTGAGGCAAATGCTCACAGTAGGGTGGTGCAAGACTAGAGTACAGCTCTAAGAGAACACCAAGCAGTATGTGGACTGGACCATCTGTAGGGGAAAAGGCTATGAAAAAGACACAGAGAAGATGAAAATTCTTCTGCAAGGTTTTTGCAAACCTGTGTAGAGAAGGAACCAAGCAACATAGAGCAGTTCACCTCAAGTTGGGAGTCATCCTAAAAATTGCAGTAGCAATGAACTTTCTCCTCCTGGGACAAGTGTAGGAGGCAGAGCCAAGTCTTACTTCCCTTAGGAAATGTAGATGCGATGCCCCCGGTGAGCACTAAGTTAATATTGGATGATAGCAGGGACAGATACTTTTCTTTTTTCTGACCGAATCCCACCAAGGTCTTTCACCAGCTTCAGAGCCACAGAAGAAAGACAAGAAAGGACAAAATCATAACTTTTGCTTCTTCTTAGGATATCCATTCAAAGGTTTAGGAGATGATATTGGAATGGAATATAATGATAGCTTATATTTATTGAGTGCTTCCACGTACGAAGTATTGTTCTGAGGGCTTTTCATGTGTTGAATCGTAACTCCTTACACATTCTTATGAGCTAGGTTTGTTATCTTCATTTAGTTGCCTTCATACAGTTGAGGAAACTGAGGCACAGAGAGAGTGGTTAAGCAATCTGCACAAGGTCACAGGGCTCGTAAATGGGATTTAAACCCAAGCATTTTCATCGCAGAGCCCTTGTCTTTAGTTGTCATGCTCTGCTGTACTCATCCATAGGCTTTTGCTTCCTTAAGAATTATCGTAGGTTATAGCTTTTTACTACAATAAATGTGTTTGTTTATCAGACCCTTCATCATATTTGGTCCCTGGATGAGAAATCTCTGTTGCACTTCAAATCTGGAAATTTTGCATTTAAAGTTAAATTTTGCATTTGAATTTTTTTTTTAATTTTTTTTTTCAACATTTATTTATTTTTGGGACAGAGAGAGAGAGACAGAGCATGAACGGGGGAGGGGCAGAGAGAGGGAGACACAGAATCGGAAACAGGCTCCAGGCTCTGAGCCATCAGCCCAGAGCCTGACGCGGGGCTCGAACTCACGGACCGCGAGATCGTGACCTGGCTGAAGTCGGACGCTTAACCGACTGCGCCACCCAGGCGCCCCTGAATTTTTTTTTTTTTAACGTTTATTTATTTTTGAGACAGAGAGAGACAGAGCATGAACGGGGGAGGGTCAGAGAGAGAGGGAGACACAGAATCTGAAACAGGCTCCAGGCTCTGAGCAGTCAGCACAGAGCCTGACGCGGGGCTCGAACCCACATACCGCGAGATCGTGACCTGAGCTGAAGTCGGACGCTTAACTGACTGAGCCACCCAGGTGCCCCTAAATTTTGCATTTGAAAACAAATATTTGTATAATATTATACTGAATGTAAAATTAAATTTTGCTTTTAAAATCAGGAAATATTTACCATGCAATATTATTATACCACTGAGTGTAAATTTTCGCTGGAAATTTAAAATATTTATTACAAGTGATGGACCAACTTGCTCTGTAATGTTTAGTTTCGTGGACTTCATGTTGTCTCCATAAAGCTTAAATGGGGTAGTGGTTGCACAGGGGTATCATGGAAATGAAGTGAGTCCTGAGTCCAATGAGCTCAAATAAGATGAACGCGATCTATTTTGTTTTTAGTAGTTTTCTTCCTTTTGACAAAGTTCACGTAAAATTGGAAACATCTGGACTCTGTCACTGTGGGTATTTTTTTGTTGTAAATCACCAAGATTGAGATTTAAAATGCTGATTTCTAGGTATATTAGTTATGTATGGGTATGTAACAAATTACCCTCAAAATTCTCTGCTTAAAACAGCAAACATTTACTAATTATCTCATGGTTTCTATGGGTCGGGAACTCCTGGGAGGTTCTTGCTCAGGTTCTTTCACGAGATTGAGGTAAAGGTGTTGGCTGGGCCTGCTGTCATATGAATGGTTGACTAGGGCTGTAGCATCCACTTCCACGATGGCACTCACACTTGGCTCTTGGCAGGAGGACTTGGTTTCTCACCACATGGACCTCCAAAGGGACTTCTTGACATGACCTCTGGTTTCCCCAGAGTGAATGATTTAAAAGAGAGACAAATGATCTAATCTTGCAAGTGGAAACTGTCACGTCTGCCACATTCTATTAATCAGAAGTGAGTCACTAAGAACAGCATGCACTCAAGGGGAGGAGAATCAGGCTCCACCATGGAAGGGAGGAGAATTAAAGGATTTGTGGACATAGTTTAATCACCATACTCGGCCTGACTCTACACCTACTAAGTCAGACTCTCTGGGTGTGGTAATTTGCATTTTAACACATTCCCCCAGATAATTTCTACACACAATTAAAATAGAGAATCACTGGGTGTTCAGGTGATATTTGCTGAATGATTCAATCTGGAAGTAAATGAATACTATAATGCACTCTCCCGGTTTATTTAAGAAGCCAGAACTGCTTTTCACATATTTAGTGTTCTAAATATTTAAGGTTTATGCTTAGGCACTAAATCAGGTGCTAACTAGAAAATACGGTAAACTGTTTCCATAGGTTTCACTTTATCTGGTTGGCCCCTTAGCTCTTGGTGCTCATCTGGCCACGTGAGCCCCACTCTGATTTAGCCTATGGAGTCTGAGCAGCTATATAGTTAGACCTCAGTCATACAGATAGCCAAAAAAGGAACTTAAGCTCACAGTTAGGAAGAAATTAAGGACCTGGCTGGCAGGGCAAGGTGAAAGGATATCCTGAGGTTTTTGTCTCCAGATCAAGGGTGAGCTGGGCAATGTCTGATGATCCTGTGTGGCTTGTTGGCTTCTGCACCTGTGTGCTTTCTGTCAGGAGAGATGAGGGATACGAAACCAGGAGCTTGCAGAGAACAGTCAGGGGGCCCTGGAACCCTTCTGACCTCGACATCACTCCTTGCTGGGCAGTCAGGCCCCCTCCCCTTCTCCATCAGAGCCAGCACTCTCTTGCCTTCCCATCAACATTAGGTCTTAATCCTCAGAATCCTTGATTCCAAGGACTGCAGTTGGTTATTTCAGCGTGGAGGGTGCACATCATGGAAGTACATAACTCCTCTTCAGATCAAGGCACCAACTACCCACCTACTTCCCTCCCTGCCCCGAAGAGAGAAGGCAGATATATACAGACGCTCCCAGCCTGGGTCTCACATTTCATCAGGAATTCCTCAATTAGCAGAAGTACGCAATTAGGGGATGGAAACCCCAGAGAGGAAGTCACACAACACTGGCAGTGATAGAGGCCTTTTCTCTGTGAGAGAACATTGCACCCAGAGTCTGTGACCACACACTGGAACAGCCATATGACAGAGCTGACATGCCCCGATAGGTACAACAGATTGTTCTGCTTGTAAGCAATCAATACCGCAATTAACAAATATTTATTGAACACCTAGGAGGCGCGGTGGTTCACATGGCCCTCATCAGCTATTTCTTAGTCATGCAAAGCCTCCTAACCCCTCTGTCTTCAGGCTTGCCCTGGCCCCGATAAAATCAATTCTGTACATTGAAAACAGAGTGGATTTTCCTAAAATATACAAACTTGACCAGGTCACTGACCTACCTAAAATGCTCAGGCTGATGATCAGCATCCAGATAAAGTCTGCACTCCCCAGCATGACTGAAGAGGGGAATCATAATCTGACCCCTGCCTGACTCTGCTTCCCTTTGGCTGCTGCTTCACACATTCTCCACACCGCATGCCCCCAGCATGCTGGCCTCTCTGATGCCACAGAAGAGTGGGTGAGGGTACTGGCATCAGAACACAGTAGGCTTTGATTCATGCTTCAGTTCTATGACTTGCTAATTGTGTCCTCTTGGGCAAATTACTGGACATTTCCAAGCCTCAGTTTTCTTATCTGCAAAAAGAAACTACTAGCCTCACATGATTCTTATGAAGATTAACTGTGATAAAATTTCAAATGCTTAGTGCAGTGCCTGGCCCATAATTAGGACTGAATAGCTATTACTGTTACAGTTATTAACGATGTATGGAAAGCCCCTGGCACTTAGTAGCTGTTGAGTAAAGGAGAGATTCTTTTCTCCCTGAGCCCTAGTCTCTTTGAGAGGACTAATCACAAGAAGCTGTCACTCAGTGACTTGTCGTAAGAATGGCATTGATGAAGATGAAGAAGAGTTTTGAGAGACATAGAGGAAGAAGGTGGGGGTTACCTTTAAAAAGGTTTTGTGTTTGGGGCGCCTGGGTGGCTCAGTCGGTTAGGCGTCCGACTTCGCCTCAGGTCATGATCTCACAGTTTGTGAGTTCAAGCCCCGCATTGGGCTCTGTGCTGACAGCTCAGAGCCTGGAGCCTGCTTCAGATTCTGTGTGTCCCTCTCTCTCTCTCTGCCCCACCCGTGCTCGTGCTCTCTCTCTCTCTCGCTCTCAAAAATAAATAAACATTAAAAAATTAAAAAAAAAATAAAAAGGTTTTGTGTTTGCATTTGATTTTTCCTCTGTTAGAACATGACTAGTAGCATCCTTCCTTGGCGGGGGGTGGGGGGGAATGCGGTTACAGGGAAAAATGGCTGTGGTCTGAGATTCAGAAGAAACTGACAACCTGACCTTGGTCAAGTCACTGCTTTCTGAGCCTCTGTTAGTTCACTTGTAAAATAGGTTTGTCTAGAGTTAACTTAGGTAACTTTTTGAGGACCAGACAGCATACTCTGAAATAAGGTGACAGTATTATGCTGTCAATCCCAAAACTCAGAGCATGTTTGAAAAAACATCTCTCAAAGCAAGATTTTTATATTTACATATAATTGATGCCAAAGCGTACATATATCCCCCAGAGATGGAGGTGGCGCACAGGTTAGAGAGAGTCACACGTCCTCTTTCCCTCACACCTTCTGCATCTCTTATCTGAGACTAGCTCAAGTAGTTCTCTGGCTAGTGTTTTCACTCCACACCACTCTCCGCACTGTGAGTCATTTCCATAAAAGAAATCTTACAGGCCTCATGGGAAGAATATTTAAGCATGGACTCATGGATTCGGGAAGAATGGGTTGAACTCTAGAACAGATTAAAACTTGACCTAATACCCAGTTTTCCCATCTGTGATCTGGGACTCATATTAGCCACCCTCTTGCATCACTGTGAGGTGTAAGAGGCACCTGTGGATACCTAACATGTGTCTGTCATGTAATTGACACGTAATAGCCCTGTGTTTTCTTACTTGGGCACCTGAAATGGTTCCCTAGTGTCCTCTGAATATCCAAACCCAAAGTCTTCAGTCAAGGAGGGGCCATCACAGACTGGCTCCAGGCCTTCCCCTTTCTGATCTTATTTGTACCCCGGTATACCTCTAAGCTCCCCTTACCCAGACTCAAAGCCCTTCTGGTGATTTTTTCAGTTACTTATTGCCTTACCTTTTCTCTCTCCTGTGCCTGTGGCCCTGCTGTTCCTGCTATCTTAATACCTTTCCCAGGCCTATGGGACTTGAAGGTCCTATTCACGTTATAGCCTTTCCCACAACCACCCCTCCCCACCAGGTGGGATCAGTCTTTCATTCTCTGTTCTCCCAATGTATGTTGTTTTACTCGTATTATAGCTCTTATCACAGTCTGCCTTGTAGCATAGTCATTTCTATGTGTTTTCCCCTCTGGATTCAGAGCCCCTGGAGGGCAAAGACTGTTGTTTCATTTTATGCTGTATTTTCCCACCCCCACAGCGCCTGGTGCAGTAGGGGTTTAGCGAATACTGCTTGAATCAATGCATGAATGAAATTGTCTTTCCTAGTCCTGTTTGCAATGCTGTAATGCAGACGAGGTGAGTGTAGAATTTTGGCTTAGTGGATTTAGTTTAGCATAGGAAAGGAGTTTTCCAAGAAGTAGTACTGGCTTTGAAAACAGAAATTGCCTTTAATCTTGTGGAAAACACATGCCAGCCCTCTCCATAATAGTCTCAATTACAGGAGAGCATCATGTTACTGTAAAAACACAAATAAATAAACCCATGACAATACTGTGTTTGGGAGATAAAACCACATAAAAGCCATCTTTCCCCAACCCTCCAGCATGATAATTAAGGTCTTTCTGGAAAAAACAAAAACAAAAACACAAACCAAAACATACCAGCATAGAACAAGTGGTATTAGGCTTAAAAACACTTCTTATACTTGGCAAGGTGGGAGAAGGGGGCTCCATTTTTTTGTTCAGCACAGACACACAGGTTCCTCCCAGCTTTTTCCAAACCTGATGCTGTATGGATTGAATTGCATGATAAATTTGGGTATTAGGGTTGTCAAAGATGGTGAGAGTACCTGGAGGGCAAAGAGGGTCACCTGGAAGGTGGTGCTGTAAAATTTATCCATTTGCCATGCTTTGTTTCAACATTTTGTATCTTTCTAAGGGCTGGATCTCCATTGGCTCAAGGATACCGTCAGTGAGTCTATTTCTATGGGCTCCAACTTTCAACTGGATTTCATTTACGGATGCCATCTGAATGTTTCCTTGGTTCTTTTTAACTCTGTGGTTCTGGATCCACGTTCTTTTGAGGGTGGAGTAGGAATGATTTTGTCAGCCATAGAGCGCTAAAACCAGACTGAACAGAGCCCAGACACTTCTCACCTCCACTGCCATCATCTTTCACCTGGATTGCCTCCGTGGCCTCCCAGCTGATCTCTGCAGAGTGTTCTTCAGGCAGTCAGAGTGGCCCTTTTAACATGAACTTGAGATCATATCACTTCTCAGTTCAGAGTCCTCCAGCTAGTCTCCCATTCCACTAAGAATGCAATTCAGACGCTGTAGTTACTGTGGCCGCCACGATACTGCATGGTCTGGAGCCTCCCGGCTCGTCTCCTGCTGTCCCCTCCATTAATCCTCTCTGACCCTTGAGCTTGCTTGCTGTTCTTAAACCAAGCCAAGCATTCTCATTCTCAGAGAATTTGCATTATTGTTCTCTTAGCTTGCAACATTCTGTTGGAACATTCCCAGATGTCCATGTGGCTCATGCCCTCTGCTATGTGTCACCTTTTTGGGGAGGTCCTGTTCACCTGTGTCTCTGATGCTAGAACAATGGCTGCCATATGGCACGCACTTAGGACATCATTAGAAAGCATGAGAAAGCACTGGCCAGTGAGTCTGGCAGACTTGGAGGGAGAGTGTGGTCTGCAGGGATGGTGGCTCAGGCGTCAGATGTCTGGTCAGGCTGGATTGACCCATCCTTCTCCATTTGGTAGGTGTTCCACCTTGGGAAAATTATTTACCTTTCCCCACTGGATGAATGAGACTATGCCTACTGTGTGGGATTATTATGAAGAGTAAGTCAGATAATGTTTGTAAGGGACCTGGCATTGTGTCAGGTGAACATGTTAGAGGCTTCCTAATTACTTATTCTTATACATTCTACTTTCCAGTTGTGGAGGCATGTTACATGGGGCAGGGGGAGTGTCTAAAAATGGTATGTAATTCTCATGTACCTGTGAGTAGCTGTGAATATATTTAAAGCACCTAGCCTTGTGCTTGACATATGCTAGGTCTGAATAAATGTCCAGGCCTTCCTGCTTTTAATTATCAGACTTAGACACTGCTGAAACTCAAGGTGTCAGCTGGGGCAGCTCTGTGGGCACGTAGGGATTTTGGTAAACAGAAAAAGGGACAAGTCAGCAGCTGGGCTCGGGGCGGTTCACAGTCCTGCTTGTGGTTCAACAGGGACTGCATTTATGAAAATGGCAATTGAGTCCAGGCAATTGAGACTTTGGGCTGTGCCAGCAAGTGTGGTATTTCCATTTACATCCTCAGAGTAAGTACAATTTCACCATTATTCCATTGAGGCTCTCCTTGCCAAGAAAAACCCATTGTAAATTTCTGGTTTAAAGATTCTGCAGTTTTAGGGAGTCGTACTTTTTGTTGCTTTAACATTTTCTTGGCACCATACATTTGAAGCCCCACTGGTCTACCTTGTAAATACTATACAAATGTTGTGAAAAGCTGAACCACGTCATTTGTTTTCCTAAGTTCCTTATAGGAAATGGTGATGTTCCTGCCCCTGCCAGCTACTTCTCCTGGGTTTCTGCTCAGGCAGTTTGGAGTGAGAAAGTGAGGGAAAGAAGATATATTGTCAGCAAAGGATGGAAGCTGTATTCACAAGCGTGCTTTGAGGACAGGGTTGGGCTAGGCCGGAGAGGAAAGTGTGTGGCTGGCAGGGTGTTTGTGTGACGTGCACCCATTATGTGGAACGCTCCCGCTGTACCAGTGAGTGGCCAGCTCCCAGCTAGGCCACCCGGGTGAGGGCCTCTGAGGCAGAGAGCCCCGCACAGTCTGGAGCCTCTCTAACCCAGTGTACTGAATAGGACTCCAAAGAATAGGAGCCGTGTTCCCTTTGTCACCTACAGCCCTGCTTTCAGCCCGCACAGTGAATGTGCACTTGGGGGCTCAATTGGCACTTGGAAAAATCTGCAAAAACTTTGTGTGTGCACAGTGTGTGCCCGGCGGCATGGGGGGAGTGGAGCGTGCACTCTGGAGATGTCTGGGGGCTGGTGCTTGCAGAGGAGGGGCTGCCCTCTTTATGCTGCAGGGTCTGCCAAGAATGTGCCGCCCTTGACAGTGTTGTGGCCAACAGGAAAAGCATTCATGGCATCTTAATGAAAGGCAGCAGTTCCTTTCTTCAAGAATAATAGGCATTCTTTTATTGAGCTAGGTCCCTTTTTGGAGATGGAGAGAGAAGCCAATTATTTTTCAGTTAAAATTTATTTTTTTAAACAGTGATACCTCAGTTGCAGATTACCCTCGCTTTGCCATAAAGACATTTACAGCTAGTCTCGTGACATGGTTTTAAGCTGTTGTCTTATGAAACAATCACGTGATATGTCAGGATGTGATAAGGCATCTAAGACTTCTGTGTCACATCTGTATAGATGATTTGCCTTCCTCTGTAGATAGAAAATGGATGTTTTCTGAAATGGAATAGGTCTATTGCCTTTTACCCTGCATCTTGCACATAGTCTAACATACCTGTTTTTACTGAAATTGGGGAGTTTTCTCCTGTGGACGTGATAATACATCTTAAGAGGGAGTTTGATAAGGGAGAAAGTTGTCAAGTTCAAAGGATGGACGTATTTGAAAGCACCAGTCTGAAAGTCATCTTTGGGTGATAGATCTTTTCCTTGGAAAGAAACAAGGTCAAGACAAGTGGTTTTTAATGTGTTGGAGGAAATGGTCTGCTCTGTTTCTCATCTTCTCTAGACTTCTTTACAGTCTTTTTTTTTTTTTAATACTTAAGTGGAACTTGGCATAATGACCTCCACATTTCAGCTGTGCATATGTTCTATGTATAAATGGTGAAAGACAACAGAGCCATTCCTGACTATTTTTCACACTATTTACCCTAAGAGGCCCCTATCAGTAAATGACTTCCTGTTGGAGGCAGTAATTTGTGTTTGGGCTTGGGTACTGTCAGTCTGAAACTAGCCAAGAGAGGTCATGCTATCTGCTGCACAGTTTCCTAGTGAAAAGACGGGCCAAGCCTTTTGCCTCTGAAATCCAAGCACTACAAAGGCTGGTAATGATGCCTGGGTTTGAGTGTAGAGAGGTGTCAGTTTCTGAGAGAAGCTGTTAACTGTGGAGGCGAGCTTTCTCCTTGGGAGATGGGTGTTGTGGATCATTCTGACATCTCAAAGCTTTATTTCCTGGTGATCATTAAAAGGGAGGAAAGAAACATTTTTTGGTCATCTATGTTTTAGGCATGGTGATGGGTACCTTAACCTCTATTAATTCATTTTACTTCCACTAATTTTAGTAGAATTTGGATTATTCTGTCAGCCACTGGAAATTAAAACATTTTCTCTCATTCTGCCCCCATGCCCCCAGACGTGTTAGGAGAATATTATCAGACTAAACCAGTTTGGGGTTAGTACTTTCCTTTAATTGTTAAACTCAGTTATTCTGGCTAAGACCAGATTTTTTGGTGTGGATAGAGCTGAAACTTGAGTGGTGTAGATTGAGTGCTGGAAATGAAGGTCAACTTCATGCAAGTAGCTTCTCCATGTTGTCGGTGTGCTCTTAGGCTCTGGTGCACGACACTCCCAGCTGCCGTCACTGTGCCCTTTTGCTCCATTCTGTCTACTGTCAGGAGTCATGTGGTACTAACCTTGGATCTTTATGAAGGGCTCACTTTTGACCGAGTCGACAGATAATTGTGGAGTGCTTTACAGTTTGCCGAGAGCTTTCACTGGTATTTGCTCTTCACTTCAGAATTACAGGATAGGTTTTATTAGCCCCATTCATTTTGTAGATAAAGAAAACAAGGGCCACAGAGGTTATGCATCAGCTATGGTGTCCTATCCAGCAAGTGACAGAGCCAAGGTTCTAGGCCAGGAATCTTCATCCAAATCTACTGCTTCTTCATACTGCGGTTACTTTCGCGTGCAAAGTGTGTCATTTCTCATCTGTTCAGGAGATATTTGGTTGACATGGGCTTTGAAGGCAGACGGCTTTGTGACCTCAGGTAACCTGGAGTCTCAGTTCCCTCATCAGTTAAATGATGATAGTAATAGCACCTTTCTAGTAAGGCTGTTGTGAAGTGCTTTGTACATTGTAAATAGTGTTTGCCATTCCTCCTCCTCCTCCTTCTCCTCCTCCTCCTCCTCCTCCTCCTTCTCCTCCTCCTCCTCCTCCTCTTCACCACCACCACCATGACCACCACCACCATCATCAGCTCACTCTGATCTGCCCTCACTAGGGAGACAACCTAGGATGTAGCTGTGCTATTGAGAATCACTAATTCTGATATGAGAAGCAAACATGACACCAGAAAACCAAAAATTGTGTGCTATGTTGAGAACTGCGGTATGCTAAGGGTGCTGGGGAAGCTTAGGGGAAGGAACATTTATACTTTAATTGCCAAGAACCCAGCTGTCTAGGAGCTTTACTCTCCAGTGGTAACGTCCTGTTTTATGCATTCCTTGCTGAAGGCAGTATTTCATGTACCAGGTCTTACGGGGATTTTGTGTACATACTGTGTGAGGGAGGAGGGAGAAATAGAGTGTGTCTGGCTGAGGGAACCTGGTGGTCATTTGGGGAAATTAGGCCTGTATTTAACAATTGGAGGACTTTCCAGGACAAAAGAGATGCTGTTGCTTTGGTGTGCCATTTTCCTTGTGAGTGTCACAGGAGATCGAAGACGAGTGGGTTCCTTTAGGCTGGTGAGTGAGGTGGACTTTGAGGTGGAAGTAGGCCTGGAGGTGGGCCTGAAAGAACGTTGAATTTGATTTATGAGCTGCAAAGGGGCAGAGCGTCTGAGCAGAGGTGGAGCCGTGAGACAAAAGGCTGTGAGAGTCTGGCCTGGCTGGAGGGAGAGTCTGGGGAGGTGGGTGGTCCAGGAGGCAAGTGATCCTCCATTCCTACAGGAGAACCTGCCTGTGGACCCCGACAGGGTACACATAGCTCGTAATAACATCTTTGTGTTCATCATGATGTTTCTGGTCATTCTGGGGGAGCTAAAAACCTAGAGACCTGCAGCGTGGACGCTAGGTCTGAGTGGGTCTGTGAACAGCACCCTTGCTGCAGCCTTTGTTTGTGAGCTGTTTGCCTGCATTTAAATGCCATTTACATACGGAGCTGTCAGAGTTGAGTTGGCCCATGATTATTCCTTGATGTATGTTGGAAAAAAAAAAAAAGAAAGAAAGAAAGAAAAGAAAACCCTGGCTAATGAGGAGCTGGGTTCCTTTTCTCCATTGATGACAGCTTCCTTTCTGATCTGATGGTCCGTCAGAAACTAAGGTGGTGTGTGACTGTGGGGTTATGTCCCCGCCGAAGCCGTCTTTCCCTCAGAGTTGTAATTGATGGGGAGACCTGTCACTTGTTATGCTGATGCTGTGCAGATTTTTGTGCAGCTGCCAGCCAAGAGAGTTTTAGGACAGCATCTGATTGGGTGCAGGTTGTGGCAAAAGCGATAATAAATAGAGAGCTGGTGAGGGTAGATTTTGATTGACCCGAGATTGTATATTATTAAACTGAGTCTGCATGTACATGTCAGTTTATGAAGAACCAGACCCATAATCCAACTTAGGGCTGTGGCAGTTTGGGTTTATTAAATGTGCTTTATATCACTATTAATATTGAGGAGCGGAGAGGAATATCTGTAATCTTTTAATCTATGCAATAATGGTTTGGAGGGAGATTACCAGACACATTGGACTATTGTTTGCCTATAATTGTATTCAGAACTCTTGGAAGCATTGATTTGTTTCTGGCATACTGATTTGGCTCAACAGTCTCATAAAGCTCTTTTATAGTCTTCTTTGCTTTGGATTTTCCAAAAATAATTGGAGAATAATAATAATGTAGCTGGTGATAAAGAAGAGAGAGTAAGCTTGAGAGCAAATTTCCAGCCAAGTGGATAGCCATAAACATCTTCTGTGCTCATAAACACCTGGGTCTGTGACCTTTGTGTTTATAAGATATTTATTGCCTCATGGGCTTTCTCCTTGGGGGTTATCACTTCAGTGCCTTGTAAAATTTGATTGTTTAGTAAGTAGATTCTGAATTTTTGCTGAGTAGGGAAAAAGTGTCCCTCTCCTCAGTTTTCCTTGGGAACAACTGATCTGCCCACAGGGACAGATCTTAACAAGTACAGAAGCAGGGAGCTTGGTTGTACTGGAGTTCCAGTGTGGAAACAGGCAATGGGACCCATCAAGGGTACCTTTTTGTACTTAATTAAGTGGCTTTTAATGTAAATGAGTTTTGAATGAAAGCCAGTGGGGCAACATATTGAATAAACCCAAGTAGTGATGATGTATTTTCTTCCTTAAGTAAAAATGAAGTTTTTGATCCCAGTCAAGGAACCTTTCTTGACATTGTTACCACCTTCTCACCCTTTCTTCCCATTTCCAAAACTGGCCTGAGGAAATGAGCCAGAGAAATGGTCTCCAGGTTCAGCTTCAGCGACTCTAATAAGAAGGTATGATACAGTGATGCACAGGCACAGGTAGATGCCTTCCATCTTCAGTGGTCCATTTAATCATTTCTTCAGGACATTCTGGGCACTCTGTCAACCGTTATCTTCCCCCTGATGCTATTACTTAATTGTTCCTGAAGGAAACAGAGTTGGATCCCTGTGAGTGGACAGGTGTGCTGGACTGCCTGTGTAAGCTAGTAGTCGTTCATGGTCCACACAGTGGGGAGCAGGCATATGGGGGAAGTTATCAAGGAATTGGCATCTTTAGAGAGCTTTATTATAAGTGAACCAGCTCTGTTATAATTCAAGTATGAGCCAGTCTGGAGGTGGATAAGCCCCATATTTATCAAAGGAGACTATTCCACCTAAGATGTCGTTTCTTGTCCCATGAGGTTAATTGCTGCTACATTTCATGGAGTTTATGAGGTGTGCTTTCGTCTGCCCTGCTCCAATCAGATGGTATTGCTTGGAAGTAGTATTAGCACAAGATTGGTTCAGAGCTGTTTCTACAGTGGCACTCCACAGTGGACCTTGCTTGTGGGTAGAGAGGAGAAACCCTCCCACAGTGGCACGAGGGAGTGAGATACAAAGGCAATCAGTTAGTCAATAGTGATTTTTATCAAACACCAACTCTGTGCCTAGCTTTGTGAAATATGAAAGAATCATGTGCTCCGGGCCCCAAAGGTGCCTTCTATCCAGTTGGGGAGAGAGAAATGTAGGTCAGTGGTTCTGCAATATGGTCCCCGGGTCGGTTGCATCATATCCTCTGGGAACTTGTTAGAATTGCAGATGTTCAGGCATCACCTCAGAATACTGCTAAAGTTCGAGAACGTTTGCTTTAGGTTGAGCACTTCTAGGGGAAGAAATGAGTAAACAAGGCGCATGGAATTATGGGCTGCTTTCTTGCCGGGCACAGGAAAGGAAAGAAAAAGATACCACAGGATGCTGAGCCCAATTGTCACTTACCTGTGAAAGGGGTGAGGGGAGGGAGGGAGCCAGGGTCATCAAGGTAATATCTCTGGGGAGAGGGAGTACGGAGCCAGGTTTTGAGGAGTGAATAGGAAAGCGAGAGAGCATCATAAATGAGCGCACATGTGGTGGTGAGCGTCTGTTCCTTCAAAGAGCTCAGCTAAGTATAGGGAGAACACGAACTCACAAACTCTAGCCAAGAAAAATAAATGTAAAATCAAGTACAGAACTCAGGCAGTTTTGTGAAGAAGGAAAAAAAGTGTTCCTCACAAGTTGAATTCTAGTGTGAGTTCATCTCTTTTATCACCTCTGGCAGGGGTGCAGTTAATTGGGGCCAGGGATCTTGTACCTGGAGAGGCTTCATAAAGTGAGGATCTCAACTGGGGGATTTTATTTGCCTAAGGCCACTGCTTTAAAAGTGGGAGGCCCGTGGCTCTCATGAAAAAGAGGGATGACTGTGTGTAAGAAAGGATGAGCTGCCTACACAGGGAAAGGGCTCAGGGTTTGTAAAGTGTGTCATGTATCCTGGAGAGAGGGATCTAGAATCTCCCTTGGGGGTGGATCCAGAGGAGTGGGGATGTGAGGAGATATGAATTTAAGCTTCAGAAGTTTTTGTTTTCCTTTAAAGGCAGAAAAGAGCCCCTGAATTTTACCACACAGAGAAGTGACACGATTAGAGTTCCATTTCATGCATCTAATTACAGGGGCATCAGTGACTGGAGGGAGGTAGGTAAGTCAGGAGGCTCTTCTCCTTGTAAGGATGAGAGATGACAAGGCTTTGAACTAGTGCAGTTCTAGAAAAAAGATGGTGTGAGGAGTCATGGTGGTTGAAAGTGGGAGGGAAGAAATGGGGACCGCCCATTGAGCTTAGGTCTTACGTAGATGGTTTAATAAACTCCTTACACTGCCATTGGTAGATCTTAACTGTCACTGTTTTAATGATACGGAGATTGATTTTTCAGAAGGTCCGGAAGCTTTGTGGTGAGGAAGTGGCAAATTTAAGATTTGACTCAAATCTGTCTGCCTGAAAAGCCTGTGCCCTTTCCACTCTAGATGCTAAACTTTGCAAAGAGAATGATACATTTTGTTTAGAATTGGGCAATTGTTGATCTTGTCCGAAGTCTCGAAGGCTGGGAGGAGGTGTTAAGAGAAAGGGAGACAACAGCATAGAACATTAAATTAAAGTTTCTTTGGTGGAACTATATCTTAAAGAGCGTCAGCACAGGACACCTAGAATCTTGCCCCACTCAAACGTAGACACAGGGTCTGTGCTGTTTTCTCTATTGACCAGTGATCTGCAAGTCACAGTTGAGAATGGAGTCTTGGATCCAGTATTTGCCTAGGCAGTTCTGTGAATCCTGGTCCCTTGAGGACATGCGCATGGCTCCTACTCCTATTTTGCTTTGGTGCGAAGGTTGCGATTTTAACTTTACAAGGTCCTGTTGCTTACTTCATCTCGCTTCCTGCAAAGGTCCCCCACATTACGCAAAGAACAAAAATAAGTCCAAAATGGAATCCTAGGGAAATGGGGGGAGGAAAGACTATAGCTGAACCCGGATTTTGAGTTTAGTCTAAGCTATTTGTTTTTTTATCTCCACCTCCTAGCAAGCATATTGGTACTTGGCAATGTTAGGAGATAAGCAGAAGCATCATCCTTTCTGCACACCTGAATCTCCTTTTCAGCAGCTCTGCTCCTCCTCTGCCTCTTCGCACACACACCTTTCCACGTGTGATGTGCTGTTGTGTCCCCCTTGGTCCCCTCTCCCAAGGAGAAGCTGTGGAGACCTGGTGTTGGGTGTCAGGTTACACCTGGAAAGGAGCCTGTGTTGGCCAGTAGTTGGCTTGCTGTGGGATTAGGCTGCTAGCCTCATTGAATCTGAACTTCACTCAGTGTAGACTCTCAGGGAGGCACGGGGAATTTGTTTAGGTAAGGAGCCCTTGAAAGGAGCCCATTTGGCGAACTGTATGTCAGCAGCAGCGATGAGAAGATGCCTGAACCTGTGTCCCACAGCACCATAGTCTCTCAGCAAATTAGTAGATTGCTCCCGCTGTCAGTGCAACTCTTCCTTTACTGGTTTGTGTTCTTAACTGGTGATTGCAGTTTTTATTGGGGAACGCACACATCAAACTAGTATCACTGTGCCAGGCGAAGTATCAACAGGTTTCCCTTACACTGGGGGTCGCTTCAGCTCACGCTCACTCAGCTCATGCCAAACGGTATCGTGATGTTAGCTTTTATGTACACATAAAAGGAAGTCTTTGTTAAATACTGGAGAAGTTTATGATTGCTAGGTGGGAAAAAGGCAGGAGGGTCTCAGTCATACAGGGAAAATTGTGAGTGTTCCAAATGAACAGTGACAGAGCAATGGGCATGAAGGGTATTGAAGGGATTCTGTTTAGGTGCCTTCAGAGGAATTGAGAATGATGTATTGTGAACAGACAGCCTGACTTCAAATCCTACCTTGACTGACACCTTACTTCTCTCTGCCTCAGTTTTTTCATCTGTAATATAGAGATAATACTACCCACCTCACAGAACTATTGTAAGATTTACTTATATAATGCCTGTTGAGTGTTTAGCTTATTCACGGAATATAATCAATAAATTGGTAATTAATAAATATACCATTTAATTATATCATGAATCATCATTATTGTTTGTGGGAATTGGTACCTTTGGGTCATTTGTTGTGGCAGAAGTATAAATTCTCTAGGAACACAAGAGAACCAGTGCTCGATTTCTGTCTCCTGGTCTTGGCTGGGTTACACTGTGTACTCTTTCCATCAGTTCTATAATACCTCAGTTCAGAGCACCTGCCATGCTGGACAAGCCACTTGAGCATCTCCGTTTTCTTTGGACATCTTCACCGTTCCCCTCATTTTGACAAGGCCATGGAAAGGGAGTAGCCAGATCAGGATGTGAACGTTTGGCATTGCCAGTGGCCGTAGTTCTCACTGTGGCTCAACTTTTGTCAATTTGGGGTAGTTCCTAGGGAAATTGAGCTTTGCAACTTCTTATGTCTGTGTATATTTCCTGATCTGCTCTGGAGGACAGCTGAAGGCTGAGTCTGTTTTGGAGATTGTGAACAAGGTTGGTGAGGTTGAACCTTAAGCAGAAAATACACTTGCCACACACTGATACCTCCTTTCCACTGCTGATTGTGTGTGGATAGGAACTTACATTCAGGAAATATGTTTACTGACACAGATTTGCTGGGCTACTCTAAAAAGGAATTCCTCTCTTTACCCAGTAAATAGAGCTTCCTTTAAGTTTTACACAGTTCTGTCTTTAATGTTAAGTTTTGTTACCTATATGAACAAGGCCACTTCTCTAAGTGTCAGACCTTCTCTGTTGAATGGATCACTGCCATCTAATGATATAAGAGAAATCTCTCTGAGACAGAAGAACCTGAAACAGTGGTTCTCAACTCCGGAGACACTTTAGAATCACTTAGGGAGCTTTTAAAGGATCCCAGCGCCGGGGTCACCATTCCAGATACTCCGTAGTTGCTCTACTGTGGCACCCGGACATTGGTGTTTTAAAAACATTCCTCAGGTGATACTAGTGTCTGACCAGATTGAGACCCGAGAGGATTTTTGATGGAAGATCCAATGGAATGAGAGCAGTTCTAGTCTTTTTTCAGCAGTAGCCCTTTTGCCTCCCACTGCAGCGCTCCCTTGGACAGCGGAGCGGTGCAGCTGTGCTGGGATGGCAGTGCAGAGGGTAGCAATTGTGTCTTCTCGCCGCCCATCTAGTGCCCACTTACACTGATGCCCAGCTCCACCCCTCCCCCACTGCACGTGTCTCGGATGACTGAAATAATGGAATTGAGCCCAGATTTACCAGCTGGTCATTTTTACTTAATCCCGAGCCTTTTCCTTTCTGCGATCCACGAGGGGGCAGGTCCAGAAGGAGAAAGACAGCTAGCTTTGAGATTCTTGAGTCATAAAAGTGGTCTTTGGTTAAGATAACAAGGGCTTGCTGTGTACAGGAAAGATGTCAGGTAAAGGGGTGATACCCGTGGTGCCGCTCGTTACCTCTTTAAGCACCTAGTTCGTACCAGGGCTGTGGGTTCTGCACACCAATGGAAATGGGTTCTCTGTTGCCCAATTTTGCTCTTAAACACAAATAGCTGTTTTGTTTAGGGGAATTGGGGCCTCTTTTTATTCTTCTCCTTTTTATTTTTTCCTTTTTAGATATCCCAGATTGCATCAAAGCCTGCAGCTGTAGTTATTCATAAAGGGAGAATTCTATGAACACTGGAGAACATGGCCTGGGAGTTTGATAAACTGTTATTTTTTGGTTTTGTAGATTGAGCCGTATCAAACATGTACTTAAGCAAGAGAAGCCCCTTGCAAGTGCTTTTATGCACAGTTTAGTGTTAATTTTCTATCCAGAGGTTATTTTAATTTCCCACAAAGCTGTGGGTTAGCAGAGTAAGTCCTTATTGTCTCCAATTTATGCATAAAAAAATTTAAGACTCAGAGAGGTTGAGTGACCTGGCTTAGGTGACAGAGCTGGGCCTTTCAATGTAAATTCCTTCAGTACACTGAGCTTTGGGTAGTGCTTTTGCTGGGATTAGAACACCCTATAAATGTGACTAATGGCATCTCAGGGTTCTGTTTGTCCCAGCTATTGTAGTTTGAATCCTTTGTTTGCATTTGCGTGTGCTTGCTTGTGTGCATGTGTGTGTGTAACTCCATTAATATTAAGCATCTTGGCCATTTGCTTCTGCGGAATGCAGTTGATAGCTGGAAATGTACATTTGATGTGGTCAAGAGAGTGTCATCTTTTATTAACAGTTATAATTTTTGTCCTGCCAAGGAGCCTATATTCACTGTTAGTCTATTGTAAGTGTGGCTATTCAAGTGTAGTATTTTATTTGTAGGCAGAGTATTTTTCTCAGCCTGTATTGTTTGCTTAGAATGACAGTGTTGAAAGCTTAACACATTGAGAAGATGAAATTTTTCTGGGTGGTCTGTGGGTTGTTTTCATTCACCCAACAAGTGATGGGGTGAGTGCCTACTGTGTGTCAGGGGCTGTTTACTTCCATCTTAAGGAAATCTAGCATAAAAATAAAACTGCACGTAGGTTAAGGGAGAGTCTACACTCAGTTTTGGTTATGTCTTTTTCATGCTAGTTTGGCTACTGAGCTTTATTGATTTTTTGACTTTCAGGAGACAGGGTTTCCCCTAGTCGCTTGATACGCCCAGGGTGGGAAATGCTTTCCTTGCTCCCCAGAAATATCTCATGGAGAGGTGCTTGTGGCTGCTGGGAATTTGAAACGAGCCACCGCACATGGAGCTGCCTGGGTGGTGCTCTGTCGTTCCATCCGGTTTTCCCTCTTCCCCTCATTCGTGCTCCCTCCTTACCCTCTCAAGCGGAGCCTCTCTTCGCTTCTTGGTTCCTGTATGCCAGAGAGGTTAATTTTACCCGAATGTGATGACAGTAGTCAGGGTTGAAGATCTCAGATGCAGAAAAGTGGATTTTGTACTCAGGAGCCGCTTCCCTTGTGCATTAGCACAGCACATTTATCTCCATCCTAGAGAACTTCTACCACGGAGATAGATCGTAACCATTAAAGAGGGGGGAAAAGGAGGAAAAAAATCTGTGTATTCCGAAGATGATTGCAGTAGATGCTCCACTAGAAATCTGAAGCATGAAGTGCATGTTAGGACATGACAAGAAGTCTCCTTAAAACAGGAGGACTGAACGGGTGAAAGGAAAGCACTCCTGCCATTTTAAGGGATGCAGGCATTGACTCCTCACCTTGGTGAAAAGAAACAAAGCATTTCTCTTTGGTTGATATCAGTGGGCTTTCAGAGTCTCAGGGGAGGAGACAAGGGTTGTTCTGTCCTTTATTTATCTTGCTTGAGCTACCCCTGGAATCTTTGGTGGAATGTCTCTGAGATTGCTCACTCTCAGCTGTCTGTAGCCCTGTGGCCATTGTATATGTTTATTCTCACTGAGGAAGGCCATGGCAGGCTCTTCTTCCTCTTCTGTTTTTTGTTTTTGTTTTTGGTCTTGTTTCTTTTGTAGACAAGGGCATTCTATAGTAATTCTCTTGTAGAAACCTCCATGCCTCAAATCCGGTCACACAGAACAGGTTGTGAATAATCAACATTCTGTGAGGACTTGATCAGATGTCTGGGAAATAGGATTCATATCTTGTCTCTACAGGAGATATCAACCTAAATCTGTCAGCTTACCCTTCATCCTCGCTGGCAGAGCCCCAGTTTCATTTAGGTGTTCACATTCCGTGTGGACTTGAGTTCCAGGGAGTACATTGTGATTAATCTAAGCCAATCATGATAATTCCACTCCTCCTTCTGGTTAGAGGTTCAGGTCTGGCCAACTGAACATTAGGAAATCTTGTGTGGATGCTTCTGGAAAAAGTGCCCTTGCATCTGAAGAGAAGAAACGTCTAACTCTCATCTCTGGCGGTTGTTTGTATGTGGTGCTTTGCAGGTGGCGGCAGCTCTCTCTGAACCATGAGGTGGCCTCAGAGGGCAAACCAACATGTAGGGGACAGAACAGCTGAAAGAAAGATAGGATCTTTGATCATCTTGTTCAGCTGCTGAGTGACCAACCTAGACTCACTCATTCTATCTGAGGACTTCTTGTTATGTGTGAGGAAAACCAGTTCTTTTTTTTTTTTTTTTTTTTAAACTTCAGAGGGAGCATTCGAACAGGGGAGAGGGTCAGAGAGAGAGAGAGAGAGAGA